>NC_056728.1:478598199-478935699 GCF_019279795.1 Protopterus annectens
ATGCATCTAATGCATATGCCACAGGCATAGTAGGGTGATGCATTGTCATGCCTCTCCTATGGTCAGCAACATCACTATCCCTAATACTGTGTGGCAAGGCATATTGTATTAGGACAATGTGGCCTCCGAGTGCTGTACCCTACATATATACACACATGCACGTATACACACACTTGCCAGAACTCAGTGGGTATCCCATGCCTGTCAACCCATCTGTACAACAGTGTTGTGCTGGTACTGCAAGGCCCAGGTAGCCCTTAGGGAAAGAATGTAACAAGGTACATGTAATGTCTGATACAGCAGCAGCCACATCTAACTATGGCAATGGGGGGGTGCGCTGGGTGTGAAGGGCCTCAGGGTATTCTCAACTGCAGGTCTACAAACAAACAGACACTGATATACTCAGTAATGCCACATACACATTTGTCAGTACTGGGGTCCATCAGTGCACTGTTCATAGGTGTGTACCAGGCTATTGTCCATGGAGAGATGGGAAGTGTAGGGGATGTGTGTGCAGTGATATCATGCCACCTGCCATGTGCCAGCAGCCCATCTATCAATAGATACCACAGGGGTGGTCTTCAGGGTGAGAGTTACATGCATCAGCCAATCATCTGGTTGCCTCTTGCAGAGGGCCAGTGAGGTGCTTCAGTTGACATGTATGCAACATGTATTACATAACATGGTCAGTGTCTGTCTTGGAGACCTGTACCCAAGCATGTTCTGTTGACTGTGGTAGTGTAGTTGAGGTATCCATGGCATGTGGTGTGTACAGGGTGTGGATTCCTAACTGTGGCATTCATAACACAGCTGGGCAGACATGTCAGTGTCAGTCAAGCATAGATTGCCTGTAAGTAGCCAAGATGGATACCTGACATCTGCACATCTGTACAGAGGACAGACAGACATCAGCTAGCCAACTAGCTATGCATTAGGATGAATGTGGTGACAGCTAGATGTCTTAGGTATGCCATTACTACATGACGGCAGCCCTCACTGACATGTGCTATACACACAGTAGTCTACATTTATTTTCCACATCAGATCATTATCCAGTAGGAAATATTTAATGAGACACAGCTCACACACCAGGAAAATGACAGTGAGGACTCAGAGTCCATCTTTGCATGCAGGGGTGTTTAGTTCCAATACTACAACCTGCAATCTACTCTTACTTGGGAAAGCACTATCAACAGTAGTAACGTAATGATACACTACATGCCAGTGTGACTGCATATAACCTGGGATACTACCCATGTATGTAACACATTCAAATGGAAAAGAGTGTTGTACAAACCATATATACTCAGGTGTCCCAGACAGTAGACTCACACCCCCTTGCTACTGTAATGACAGCACATAGATGCATGGTATCGACATGGCATTAAATACACTTATTAAAGATGTCATTACACTGCTATTTTATCAGACCAGAATGTGAGCACTGGTTACCAGGGCTGAGCCATGCTTAGCAGGTTTCAGCATTGCTGCAATATAAATGCTAAGCACATTTGTGCACTGATATGCGAAGCCTGCACAGTGTAAGCGCCTGTATGTGTAACCATACGTTAGCAGCACTTACCATCTTGCAACCCTCTTAAAGCTGCTCAAAACTGCCTTAACCACTCCGTATCCAACAGCCCTTGTTCTGCCCAGCAACAAAATAAACAGCCCTTGCAGGTTGTGAACCCAGGACCCTGTACACTTTAGTCACAGCAGTTAACCACTAAGCCATCACAGCTGTGAAGACAGTTGTTTTTCTAATATATCTGTCAGTACACATAATGAATAGTATTGAACAACTGCTATGACTTCTACATTGGAGTAGTACTTAATTCTAATACTGTTGAATCACGTATGTTGTTATATCTAAATATACACATAACAGATAAATACAGTGTGATACATCTGGAAAAGTATACACAACAGTAATGTTTACACATAAGGATATATATATATATATATATATATATATATATATATATATATATATATATATATATATATATATATATATACACATATATAGTCATATATATATATATATATATATATATATATATATATATATATAAAAATCTGTATATTGCATTATATATATGTTCATATATAGATGTGTGTGTGTGTGTGTGTGTGTATGTATATATATATATATATATATATATATATATATATATATATAAATCATATATGTATATATATATATATATATATATATATATATATATATATAGATAGATAGATATTTATAAATACATGTACACACACACACACACACACACATATATATATATATATATATTTATGCAGACATGTGTATATGTATGTATATGTGTGTGTGTGTATATATATATATATATATATATATATATATATATATATATATATATGTGTGTGTGTGTATACATATATATATACATACATACACACATATATGTTTAACATATGTCCAGAACATGGAGTGGCGTCATACTTTAGCACCAATAGTCGCAACCTCTTAGTGCAAAGGGATGTCATGTAAGTATTGCAGGTATAAATGCAGACTGTTGCTACTCTTAACAGAATTGTTGTGTGTGGGAGGTCACATCTGATATTGACATCTACGCCATCAGTTATTGACAGACATCCTAAGGTCATCATAGTACAGTATCACAGATATCCCAGTAATGGTCCTGTGGAATACAGCAGAGCTATGACCACTAAATGTGGACAGTCTGACACACACTGGTCATACACAGAACCCCCTAGTACAAGACGTGTGGACCAAGCCTGACAATGTGGATGTTAACAGCCATGTAAATGGATATATTACATAAATACTAGAATACATATGCTCACACATTTTATGCATTCACACATTCCTGTCTGTCCTGACACTTAATAACTGGTGGAGCAGAGGTCACAAGCCCACATACTACCCACTAGTTAGTGACATACATCTGTACAACATCCTACTGCTTTGTCAGAAATACACAATAGTTATGGTGGCCCGGCAGCAGTACATCTGACAAATATCTGGACATAACACCACACTGGGTAAGTACATTGAGCTGCTAGACATGTCACAAAGCACTGTGCAAACTACAGGCAGACTGCCACAACACTAGCCTACATTTCTTATGGGGGAATACACATGTACTTGCAAATATAGCAGGCTCTACAGGCATGTAACAGCATGGAGTAACAGACACCTGTGTAAAAGCACATACCCACAACCAATGTGAACACAGCCACAGCCACATATGGTAAGCATGCTTAATATTACAGTATATGGACTGTCTGATCAACACCATTCTCATATGTGCCACTCACACACACTAACCCTACATATACTGGGCCAATACACAGTGTATTCTGATGCCTGACTGTGGTATGGGACATATATGTGTTTGGCCCTAAAAACATGTAAGCCGATAGGGTACCATACACTGCAGTAGCATGCAAAATCAGATAGAACAGGACCAAGAGCAATGACATCTACCACAGTCTGTACACAGGCCAAGATACATATTCGCAATACACACACTGTTGACAATCGCCATAAGTACACAGACCACTCTACTGCACACACTATGACAGAATGTCCAGGTTTTGTCCTCAAATATAACCCCTGCTATACATAACATGTCTAGCAGTCTGATATCTCACTGGCTTTTTATCAGGTATGATGTCAATAAATGGTGTACTGAACATATGCACCTCTTACTGCATGACCTATGTACAAAGGTTGACAGAGTTGTGGCTGGAGGCACAGACACAGGGCCAATATTGACATGTTGCTGTGATAACCTCATACATTTACTGGTGTAACAGGGTTTGTTGTGACATATGTCTTATGAGGGATATGAAGTCAGTAACTCTCATGGCTGTCAACATGTACTGACTATGCCACTGCATTTCTAAAGATAGGTAATCTGTGAGTAACACAACATATGTACGACTCCAAACACTGGCCAGTCTGCAGATAGCCCTACAAGTGGGAGTTTCCTCAACCACATAACATTGTCGTGACAGGTATTAAATCATGTAGACCAGCCATATCTTTACAAACCCTGTTAAACCAACATTACTTCAAATGCAGAAGAGCAAGACTTACATTCTGTAGTCATGTCTGGAACATCCCCCTACTGTTTGTTGGCCTGTCTCCACAGTGTATGTTGTTAGAGGCATATCCCACTACCTTCTGTGATGCTGTTTGCCAAACACCGACATGAAGTCCTGCTCACAGTGAAAAGGGCCAACACCCACATGATGTTCCTAGTTATAGGAGTGTGTTTCCATGCAATTGTCTATGGGAAGTTACCACAGCTCTTCCACATGAAATCAGCTAGTTGGGGGACTGCAATTCATGCACAGGCCATCAGCTGATCATGAGCATCACTTTCAAAGCACAAGCTGCTGCTTAAGCAAAGCAGGTATATTTCTCCACATCCACCAGACAGGGAGTGAGAGAGACAGAGACAAAATAAGACAGGGAGGGAGTAGGAGAGTAAAATCTAAGCATGTTTTGTCACACACTTACCAGTACGGGGTTTCAAACCTCTGCCTGACTATGTATTGCTATTACATTTCTATGCAGTTATTGCATGCTCCGCAGAGCTTACATGTTAGAGAGCTGTTCAAAGGTATATTTGACGGTGAGTGACATCAGCAACAGTGATAAAGGAGGGATATGGTAGGTGTAGTACATGTGCCTGTCCACAAGAACAGGTGTCAAGGATGACACAGCCATACTCTCTCAGGAACTCACACACATTATCACAGTTGGCAGGGTCAGGATTATAATTCCTAACTAGTTTGCTACACTACAGTATTATGTAGGTATCACATGTACCACAGAGGTTATCAGATTGATATATGGGCAAAGGGTATGTCAAGGTGACTGACATCAGAAGTCATGCTTCAGTATGGCAGTGGGAGTTGTAGTGATTGTGAATGGCATCCAAATCCTTAATCTACAAACACAGACACAGACACAGGTTTGCCAGTACTGACATGCAGGGTTCATTGCTTCACAGATGTGTAGTGGTTGACTGTGCCAGAATGCTGTACAAGTCCAGGCAAAGGGTATACCTTGGCATCAGGCCACATGACAATGGTCTGCAGTGTGGCTCAGGAGTGTGGTCTCTGTATTGGCCCACACAGGTGAGTATTGTATTCACCATCCACTCATCTGGGTTACTATTGTGGGTGGCCGTTGCTCTCCAATGCTTGCCATGTATGTGTTCTATATTCCATAACATGGATGGTGTCTGGGATGTGCACATGTCCCACATGCATGTTCTGTGACATGTGGAAGTGTACCTGAGGTATGTTGTGTGGACAGATTGTTATCATCTGATGTGGCATTCCTGACCTCATGTAGTAAGAGCTGGAAATGGAAACCAGGTTGAACCTGCACCTACATTGACAGCATGATACAGGTATTCACTGGTGTTAGTGGCATCTGTCCATACAGGGCATGTGTATAAAGCATGGTATTTCCTTTGTGGGTTACATTTGCTGACTCTATAGTTGTTGCAGGCATCCAGTGGGGAACATAGCAAAGGACCACTATATGCAATGATTTGCCTATTGTAGGGATGGGACTGGGTGCCATGTCCTCTGTAGTCCACTGCAATCACATCATGGTTACTATCGGTGGGCAATATGCAGAGAACTACCAATATAGTGGTTTTTGCCTAGCTAAGTGTGTTTGTATATGAGACATGGGTGAAGAGTGTTCTCTTTGTAATACAAGGGTTGCCTATATTGTTCCCCAATCCATAATGTCACATGTAGGGGGTATGGACTGTCTACACCAGCCTCTCTGCTGTTTGACATCTGTTGTCCTTGTAAACTGGACATTGTGACATATAATAGGCCCACCATATAAGAAATTTAAAAAACACACTCCGCAATGAGTCCTGTTATTAAACAATCACAGCTACCTCCACACAGGATACTGATGATAAACACAGTCTCACAGTTGCCATGTCTGGGTTTAGAACTCCTACCTACCTAGTACATCACACTATAGCATTATGCAGTTATAGCATGCACCACGGAGCTTACAATGGTACTCCTTCACCAAAGGTGCATTTCAAGGTGAATGACATCAGCAGGCTTGAAAGTAGGGCAATGGAAATTGTAGTGACTGAGAATGGCCTCAAAAGCATTGATCCCTACACACACAAACACACAGAGTTTCACAGTTGCCATGTCTGGTATTAAAACTCCTACCTATCTAGTACATCACACTACAGCATTACAAAGTTATAGCACACACCACAGAGCTTACTAGGCTACTTCTTACCCAAAGGTGTATTTCAAAGTGAATGACATCAGCAGGCCTGCCAAAGTAGGGCAATGGAAAGTGTAGTTCATAGGTTCATAGGTTGGTACTAGGCTATTGGCCCTAGGGCCTATACAGGCCTAGCCATAACAATTCCCTGGCTATTTCTTCCCACAATATTTACTTCCCTGGACCCCTGTCTAGTAGGGTGGCTGACATCCCTGGAATGAATTTCCTATCTTCCATCCAATCATCAAGGTTCCTTTTGAAGCGGGCCAAAGAGGCATTTTGCTTGACATGTATGGCCAGTCTATTCCAGAGTCTGTGGAGTCTCTGGGTCAGGAACCCATCCCTCCAGCATGTTTTGTTCATTGTGATGACAAAGTTTAGATCCCTGGAGTGCGTGGCTCTGAGGGATTGGGATTTCTTCAAGTGTAGCATGTCCAACAGCTCTGGGTTTGACATGGCCTTGTATGTTAAGCAGAGATTGCCTCTGAATAGATGATATGCAACAGAGTATAGCTGGATGATTTTTAGATGGTCAGCATAGGGCATCTGCTTTAGGCCTGTGATTCTTTTAGTGAGGTATTTCTGCAGCCTTTCTAGTTGTTGCAGATGTCTTGAGAGGTACATACCAAATGGAGCGTTGTATTCTATACTGGGTCTGCTGAGAGATTACTAAAGTGGGACAATTACCTCCTTTTTTTCTGGATGAAAAGCCCTTAGTGATGAGGTGTGCCACATAGGCAGATTTCCTGACTCTTGTGGCAATGTGGTTATTGAAGGTGAGACCACTGTCCACCTGTGTCCCTATGTCTCATATCACACTTTCGGTGTTTAGTGTACTGCCACCTATGTGGTAATTCATGGGTACATGTTTCTTCCCAAAGGGGATAACTATACATTTCATGGCTCTGAGCTTGAGCCCATGGCTCTGGCACCAAGCATCTGTTTCTGTAAGGCTCTTTTATAGAATATCCACATCATTTGGGAATTCAATAATGGCTCCCAGTTTGCAGTCATATGTGACCTTTGTTAGCCAGAGTCCCTTAGTGTTGGCCTGTACTTTGTCCCAGGACTGAACCCTGAGGTACTCCAATTGTCACTTGTCTGGAGCTGGATTTGGAGTCGGTTACTTTTACAGTGTGGGTTCTGTCAGTAAGCCAGTTGGCTACCCATCAAGTGACATAGGGATTAATGCCCAGCTTAGTACATTTATCTATGATTCCAGACTGGGGAATGGTGTCGAAGGCCATGGCAAGGTCCAGATAGGCTGTGTGGACTGCCTTACCCTTGTCCACAGCTCTGCAGACTGATTCAAAGACATCATTCAGGTTCAGGAGACAAGATCAGCCCTTCACGAAACCAACCTGGGTGGGGTCCAGTGTTTAAAGGTTGCCAATGTCTTTGTTTATAAGTTCCATGATAATACGTTCCATTGCCTTGCAGATCAGCCTCATCAGACTGATGGGGCAGTATTTCCCAGGATCCAAGGTGGATCCCCTTGAGGAGTGGGATAACTGTAGCTGTGCACCACTCAGTGGGTAGGAAGCCTGAGGTGAGGCTATGATTAAACATGGCACTTAGGTGAGGTGCCAGTTCATTTTGTAGTTCATGTAGTACACAGCCGGGGATGTTGTCTGGTCCCATGGATGCTGTATTCATAGCTTTGGAGAGTGTGGTTTTTACCTGTGTGGCCATTATTACTGGAATCTGGCAATCTTTCGATATTGAGATGGGCCCTTTAGGGGGTGAGAGGGGGATGCAGTTGGCACTGAATTGATCTGCCAGGATATTGGCAATATCCTTGGGATCAGTATATTTAATGCCATTCTGTTGTAGCTCAGAGCAACTCTGAGGATTGCCATTTAGATTCCTGATATACCTATAGCAAGGCTTGCGGTTGTCTTTGGAATCTTTGGTTATATTATTTTCATAACTAGCATTGGAGAATTTTATGAGAGATCTCTGCTTATTACTGAGGCTGGTAAGGGAGTTTTTTGCATCCTGAGATTTTCCTCTTTTCTGCAACAGTTTCTTCCTTTTGTTGTAAAGTTTGTTTATGGCAGGGGACCACCAGATTGGCTTCCTTTTCTTAGAGGAGAGTGACTTGGTTCTATTTGGGATGGCATGATTCATGCACGTGTGGATGTGCTCGTACAGTGCCTTAGTGTAGGATTCAGCAGTCGAACTTTGAATTCCCATCTGCATGGGTGTCATGAAGTTTGTCACCTCTGACTTGTGTAGCATGAAGTTGTCTTTGGAGGTGTTTTTTTACCAAGGTTTCCTTACTGGGGGGTGGGGGAGGGATGTTGATGTCAAGGGTGATTAGCTTATGGTCAGACCTAACCACCGAGGGGGGGTGACCATAAGTGTGGAGTATCGATTTCCCATGTTGGTAATGACCAGGTCTAGGATATTGGACACCTGGTGGGACTATGGGTTAGTTGATCCAGGGAATTGGAAATTATGAATTCCAAGAACCATTGGGCAAAGGTGTTGGTACATGAGTAGTTTTCACAGTTAATGGCAGGGTAGTTGCAATCACGCAGTATTAGAGTGTTTGGTTGTATCTTAATATTTACCATTATGTTTAGAAAGGTGCAGTGAGAATCTTGGGGTATTGTGGGGGATCTGTAGCAAGCTATACAATTTGGATTGCTGTCTAACCTAGTGTTGGTTGTATCTGGAGAATTTCAGACATTGTGTTGCGCAACTAGCCTGGTGGTATGATCCTTCATGAATATGGACACTCCTCCACCTTTAGTGTTTTGGTCCTGGTTTAGTGGCTGACAGGTGTGGTAATAGTTGTAGCCTGGTATTGCAGGGGTGTTCCCTGGGGCCTTGGACCAGGTCTCTGTTACTACACAGATATCGATATTCTCCATGTTTAGGAGTACCTAGTGACTGTGAATGGCCACAAAAGCATTGATCCCTACACACACACACACACACACACACACACACACACACACACACACACACACACACACACACACACACACACACACACACGTCATATCTGGGTTTAGAACTCCTACCTAACTTGTACATCACACTATAGAATTATGCAGTTATAGTATGCACCATGGACCTTATAGGGCTACTCCTTCATCAAAGGTGTATTACAAGGTGAATGACATCAGCAGGCTTCCCAAAATAGGGCAATGGGGAGTGTAGTGACTGTGAATGGCCACAAAAGCATTGATCCACACACACACACACACACACACACACACACACACACACACACACACAGTCATGTCTGGGATTAGAACTCCTACCTAACTAGTATGTCACACTATAGCATTACACAGTTATAGCACGTGCCACAGAGCTTATAGGGCTACTCCTTCCCCAAAGGTGTATTTCTAGGTGAATGACATCAGCAGGCTTGACAATGTAGGGCAATGGGGAGTGCAGTGTGTGTGAATGGACCATAAACTATTCATCTGGAAGCACACACACAACACTCAGTCACACACAAGTTTACATTTAACAAGTACGTGTATACAACTGCTAGATGAATAATGACTTGTACAGTCATGTTACACAGTTATCACAAGCACCACAGACACTATAGTGCTGAAGGATACCAGAGGCAAATGTCTACAGTGATTGACATTTGCACATCATGTGGTTTTAGCCAATTGGATGTGTGCTGGGTAGGACAAGCCTCATGATGGGAGGCTCTTTCTCACTGTTCATAGGTTCATATGTTGGTACTAGGCTATCAGCCGTATGGCCTATACAAGCCTAGCCATAACAATTCCCTGGCTATTTCTTCCCACAGTACTTGCTTCCCTAGACCCCTGTCTAGCAGGGTGACTGATGTGATCCCCAGGGTGAATTTCCTATCCAAGCATCAAGATTCCTTTTGAAGAGGGCCAAATGTGCAAGTTATTATACAGGTAAGACGGAGAGGTGTTTTAGAAAATGAATCTACGATCATTTGTATAACATTAGGAAGAAGGGCTCCACCAGTGCCTTATACAGACATATTGAAAAGACGGGTGACATGCACAATTTCAAATTTGCCATCTTAGAAACAATCAAAATGGACCGGGGGGGGGGGTGACATAAAGTCCTGTTGAGTTTCAAGGATGTTTGGTGGCAATTGTATCTGGATGTAGCAACTTCACCAGGCCTTAATGACCACATCCCATGTAAACCTATTTTAGAGATGAAATAATATTTTAAAGATGAAATAATGCTTATGAAATACAAACTGTGTATAGTTTGGTTATAATGATATAGGTGTCAGCAGAAATCACATATTTCAGTTAATTGCATCCCACACTTAATATTAATTAACTAACAAAATCAATCAACTATTTATCATATTTATTTTATTTCTATATATTACAGTATATTATTACTTCAGTAGTGTAAGAAGTGAACTTAGCACCTATGTTATAGCTTAATCATATATTAAGTTTATTAGATGGGCTTTGGATACATAACACTTTTATTTTCATTATACACTTTTTTGTGTTTATTAGAATGTTATATGATGTTAATGTAAAATCTGTCAGCTTTATAAGTTCAGGATGGGATTTTTATTGTTTTTTTTACGGTACTTGTATTGGTATCCACATTTTTAAAGTGTATAGAAACACGTATATATTTTTAGATTCTTGCTTTTTGGAAGGAGTTATGGTTTCGTTAGAAGAAACACACTCCTTCAAACATTTTTGAAGTGCCTTTAACAGATACGATAGATGTGGGCGAGTTAGTAAATACTGATTATTATGCAGGTACTGCTTTAAATGTATAAACGTTTGCAAGCTATGTATCCATTGACAATTGGTGCCAAATTTTAAATATAAGGCAAATTAGTTTAACAAACATGTTCAGATGAAGCCCACTGTGTTTGTGGGTGAAAGCGCTCAACCATTTGTGTATATACTATTTGTGGTCTTCATTCGTTTTTTTGGAATAAACATTTTATTAAAGTAGAGGTGGTTGTACACTCATTGGTGAGTCCGTGGCTGTGAGAATTTCCATGATAATACGTTCCATGGCCTTGCAGATCAGGCTTGTCAGACTGATGGGGCGGTAGTTCCCAGGATCCAAGGTGGATCCCCCCTTGTGGAGTGGGATAACTGTAGCTGTGTGCCACTCATTGGGCACAAAGCCTGAGGTGAGGCTATTATTAAACATGACACTTGGGTGAGGTGTGCCAGTTCATTTTGTAATTCATGTAGTACATAGCCTGGGATGTCATCTGCTCCCATGGATGCTGGATTCTTAGCTTTGGAGAGTGTGTTTTTACCTGTGTGGCCATTATTACAGGAATTTGGCAATCTTTCGCTATTGAGATGGGCCTTTTAGGGGGTGAGGGGGGGTAAAGTTTGCACTGAATCGATCTGTCAGGATATTGGCAATATCCTTGGGATCAGTATATTTAATGGCATTCTGTTGTAGCTCAGAGCAGATCTGAGCATTTCCATTTAGATTCTTGACATAGCTATAGAATGCCTTGTGGTTGTCTTTGGAATCTTTGGCAATTTTATTTTCATAATTAGCTTTGGAGGATTTTATGAGGGATCTCAGCTTCTTACTGAGGCTAGTAAGGGAGTTATTTTGCATCCTGGGATTTTCTTCTTTTCTGCAACAGTTTCTTCCTTTTGTTGTAAAGCTTGTTTATGGCAAGGGACCACCAGATTGGCATCCTTTTTTTTGGAAGACAGCATCTTCATTATATTGGGGATGGCACAATTCATGCACGAGTGGATGTGCTCGTACAGTGCCTTAGTGTAGGATTCAGCAGTCGAAATTTCAGTTCCTGTCTGCATGGGTGACATGACGTTTGTCACTTCTGACTTTAGTAGCATGAAGTTGGCTTTTAAGAAGTTTTTTATGGAGGTTTCCTTACTGGGGGGTCAGGGTGAGATGTGGATGTCAAGGCTGATTAGCTTATGGTCAGACCTGACCAACGAGGGGGTGACCATAGGTGTTTAGCATTGATTTCCCATGTTAAAAATGACCAGGTCTAGGATATTGGAGCCCCTGGTGGGACTAAAGATTAGTTGATCCAGGGCATTGGAATTTATGAATTCCAAGAACCGTTGGGCAAAGGTGTTGGTACACGAGTAGTTTTTCCAGTTAATGGCAGGGTAGTTGAAATCACCCAGTATTAGGGTGTTTGGTTGTACCTTAATATTTTCCAGTATGTTTAGAAAGGTGTAGTGAGAATCTTGGGGCATGGTGGGGGATCTGTAGCAAGCTACAATTTGGATAGCAGTCTTACCTAGTGTTAGTTGCATCTTGAGAATTTCAGACACATTGTGTTGGGAAACTAGCCTGGTGTGAATATGCTTGGTGAATATGGATACTCCTCCAGCTTTAGTGTTTCGGTCCTGGTTTGGTGGTCAAAAAGTGTAGTTGTAGCCTGGTATTGCAGGGGTGCTCTCTGGATCCTTGAACCAGGTCTCAGTTACTGCACAGATATTGATATTCTCTATTTTTACAAGTGCCTCGAGAGAGTGCATTTTGAGGTTTAGACTTCTAGTAATGAGTAGCATTACCTTCAGATTTTGCATGCTTGTACCTGTTACGGTGGTGGTTTTATCCTTTGAACTTTGCCTAAAAAAGGTACTATAGGGGTGGCAAGAGCCTTAGGCAGTAACCTGAATCCCAGGGGCAACGGGTGCAGACCATCTCTGGCAAAGCATTGTGGTCTGTCAATCATGTTGTCCCAGGCAGACAGATACTGGATCCCCTTTGAATGACACCAGAAGCTTAGCCAATTGTTGAAGTCAATCATTTTGTCATTATACTGTGTTATCATTCTGGCTGAAGGCAGGATACTACTCAGGGCTAGAGTCATACCTGCCTGGGCTACATGATCTGAGAGCTCTTCCATGTCTCTTTTCATGTACTCCAAGGAGGTACGTCTCAAGTCGTTCACTCCAACATGGACAATGACAGTCATATTTGTACTTGTGGAGTGACTTGAATGCATGCATTATGTGGCGGATCTTGGCACCTGACAGGCAGCTGACTGTAATTTTCTCCTTGTTCATCTTGGTGAGTGGGACATCAGCCTATTTTATTCTTTGGTTACTATCATTAAGGTAACTCCCCAGCAAAAAATAAAAAGAAAAAAGAAAAAGTCAAGTTTAATCCATGAAGCATATGGAGGATATTAGAATAACTGACTGGCTCAAACACCTTGGTAAATAAAAGAATGACAAACTGCTAACACATCCCTTGCCCATTATCCATTGGCCATGATCAGGTGTTACAAAAGATACTAGGTCAACCTCATGTGTGTGCATGACTTAAAAAGGTTCTCTCAACCAGCCACTCATCAAGTTACCAAATAAATATGTAAAAGATGTGTCACTAGCATGTGTTATGTGGCGGATCCTGGCACCCAACAGGCAGCTGACTGTAATTTTCTCCTTGTTTATCCTGGTGAGTGGGACATCAGTGTGCCTGATTATAGCGTCACCTTTGACTAAAGTGTTGGGTACGTTGTCTTGCCTTAGGGGCTGTTGGGTGGCACAATGGTATTGTGAGCTATGTGACACTTTGGTTGTGATTGGTGTTTGCGTTTCAGCTTCGGAGGTCCTTGTTGCTTGGGCAGGTTAATGTTAAGGGCCTCCACATATGTGGGTTTAGTGTTGCTATGTGTGGGTGTTGGTGGTGTGGGTTTAGAAGGGCTATGTGTTGCTTGAGATGATGTGCGGGTGTTAACCTTGTCCTCTTGACTGTCTAGCACAATCTTGGGTAGAGAGAGCTTTCCAGTTTGGCTATGTAAGTGCATCTCTCGCAGGTTGTAGTGTTGTGTGGTAGGAGGAGAGGGTTGTCTATATACATGAGGCAATTGCTGCATTGCCCCAGTATGCCCAGATTCATCAGGTGGACAGGAGAAATCACTGGAAGCTGACCCTTGGACATGCCTGGTTTGGTGCTTTTTTTTTTTTTGTAAAGTACAAGAGCTGTTTTCATTTACCCTAGCAAGGCTGTTTAGTGCTTATGATTAATTTCTCCTTATTAACAAGGAGAGATGAGTTCTTGTATCAGTTTAGGACTTCCTAGTGCTTTCCAGCAGGTTTTAAAGCAAGTGCTAGTCACAGGGATGCTTAAAGGCAAGATGAAAAAATGGTTTATCCTAAACACTCCAGTGTGCACTAGAGGAGTTAGATGTGAAAGTAGATAACTTAAGTTTTACCTGTCTAAAAGGTTAAGTTTTAGTGGAGAGTCACTATTTTTAAAACAGCAAGATAGATTGAAAGGGTGGTCACTTTTGTATTCTGGTACTATGGAATACAGTAGGATGGCCAATAAATTTAAATAGTTGAAAGGGAGTGATTTCACAAAATAATAATTTTGTGCTTACTCACATAAGCCAGTAAAAACAGAGAGGAAATAAGATATATGGTCAAATTAACATAAGGGGAAGGCAACTAGAAAGACAGTGGTGTTTAAGAACACTACAGTAACCGAGTGGAAGGGTGGGGAAAAAATTCTGCCTGACTCACAAGAGACAGAGCTGTGGTCTCTTTTCAAGTTTTAATATGCAGTTAAAAGCAGAATGCAAGTAAAACAAAAGGTAAATAAAACAAATCACAGTATTCAGCATAGAAAAAGGCAATATAGTAATACAACAAATAAAAAGCAAACTAACCTTTCCCTCACAGCAAAGTGTAGCAGAGTCTGGGTGAGCCTTTCTAGTAATTCTCTGAAATGCTTTATGTTACCCCCTTAAATAGAAGGTTTAGTTCTTAGCTCCACCCCCTCAGTTCACAGATGATTAACCTTAACTGACCTGTACTAATTTCTGCCTGACTCACAAGAGTCTTATTTCAAGTTTTAACGTGCAGTTAAAAGCAGAATACAAGTAAAACACAAGGTAAATAAAACAAATCACAGTATTTAAAATAGAAAAAGGTAATAAAGTAATACACCAAATAAAAAGCAAACTAAACTTTCCCCCACAGCAGTGTATAGCAAAGTCTGGGTGAGCCTTTCTACCACTCTCTTCCACACATCTATGTATGTGTAAGTTTGGCCTATTATAATGTGTTGTCCTTGGATATGTGTGTGTATTCCTATCCGATGTGTGTGCAAAGCATGACTGTTGTGCAATGTGGAGTGTGTGCACAAACATCTGCAACTCTCAGATATGTATAGTCCACTGTTGTTACCAGACATGGGCTTCATTAAGTGTGGGGAGTATGCCCCGTATGACCTTCTATATTGAATGTGTGAATCCATTCCGGGTAGGTTGTACTCCAGTGCAGGCTTTTGTGTTCTACACCTATGGCTAACAACCTGTTTCTGCAGGATATCTGTAGATTGGTTGACAACATGGGGTCACAATGGGCAAAGGATAGTAGGTTACTGTAGGTAATTGTGTCTGTGCTGCTTCTGCTACATGGTTTTGGTGTTAGCAGAGATATTCAGACATATGTACTGTTTTACATTGTGATGTTTTATGTCATCAGCTACTGTCAGGTATACATATTTGCTTGTAGTATTTTCCTGGGGAACACAGGGTGAATGATGCTGTGTCAAGTTTTGTGGTCTGCAGCCTACATATTTTTGCACAATCATGCCATTCTGGAGAGGAAGCTGCAGACACTTGCTGATAGGTCTGTGTAAATGGTTCAGCTCCTTGGTACAGTTGTGGCTGAGGATCCCATGCTTGTACATCCATCAATGTGACAGTATGGCCATATCCTGCTGTGGCCATACCTCACAGCTGTACAGATTCAAACAGGTTACCCAGAGGCAGGGCTCATATTTCTGGTCATTACCCCTATACATTGTGGTTTACAAGCAGGTTTGTAGCCACCCATTCCTGTGTTTGCAGGCAGGGATAGTATGTGCACACAGCTGAGTTTCTGACTTCACACACTCCATGGCATCCATGCTTCTACCCCCCTGTTATTCTATCCTCTTCCAAACATTATGCAAACATTATCTGATAAGTTCCCTGTAGTTATCACTTTATCCTGGCAGTATTTAGGGGTTGGTCCACAGTTCAAGCAGTAGGACATGGTGGACATGCTACTGGGATATGTCGACATGGCCTTGCATTTTGGGTTTTGTGGACTGTGTTATGCTGTTATTTGGGAGTCCATGAGATAACATATATTGGCAGTATGGGTGAGACACAGGCCTTTGACAGAGGACCGTAGGGCATTTGGTAGTGATGCAGGCCATCTGTAGCAAGCCGTTGCATTGTGTTACTCCTACAGTCCCAGGCTGCAATCCACTATATTCCCCTGGGGTGACAGGGTAGGTGTGCAAGGTGTTAATGTCAATAGTTTCTGTCCTTATTGATCCAGTGGTGTGGATGCTGGCAGGGTGCTGCTTACAGCTAGGGGCACACCTGCATGGGACACCTCTTCAGCATGATGCATTCTGTGGCTATTCCCATACAAAGGTGGGGGTCATATTGTACTCATTTCCAACAGCAGGGATAAGACCTGTGAGGTACCTGTGGCTGATGGTGGGGTGAGCTGGGTGCATGTGTGCTATGGAAGCTACTTGCAGCTGACTCTCAGATTTAAGTGGGGCATTCCACTTATGCTAGCTTGCGCAGGAACATCAGCAGTTTCTCAGTACTTCATATCTGTGACTTTTGTGGTCTGCCAATGTTTGGCCAGACAACATCAATATTCCATACTACAAACCTAACTCATTTGCTGCTAACCTGTATGTACAATTCCAAAGATGTGTCCATTTGACAGTAACATTTTATACACTCTCTGTCTAGGGTACTTCCACCTGTGTACTGTTTGTATGTCTGGGCCCACATTCATGCCATGTCCATCTTTCAGATGGTGACAGATATTACATTCAAGCAATTAGTATGGCTTACTGCTGGGATGTGTCTTGCTGGGTTGCATTGTGTTTGGCACTGTAGTTGTGAGAATGTGGCCCTGTCATCGGCAGTAATAGCCACCAGGACACAACCCACCATGCCTACATGCTGACCACGCTCACACAATATACAACACACACCAATCTAACACACACAGCCCTGCATATTGTACACGTGCTACAATCTATCCTGCGACTTTGGCCGTCTCAGGTAATCTGTGCTCCACTGTTATTATACCTACACATACATGTTACTATATTTCTATATAGGATTGTGTGGGGGAGGGCACACCTGACAACTGTACACATTTGCTATGACTGTACTGGTATTTCAGGTACTCCATTTCATTCTGTATTCTGACCTATCATGTAGACTAGAGGCATATCAGTGTACTACAGTTCTTAAGTTTTATTGACCTACATTTCAGTTTCAGACTTCTTACCCTTCAGAACTAACATCCCACTGCCTGAACTGTTGTAGTCTATCTGTGTAGGTCTGGAGGGGGCTGTTTAGCCATCAGTCAGAGGCCTCAGCATAGCCTTTCTTTGTCTATGCCTGTCCTGCTGGCTAAGACTGTTTTTGGGTATGTGAGCCTCATTGAATTGCATGTATGTGTCCTATGGACACACATTTGGCCCACCACATGTCCTGCAGTGGGTTTTGTCACCTTGTCTACTACTTGTTACTGTGTTGACACCAGTGTTTGTTACAGATTTCATGCTGTCGATATAGGTGTCTACTATCTGCTGGCATCCCATTCAGCCACCCGATTCCCTTGCATGCTCACATCCATACCATAGATACAAGTAGCAGAACATACTACTCCATTCAGCAATTGATAGGGAGAGTGACTTACCTTGTGGCTGTGCCAGTATTGAAGATGGTGCTGGAGGGCTGACTGTGTCTGATGCACATAGTACACTCCCTATACATGGTTAAACACAGGTAGTGTCATGTTTGGCATCCCTTTTACTGTATGTGCGAGACAGAGAGAGGTGTTATTCCCTGGGTTCCTACCATGTCAGTGTATGTGCTATGTGTAGCCTGTTTGCCAAGGCCTGGGCATACTGGCCATGCCTCCTTCTGCCTACTGGGGCAGGCTCAGGTTGTTCCTCTCCTGAGTCACTCTGTGCCTGTGCAGACCTTGGCAATGGTGGGGGGCTGTGTGGCCCTGCCCCATGCTGTTCCTGCTGCAGATGTTTCCGCAGGATCATATCGTGTAGCATGGCACATACGATGACAATATGGGTACATGTAGCTGGTGAGTACTGCAAGGCTCCACCAGATATGTTCCGGCACCGGAACCATGACTTTAGCATCCCAAACACATGCTCTATTATGATTCTGGTCTGTGCGTGTGCCTCATTATGGAGTTCCTGTTCGGGTGTGTGTGCATTTCTGATGGGTGTCATCAGCCACGGCTCCAGTGTGTAACCAGCATCCCCCACTAGGTGGCCATTTGGGATGTCCCCATTGGCAAATCTCTGGTACAGCTGCATCACATGCCAGATGTGGGAGTCGTGAGCTTCCAGGGCTGCCAGCACACACATTCATTATAATGCCCTGGGCATCATACACGACCTGGCAGTTGATGGAGGGAAGCCCTTGCAGTTTATGTAGACCCTACCCCGCTCACTGGTTGGTGCTTTGATGTGTATGTGGGTGCAGTCTATAACACCCACTACCTCAGGGTATTCTGCTATTTGGTGGAAGAGACACATATTGCTGGTTAACGCCTCACAGGTGTTGAGGAAATATATGTGCTCACTGGCATGTGCTGACATGGCATCCAGGAACTGATGGAGAAAACTGGTTGCTGATGCCTGAGAGACCCCCATGATATTCCCAGTTGGCCTTTGGAAGGTACCTGTAGCTAGTATTCTTAGGCCTACACATACCTTGGTGTCCACTGGGATGGGTTCCCCTCTGATGGTTCTGTGTGTGAGGTGCGGCTGGCACAGCTGTAGGAGGTCCCTGTCCACCATATAGTGCTCCACTATCTCCAGCACATGTAGCCCCTGGTAGATTACCCTAGGTCTGTACACTCTTCTCCTTCTCCTCCTCCTCACTGTGGGTTGGTCATCAGCATTCTCATCCTCACCACCCTCAGCCTCTTCCACAAGTTGATTTATGAGAGAGAATGTAAACCCTATCATTTTGTTGCTTTTGTAAGGTGGTGTAGAGTTTGTGGGAAAAAACAGAGGGAAAGGTGTTTGCATAGTTTATAGTAGTGTGCTGGGCTGGGCTGCTGCCTGTGTAATTGACTGATTCTGATACATTTCACCTGCCAGCTATGCTAGTTCTCCTTGATTACCTTCCTACTGCTGTTTTCCCTTCCCATTGCCTTCCTGTTTAAGCCCAGGAGTGCACTGCTCAAACCCAGTGCTCAGATGTGAACGAAGCTGCTATTTCCTGGTTTACTTTTTTTTTTTTGTTTAATCCCCAGTGTGCAGTGCGCACACCATTTAGGCAATTTAAAAAGTGCTATGCAGATTCAGACACACCCTCTTCCTTAGCTCTGCTAAGCTAAGGGCAAACCAGAGCCACAGAGCTCCAATAAACTTACAGTATGCCTAACGCACCCCTCTATGATGTCAGCTAACTCTTAGGCTTGCACCATGGTTTTCCTGCACCTACACGGTTGGGTGCAGGCTAGCCATGAGGGGAAATCTGTGATTCAGTATCATTCCCCTCATTTCATAGGTTCACAGATAGGTACTAGGCTATTGGCCCTAGGGCCTATACAAGCCTAGCCATAAAGGTACCCTGGATTTCGCCACCCAAGAAAATTATTTTCCTGTGCCCTTGTCGAGCAGAGCCACAGAAGTGATCCCCGGGGTCAAATTCCTATTTCCCATCCAATCATCAAGATTTTTCTTGAAGAGTGCTAATGAGGAGCTTTGATATAGATAGGTAGTTTGTTCCAGAGTATGGGAAGTCTCTGAGACAGTAATTTATCCTTCCAGCATGTTCTGTTTATTGTTTTGACAAGGGTTAGGTCCCTAGAGGGATTGGGATTTCTTTAATTGGAACATGTCCAACAGCTCTAGGTTTGACATAGCTTTGTATGTAGACACAGATCGCCTCTGAGTAGACGATATGCCATGGGAGTAATGCTGGAGTTTTTTGAGACGGTCTGCGTAGGGCATCTGTTTGAGGCCAGTAATCCTCTTTGTGAGGTATTTCTGCAGCCTTTCCCATAGTTGCAGATGTCTTGTGAGGTACATACCAAAAGGGGCATTGTACTCTATAATGGGTCTAATGAGTGATGAGTAGAGGGGAGCAATGACCTCTTTTTTCCTGGATGAGAAACCTTTTGTGATGAGGTGTGCCACATAGAAGGATTTCCTGACTACTGTGGCGATGTTATTATCAAAGGAGAGACTACTGTCCACCTGTGTCCCAAGGTCTCTTATCACACTTTCAGTGACTGTAGACTACCACCTGTGTGGTAGCTCATGGGTACAGAGTTTTTACCAAAGGGGATGACAATGCACTTTTTGGCATTGAGCTTGAGGCCATGGCTTTGACACCAGGCATCTGTCTCAGTGAGGCCCTTTTGTAGGATGCCCACATCTGTAGTGGCTTCTAGTTTGCAGTCATCTGCAAACTTCATTAGCCAAAGTCCTTCTGTGTTAGCCTGTACTTCAAAAAAGTAGATATCAAACAGGAGAGGACCCAGGACTGAACCCTGTGGTACTCCACTTGTCACTGGTCTGAAGTCGGATTTGGAGTCTGCTACTTTCACATTGTGGGTTCTGTCAGTGAGCCATTTGGCAACCCATCTTGTGACATAGGGATTTATACCTAGTTTAGTGAGTTTATCTATAATTCCAGAGTGGGGGATTGTGTCAAAAACCTTGGTGAGATCTAGATAGGCTGTGTGAACCACCTTACCCTCGTCTACAGCTTTGGTGACTGTTTCAAAGAAGTCAGTCAGGTTTAGGAGACATGATCTGCATTTTACAAACCCAAACTGAGTGGGGTCCAGAGTCTGGAGATTACCAATGTCTTTGTTGATAAGTTCCACGATGATACATTCCATGGCCTTGCAGACCAGGCTTGTTAGGCTAATGGGGCGGTAGTTCCCGGGGTCCATGGTGGTTCCCCCTTTGTGGAGTGGGATAACCGTTGCTGTGTGCCATTCATTGGGCACAAAACCTGAGGTGAGGCTATGAGTGAACATGGTGCTTAGGTGGGGCGCCAGTTCATTCTGTAGTTCATGTAGAACGCAGCCTGGGATGTTGTCAGGTCCCATGGATGGTGTGTACTTGGCTTTGGAGCATGTGATTTTTAACTGTGCAGCCGTGATTACAGGAACTTTGCATTCTTCTAGTATAGAGATGGGCCCTTTATGGGGTGAGGGGGGGGGTAAAGTTAGCGCTGAAGCTATCTGTCAGGATGTTGGAAAATATCAGTTGGTTCTGTATATTTAGTGCCATTGTGCTGTACCTCAGAGCAGATCTGATTATTGCCATTGAGATTCTTGAAATAGCTATAGAATGCTTTGTGGCTGTCTTTAGAATCAGTGGAGATTTTGTTTTCATAACTAGCTTTGGAGGATTTTATGAGGGATCTCAGCTTCTTACTGAGGCTGACCAGGGAGTTTTTCCAGTCATGGGATTTTACTCTTTTTTGAAACAGTTTCTTTCTTCTGTTGTAGAGTTTGTTTATGGCATGGGACCACCAGATTGCCTTCCTTTTCTTGGAGGGTAGCATCTTGGTTCTGTTAGGGATAGCATGATCCATGCACTTGTGTAAGTGCTTATAAAGTGCATTTGTGTAGGATTCAGCAGTTGTACCTCTATTATCCGTCTGCATGGGTGTCGTGGAGTTTGCCACATCTGTCTTAAGAAGAGTGAAGTTGGCTTTGGAGAAATTTTTTACGGTGGTTTCCCTAATGGGGGTGGGGGCAGGATGTGGATGTCTAGGCTGATTAGTTTGTGGTCGGATCTGATCAACAAGGAATTGACCTCTGGTGTGGAACACCGGCCACCCATGTTGGTAATGGCCAGGTCTAGGATATTGCTGCCTATGGTGGGGGTGTGGGTAAGTTGATCCAAGGCGTTGGAATTTATGAATTCCAGAAAACGTTGAGCAAAAGAGTTGATACATGAGTATTTTTCCCAGTTAATGGTGGGGTAGTTGAAATCGCCCATTATTAGGGTGTTGGGTTGTACCCTAATATTTTCCAGTGTATCAAGAAATAAGGAGTGGGAATCCTGGGGCATGGTGGGGGATCTGTAGCAAGTTACAATTTGAAATAATCTTCAAAAGACAAACTACGAAACTGGTAAAAAGACGAACTAGTTTCCAATAAGTGGCAGGCTTCTAAAAAACTCAAACAAGATTTTATTTAACCAAATAAACGTGAGCGCATAAGCACTTTCGGCAAGAGCAATATCTCGCCTTCTTCAGACAAATGACCCAGTACTATTTTAAAATGTATTATATATACGCAACCGTTAAGATAAACCAATCACGTTAAAATGCATTCATGTATACTATGTTACCATCGGAACCTTAAATCGGAAATGAATCCTAGTCATTCTAATGTTTAAAAACATAAATAGACATGAATAACAATGCATGTTTAAATGCCTAATCATTAGAAATTACCAAGTACTTTCGTTGAATATAACAGTTACAAAAGACTGTAAATCACTAATTAAATCATTGAAATATAAAAATTCCAAAGAAAGGGATGCTTATATGAAATATATGTTATATACATCTTAGCAATTGTAACTGTAATTAAAAAACAGTTTTTTTATATACATTTATTTAAATATATATGTATGTAAATCAAACCAGTATGATCCCAGATGCTTCCTAAAATGTAATGGGGAATCATAAACATACACAAATAAACTATACTATATAAATAACTTCATTTTCCTATTAAGTTAATTGATAAATGGGCATGTAAAAGAACACTGTCACTATACTACAATAGCCTTGGAATGACTTACTATGACATATTCTGAATATAAAATATTCGTATTTTATAAACAAAATAATTTTATATTAACCATATCTTGAAAAATGAATTTATGTATTTTAAATTAATATATTATCTAACATGTTAACATATTTACAATAATGTTACAACGTGGCATCGGAGTTTATAATCTACATTTGAATCAGGTCATAAAAATGTAACATTTAATTTAATACTATCTATTGTATGAAAGCCATTTTAAGACAGGCTTAATAGATAGAGCCTCATTAATGCCAGGAAAAATGTGGGCTCTTGTGCGGACCTGCCAGAATAATTTGTTCATTTCCAATTGAATTTGCCAAGGGCCTCCCCTGTTATCTAAATCTCTTTTTTGTACAATTTGGATTGCAGTCTTGCCCAGAGCTAGTTGCACTTGGATAATCTCGGATGCATTATGCTGAGCAACTAGCCTGGAGGTGTGGATATCCTTAATGAATATGGACATGCCTCCACCTTTAATGTTTTGGTCCAGGTTAGATTGCCTGCTAATGCCTAGTTACAAGTCCCACACTGAGCCTTCCCCCTTAGCAACCACTGTTCACTGGCCTTGTTGTCTTCTGTGTGCCTTTGACTATAATGACAAAATTGTGATTTTGCAGAAAAAGCTTTTTTCAGGGTTTTTCTTTTATTTTCTGGCCGATACCATTTGGACGCTGCTGCCCTATGCTTAAACGGCCGAAATTGGCCAAAAAAAATAAAAGTTGTTTTTTTTTTTTTTGCAACTGTTTTCCATGCCAGTGGCCATATATTTGGCCATTGGCATGCTTTACACATTATATACACCCTTTACTTGGTGCTGTCATGGCTCTGTTTTGTAGTTTGCAGAAATGTACTCGGTTACTGGTTACTAACTGAGTACATTTCTGCAGGTTACACTAATCCTGCATGGATGGCTGCCAGCTTCCTGGATTGCTAATTCACCTGATTTGCATGGTTTTCACCTGCAAATGGGGTAATTAGCATACAGGAGCTGTGTCTGTGCAGGAATAGTGCAGGAGCGCTTGTGCCCGTCCCAGGAGCTTGTTCCTGGATCTCTTGGCTGCCATATTGCCTCCAGAAGCTCCTGCAGTATTCCTGCACGCCATGCAGAGCTTGCTGAATCCCGGGGGCAATCTTTTTATTTCATGTTTTGTTTTTTGATCTCTGAATACAAGCCAAGTATAATGGTTTTCTAACCTGCTGTAAAAACAAAAAACAAAAAAAAAAGTGTGAAGCAAGCAATAGATTAATTTTAAACAATGAAGTCCAAAACTTACTGTCACAATGGGGGCTGAACAGTACAGCAACCTCTGATAGTTGTACTTATTAATTCTGAGATTGTTTTACTACAGAGTGAGGGGAATGTGTCAGTAGACTGCTAAAATTTAGTATGCATTCACTGAACTGTACTCTTTTGACTATACTGCTCCCAGTTACGCTATGCAGAATAAATAAAGGAAATAAAGAGCTGCACAATTAAGACAAGCTTTTTGACAAGTTCATAGAAAGTAAACACTGAGAGTCTAGCCTAACACCCTCATCACAAATGCACGGAAATGTGATAACCTTATCTCAGTGATAAGGGACTGCAAGCTTTGACAGGAACTGAATAATTTTAATTGTGTTCACCAGGGAGAATAGAAACAGGGCTGCATAAAGTAAATTGAAACCTGGAATAGGGTTGATGATGATATGGTAAGTGGGTGGTGACAGCTGGGACATCTCAGGACAAGTTTCTTTGAGCCAGAATTTTAGACTCTGGGATTGCTTTTTTATGGCTGTTTGTAGCCCCCTGATCTCCCTGTGACTGTTGAGCCCATCCCCCATTGACCCATTTATCCCACCCACTTCAAGGTTCCCGAAGACCTTTAGCACAGCAGGCAAAAGTCCGGGATTGTAAGTCAACATGCAGGGAATCAGGAGCTTTACCTTCTTCTTCTAATGCCCCCTAATGCCTATAAACATTTTGCCACTGTGTAGGTAAGCACTTTTTCATGTCTGCTGTGCAGAGTGAAACAGTGTAGCCCTTGTCAGGTTTGCTTCCTTATACATTGCTATCCCTCCTAGATGGTGCAGTTGCCATGTCTGTGGTGTGAGACACGGCTCTTTCTTCTACAGTGGGAACATGCCAACTCCCCCCACCCCTACTCCTGTTGTTGGTGAATTGACATTAGCCATCCACTTCTACTCCTATCTGGCTAATTCCTCCATTCTCCAGTCTGATAACTAAAGTTGAGTCATATGGGCCTTAATCAAAACTTTACCTCGCTGCACAACGGAGCTTTTGGCTTGCATTTTCTTTAGTTTGGCAATGGAAACACAAGTCTTTGTTACTTATCACAGTGTTGGAATGGCTGTCTCCCACCTAGATGTCTGTTCTGTTTGTTTGGAAGCATGTGTGCATGTACCCCTTCAAAATGAAGGTGTTATAATTTAAGTGGCAGCTCAGCAAAGAAGTTTTGGAAGAAATTTAAGGAAGAAGCTTTGCTTTCTGCCATATTTTCATTAACAAGATTAGCCTGTCTTACTCTTTTTCCCCCCATAGAGGGCCCAAATTTCAATCTTCTGAAAAATGTTTGGTTATATACCTATCAACCTCTTAGAGTAAGAAATCTGGACAAATCCATAAATAAAAGTGGAGAAAAGGCCCAGAAATAGGGACAATTTTTAAATGTTGTTCTTACAAACTTAGAAAGTTGGTAGAAACTGAATTTTCTTAAGAGAACAGATGCTGGTGCTTGTGTTTTTATCAAACTTAGACTGTATCTTTCTGATGTTCTCTGCACAAATGTTGAACCTAGACCAGTTTTGTCCCGTGTACTTTTATAGAATTATTTTGTGAGCATGTTTCCTTAAAGTTAAACCAAGTACTCTGAGTTTGGTTGTCTCACCCGGCCTTTTCAGCTTCAGTGTCAGTTGTGGCCATATATTTGTTTGACTCTCAGACATTAATTTGTCTGCGTACTTCAGAGTGTTTTTTTCAGTGTCTGTGTTATCTTGCCTGTTGGCTTGACCTTAATTCTAGGATGAATGCAAGCTTGAGAATCCTTAGAGTTGTTGCCTTTTGTTCCTCCCCTGGATTCAGCCAGCCCTGCATGGTGTGAAGGACTAGTGCAGGAGCTCCAGCAGGCAATATGTCTGCCGTGCAATCCAGGAATAAGCTATGGGGATGTGTGCGAGCGCTCCTGCACTAGTCCTGCACGGACTTAGCTCCTGTATGCAAATGACCCCATTTGCAGGTGAAATCCATGCAAATGAGGTGAATTTGTGATCCAGGAAGCTGGCAGCCAGCTGTGCAGAACTAGTGTAATCTGCAAAAAAGTACTCGATTAGTAACTGAGTACATTTCTGCAAACTACAAAACGGAGCCATGACAGTTCCAAATAAAGGGTGGATATTATGTTGAAAGCATGCCAATGGCCAAATATATGGCCACTGGCATGGAAAACAGTTGAAAAAATAAAAAAATTAACTTATTTTTTAACCAATTTCGGCTGTTTAAGCATAGGGCAGCAGCACGCAAACGGGATCGTGTGTAAAATAAAAAAAATAAACCTAAAATAAGCATTCTAACCAAAATCACTGTTTTGCCATTATACTCACTGGCAGGCAGAAGACAACATGGCTAGTGAATAGTGGTTGCTAAGGGGGGAGGCTCAGTATGGGACCTGTAACTATGCATCAGCAGGCAATCCTATGCAAATGAGGGGAATGATACTGAATCCCAGATTTCCCCTTAATGCTAGTCAGCACCCAACAGTGTAAGAGCAGGAATAGCTTGGTGTAAGCCTAGGAGTTAGCTGACATCATGGGGGGGGGGGTGTCAGGCATACTGTATGCGGATTGGAGCCCTGTGGCTTGGGTTTGCCCTTAGCTTAGCAGAGCTAAGCAAGGGTGTGTGTCTGAGGCTGCCTAGCACTCTTTATATTGCCTAAGCGGGTGTGCATGCTGCATACCAGGTTTTGAAGGAAAATAAAGTAAACCAGGAAATAGTAGCAGCTCTGTGCAGATTTGAGCACTGTGTTTGCGCGGCGTGTCCCTGGCTTAAACAGGAAGGCAATGGGAAGAAAAAACTGCAGTAGGAAGGTAATATAGGAGAACTAGCATAGCTGGCAGGTGAAATGTATCAGAATCAGCCAATTACACAGGCAGCAGCCCAGTCCAGAACACTACTATAAACTATGCAAACACCTTTACCTCTGGTTTTTCCCACATACTCTACACCACCAGTGTATACAAGTGGGGGAATTTTAACAAACAAAAACAACAAAATGATAGGGGCTGCAATAGCTATCATACATCAACATGTGGAAGAGGTTGAGGGTGGTGAGGATGCAATTGCTGTTGGCCAACCCCCAGTGAGGAGACGGAGAAGAGTGTACAGACCCAGGGTAACTTACCAGGGGCTACATGAGCTTGGGATAGTGGAGCACTATAGGGTGGACAGAGACCTCCTACAGCAACTTGTTGAGCTGTGCCGGCCACACCTGACACACAGAACTAACAGAGGGGAACCCAATCCCAGTGGATACCAAGGTATGTGTATGTCTAAGAATACTAGCCACAGGTACCTTCCAAAGGCTAACTGGGATATCATGGGGGATCTCACAGGTGTCAGCACATGCCGGTGAGCACGTATATTTCCCCAACACCTGTGAGGCGTTGGCCAGCAATATGCATCTCTGCCACCAAATAGCAGAATACCCTGAGGTAGTGGGTGCTATAGACTGCACGCACATACAAATCAAAGCACCACCCGGTGAGCGGGGAATGGTCTACATTAACCACAAGAGCTTCCCCTCCATCAACTGCCAGGTTGTATGCGATGCCCAGGGCATAATGATGAATTTGTGTGCTGGCTGCCCTGGAAGCTATCATAATTCCCACATCTGGCATCTGACACAGCTGTACCAGAGATTTGCCTGTGGGGACATCCCTTATGATCAACTAGTGGGGGATGTTGGTTATGCTCTGGAGCTGTGGCTGATGACACCCATCAGAAATGCACACACACCCGAACAAGAACTCCATAATGAGGCACATGCACAGACCAGAATTGTAATAGAGCGTGTGTTCGGGATGCTGAAGTCATGGTTCCAATGCCTGGACACATCCGATGGAGCCTTGCAGTACTCCCCAGCTACACGTACTCAAATTGTCATTGTATGTACCATGCTACATAATATGATCCTGTGGAAACAGCTGCAGCAGGAACAGCATGGGGCAGGGCCACACAGCCCCCCACCATTGCCTAGGCCTGCACAGGCACAGAGTGACTCAGAGAAAGAACAACCTGAGCCTGCCCCAGTAGGTAGAAGGAGGCATGCCCAATATGCCCTGGATTTGGGAAAGAGGCAGTGCATAGCACATACACTGACACAGGAGGGACCCAGGGAATGACACCTCTCTCTGACTTACACATACAGTAAAAGGGATGCCAAACATGACACTACCTGTGCTCAACCATGTATAGTGAGTGTACTATGTGCATCCGACATAGGCAGCCCTCCAGCACCATCCTCAATACTGGCACACCCACAAGGTAAGTCACTCGCCTTACCACTTGCTGAATGGAGTAGTATGTGTTGTTACTTGTATCTATGGTATGGATGTGAGCATGCAAGGGAATTGGGTGGCTGAATGAGATGCCAACAGATAGTAGACACCTATAGTGGCAGCACGAGATGTGTAACAAATACTGGTGTCACCATAGTAGGCAGTACTACACATGGTGACAAAACCCACTGCAGGAAATGTGCTGGGCCACATGTCTGTCCATAGGACACACACATGCCAGCCATGGAGGTTCACATACCCAACAACAGTCTCAGCCGGCAGGACAGGTGTAGACAAACACAAACAAAGGCTGTGCTAAGGTATCTGAATGATCGCTATGGGTAACCACCCCCCCCCCCCCAGGCCTACACAGACAGACTACAGCAGGTCAATCAGTGGGATGTTAGTTCTGAAGAGCAGGAAGTCAGAAACAGATATGTAGGTTAATCAAACCCAAGAGCTGTAGTACACTGATATGCCTCTAGTCAGCATGATAGGTTAGAGTACAGAATGAAATGGAGTACCTGACATACCAGTACAGTCATAACAAATGTGTACAAGTGTCAGGTGTGCTCCCCCAATCCTATGTAGAAATGTAGAAACAGTCAGGTGTGCCCCTCCTCCAGTCCTGTGTAGAAATGTAGAAACAGTCAGGTGTGCCCCCCAATCCTGTGTAGAAATGTAGAAACAGTCAGGTGTGACCCCCCAATCCTATGTAGAAATGTAGAAACAGGTGTGCCCCCCAATCTCATGTAGAAATGTAGAAAGAGTCAGGTGTGCCTCCCCCCAATCCTGTGTAGAATGTAGAAACAGTCAGGTGTGCCCCTCCCCCAATCCTATGTAGAAATGTAGAAACAGTCAGATGTTCCCTACCCCCAATCCTATGTAGAAATGTAGTAACAGTCTGGTGTGCCCCCCCCAATCTGATGTAGACACGTTGTAACAGTCAGGTGTGCCCCTCCTAATCCTATTTAGAAAGTTAGTAACAGTCAGGTGCACCCCCCCTCCAATCCGATGTAGACATGTAGTAACATGTATGTGTAGGTATAATACCAGTGGAGCACAGATGACCTGAGGTGGCCAAGGTAGCAGGATAGATTGTAGCATTTGTACAATATGCAGATATGCGTGTGTTAGGTTGGTGTGTGTTTCATATTGTGTGAGAGTGGTCAGTATGTATGCATGTTGAGGTTTGACCTGGTGGCCATTGCCCACTACTGCTGATGACAGGGCCAAGTCCTCACAACTGCAGTGCAAAAAACAATGCTCCCCAGTATAACACATGATAGCAATAAGCCCTTGTAAATGTATGGCGGTAATATGTGCCACCATCTGAAAGATGGACATGGCATGACTGTTGGGCTAGATATGCAAGCATTACACAGAGAAAAGTACCCCAGATATACAGTATATAATGTGTAACTGTAAAATGGACGCACCCTTGGAATTCTACATACAGGTATGCCTCACATTATCTGGACTTGTAGTAGGGAATACCGAGGTTGTCTGTCCGAACACTTGCAGATCACAAAGGTGATAGGACTGATGTATTGGGAAATGGCTGATGCCACTGCACAAGTCAGCATAACTGGAATGTCCCATGCATATCTATGAGTCAGATGCAAGTAGTGTCCATAGCAGGCATGCACTCAGCTCACCCAAACACCACCCACAGGTACCTCTCTGGTCGTATCCCTGCTGTTGGGAATGGGTGCAATATGACGCCCACCTGTGTATGGCAATAGATAAAGAATGCAGCATGCAGTGCAGGTGTCCCATGCAGGTGTGTCCCTAGCTGTAAGCAACACCCTGCCAGCATCCACACCACCTGATCAATATTGATAGAAAGTACTGGCATGAGCGCCTAGCACATCTACTCTGTCACCCCAGGGGAATATACTGTACGGCAGTCTGACAGAATGCAGTGACCTGCTACAGCTGGCCTGCATCACCACCAAATGGCCTATAGGCCTCTGCCAAAGGCCGGCATCTCACCCATACTGCCAATGTATGTTATGTCATGGACACCCAAATAACATAACACACTCCACATAAGCCATATGCAAGGCCATGTGGACAAACCACAGTAACATGTCCACCATCTCCCACTGCATGAACTGTGGACCTACACCAAAACACAGCTGTGATGAGGTGATAACTATAGGGAAAGTATCAGAGAATGTACACATAATGTATGGAAGAGGATAGAATAATAGAGGTGGGGGTGGGAGCTGTACAGCTGTGAGGTATTGCCACAGCAAGCTAAGGCCATACTGTCATGTCAATGGATGTACAAGTATGGAATCCTCTGCCATCACCATACCAAGGTGTTGAACTGGATACACAGACCCAGCAGCAAGTGTCTGCAGCTCCCCCTCCAGAATGGCATAACATTCCATGAATATGTATGTGTTTGACCACAATACTGGACACAGCTGCATTCACCATGTGTTCCCCAGGACATCACTGCGAGCAAAAATGTCCACCTAACAGTACTTGAGGACATAAAACATCACAGTGTATAACTGTACACATGTCTGAATATCTCTGATAACACCAGTACCATGTAGCAGACGCAGCACAGACACAATCGCCTACAGTACACACTATCCCTTGCACAGTTTGACCCCATATTGCTAGCTGATCTACAGATATTCTGCAGACACAGTTTGCTAGCTGTATGTGTAGAACACAAAGGTCTGCACTGGAGTGCAAACTACCTGGAATGGATCCGCACATTCAGTACAGAAGGGCATACTGGGCATGCTCACACGCAAACAAATGAAGCCCATGTCTGCCAACAACAGTGGACCATACATATCTGACAGTTGCAGATGTTAGTGCATACACTCCTCAGTATGCACCAGTCATGCTTTGCACACACATTGGATAGGAATACACACATATATCCAAGGACAACACACTATAATATGCCAAATGTGTGGAAGAGAGTGAGTGACAAAGAGCCTTCCATCATGAGGCCTGTCCCAACCAGCACACAACCAAATGGCTGCAACCACATGATGTGTAAATGTCACTCACTGTAGAAATTAGCCACTGGTATCCCATATCATTAAAGACTCTGTGGTGCAAGTGCTAGCTGTGCAACATGACTGTACAAGGCAGTAGTCATCTAGCAGTTGCATACACATACCTGCAGAATATAAACCTGCGTGTGCCTGAGTGTCTTGTGTCTGTGTCTAGATGAATGGGTTATGGCCCATGCACACACACTGCCCTCCCCATAGCCCTACTATGACAAGCCTGCTGATATCATTCAGTTTGAAATACACCTTTGGGAAAGGAGTAGGCCAGTAATCTCTGTGGTGCATACTATAACTGCATAATGCTGTAGTGTGCTAAACTAGTTAGGTAAGAGTTCTAATCCCAGACATGGCAACTGTGTATATGTGTGTCTCTGTCTGTGTAGAAGCAATGCTTTTTAGGCTAGTCATACTCACTACATTTCAAATGCCTTACTTTGGCAAGCCTGCTGATGTTATTCACTTTGAAATACACCTTTGGGAAAGGAGTAGTCCAGTAATCTCTGTGGTGCATCCTATAACTGTGTAATGCTGTAGTGTGATAAAATAGATAGATAGGAGTTCTAATCCCGGACATGGCAACTGTGTGTGTGTTTGTGTGTGTCTCTCTGTCTGTGTAGGGAGCAATGCTTTTTTAGGCTAGTCACACTCACTACAATTCAAATGCCCTACTTTGGCAAGCCTGCTGATGTCATTCCCAGTGAAATACACCTTTGGGGAAGGAGTACACCAGTAATCTCCATGGCGTGTCCTATAACAGCGTAATGCTGTAGTGTGATATAGTAGTTTGGTAGGGGTTCCATTCCCAGACATGGTAAGTCTGGATGTTTGTGTATGTGTGTTTCTTTGTCTGTGTAGGGTGCAATGCTTTTGAAGCCATTCACAGTCACTACAACCTCCACTGACCTTCTTTGGTAAGCCTGCTCATGTCATTCCCAGTGAAACATACCCTTGAGGAAGGAGTGCTCCAGTAATCTCAGTGGCATGTCCTATAACTGCGTAATGATATAGTGTGATAAACTAGTTAGGTAGGAGTTCTAATCCCAGACATGGCAAGTGTGTGTGTCTCTGTATGTGTGTCTGTGTTTGTCATTTGTATCCTGTGTGGAGGTACCTGTGAGTGTGTAAAAACTGGACTTATTGTGGAGTGGTTTTGCAAATTTCTTTTATGGTGGCCGTGTTATATGTCACAATGTCCACCTTACAAGGATAACAGATGTGAAATAGCCAAGAGGCTGGGGTGCCAATCCATACCCCCTACACGTGACATCAAGGCCTGGTGAACAAAGTTAGCAACCCTTGTATTACCCAGAGAACACTCTCAACCCATGTCTCATACACAAACACATTTGGCTAGGTAACAACCGCTATGTTGGTAGTACCCTGCATATTGCCCAAAAATAGTAATCATGGTGTGATTGCAGTGGACTACAGAGGGCATGGCACCCTGTCCATCAATACAATAGGCACGTACATGCAGACAATGCGCCTTCACTATGTTCCCCACTGGACACCTGCAACACCTTTGGTGCCATCAAATGTGACCCACAAAGGACATACCATGCCTTAAACACATGCCCTGTATAGACAGATGCCACTGACTCCAGGGAATACCTGTATCATGCTATCAATGTAAGTGCAGGGTCAATCTGCTGTCCATTACCAGTTCCCTCCACATGAGGCCAGGACTGGCACATCTGATGATAATCTGTGTACACAACATGCACCAGACAACACAGGTATAGTTCCACATGTCACTGTACATGCATGTGGGACGTGTGCACATCCCAGACACCATCCATGTCATGGACTAAATAACACATACATGGCAAGCATTGCACAGCAATGGCCACACACAATAGTTACCCAGGTGACGATGGTGAATACAATACCCACCTGTGTGGGCCAATCCAGACACTACACCCTGGAGCCACACTGCAGACCATTGTCATGTGGCCTGATGCCAATGTATACCCTTCATCTAGCCTTATATAGCCTTCTGGCACAGTCAACCACTACACACCCATGAAACAATGCACCCATGCATGTCAGTACTGGCACCCTGTGTCTGTGTGTGTGTGGTGTATGATGCTTTTGACCACATTCACACTCACCACAACTCCCACTGGAATACTGAAGCATGCTGTCTGATGTCAGACACCTTCACATACCCTTTGCCCATATAACCTCCAGTTAGCCCCTGTGGTGCATGTGATACTTGTGCATTACTGTATTGTTATAAACTAACTAGTTAGGAAGTGTATTCCTGACCCTGCCAATTACTGTATTGTTGCAAACTAACTAGTTAAGAAGTGTATTCCTGACCCTGTCAAGTGTGTCAATGTGTGAGACTCCCTGAGAGAGTGTGTCTGTGTTGACGCTGACACCTGTTCATGTGGACAGGCACATGTACTACACCTACCGTATCACTACCATATCACTGTTGCAGATGTCACTCACCATCACATATATGTTTGGACAGCTCCTCAACATGTAAGCTATGTGGCGCATGCAATAACTGCATAGACATGTGATAGCAATACATAGTCAGTCAGGGGTTCGAAACCCTGTATTGGTAGGTGTGTGACGCAAACATGCTTAGGTTTTACTCTCCCACCCTCCACCCTAACTTACTTTGTCTCTGTCTGTCTCTCTCTCTCTCACTCTTTCTCTCTCATGTGAATGTGGAGAACTGCACCTGCTTTGCTTAGGCAGCAGCTTGTGTTTTGTAAGTGATGCTCATGATCAGCTGATGGCCTCTGTACAAATTGCAGTCCTTCTCTAGCTGATTGCATGTGGAACAGCTGTGGTAACATTCCCATAGCCAATTGCATGGAAACACACTCCAATATCTAAGAACATCATGTTGGTGTTGGGACTTTTCATTCACTGTGAGCAGGACCTAGATCTGGTGTTTGGCAAACAGCATCACAGATGGATTTGGGATTTACCTCTAACAACATACACTGTGGAAACAGACCAACAAACAGGAGGGGGATGTGCTTGACATGAATACAGAATGTAAGTGTTGCTATTCTGCATTTGGAGTAATGTTGATTTAACAGGGTGTGTGTTGATATGGCTGGTCTACATGTTTTAATACCTGTCATGACAGTGCTATGTTTTTGAGGAAACCCCCATGTGTAGGGTCATCTGCAGACTGAGCAGTGTGTGGAGTCTTTTGTTTCTTATGTTACTCACCGAACACCTTTCTGAAAACTGCAGAAGCATAGTGTGAGGATTGCAGTCAGTACATGGTGACAGCCATGAGAGTTACTGACTTCATATCCCTCATAGGACATATATCACAACAAACCCTGCTACGACAGTAAATGTATGAGGTTATCACAGCAACATGCCAATATTGGGGCAGTGTTCATAGCTCCAGCCACAAGTCTGTCAACCTTTGTACATATGTCATGCAGTAAGAGGTGAATATGCCCTGTACACCATTATTTATTGACATCATACCTGATAACAAGCCAGTCAGATATCAGACTGCAAGACATATTATGTATAGTAGATTGTTTCTGAGGACATAGCTTGGCCATTCTGCGGTTGTGTGTACAGTGTTGGGGTCTGTGTACGTAGGGTGATTGTCAACAGAGTGTGTATTGAGCATATGTACCTTGGGCTGTGCACAGACTGTGGTAGATGCCATTGTTGTCAGTCCTGTTCTATCTGATGTTACATGCTGCTCCAGTGTATGGTACCCTATTGGCTCACATGTCTGTAGGGCCAGACACACACGTGTCCCATACCACAGACAGCCATCGGACCATACAGTGCCATGATCCAGTGTATGTAGGGTCAGTGTGTGAGTGGCACATATGAGATGGTGTTTATCAGACAGTCCATATAGTGTCATATTAAGCTTGTGTACCATATGTGGCTGTGGCTGCATTTACATTGGCTGTGGGTATGCACTTTCACACAGGTGTCTGTTACTCTGTGCTGTGATATGCATGTAGAGCCTGCTATAATTGCAGGTACATGTGTATTCCCCCATACAAAATGTAGTCCAGTGTTGTGGCAGTCTGCCTGTAGTTTTCACAGTGCTTTGTGACATGCCTATCAGCCTAGTGTGATTACCCGGTTTGCTGATATGTCCAGTTACTTGCAAGACATACTGCTGCCAGGCCACCATAACTGTTGTGTATTTCTGACAAAGCAGTAGGATTCTGTACAGATGTATGTCACTAACGACTGGGTAGTATGTGGCCATGTGACCCCTGCACCACCAGGTATTATGTGTCAGGACAGACTGGCATGTGTGCATGCATAAATTGTGTAGGCATATGTAGTCCAGTATTTACATGATATACCCATGTACATGGCTATTAACATCCACATTGGGAGGAGTGGTCCACATGACTCGCATGAAGGGGATATGTGTGCACCTCTGGACTGACCACAGAGTGCCAGACTGTCCCCATATATTGGTCATATCTCCGCTGTAGTCCACAGGATCATTACTGTGCTAGCAGTGGTACTGTACTATGATGTCCTTAAAATGTCTGTCAGTAGCCAATGGCGCACATGTTAAAAGCAGATGTGACCTCCACACACAACATGTCTGTTAAGACAACCCCTATTACAGTAGCAACAGTCTACATATATACCTGCAATACATACATGACATCCCTTTGCACTAAGAGGTTGGGACTATTGGGGCTGAGGTAGGACTACACTCCATGTTCTGGACATATGGTGAACATATATGTATATATATTTATCCATATATCTATAAAGATATATACATATATATATATATATATATATATATATATATATCGACATACATAGATGGATAGATATATGTATATATATATATATATATATATATATATATATATATATATATATATATATATACATTTAAACACTCAAATATATACATATATACAGCAATATATTTTTACACATATATAGATACATGTGCACATATACTTATGGATATCTACATATATATCGACAGTAATAGGTATATCTGACTAGATATGTATGCACATATAGTTATAGATATCTACATATATATCAACATAAATAGGTATGTCTGTACACATAGGATGTGCATACTTGTATTTCTATATATACATATATCTATATATACATATATATATATATATATATATATATATATATATATATATATATATATATATACACACACACACACACACACAGATCTACACATGGCCATATACATGATGCACTATACAGATGTGTAGACAGACATATGTATGAATATACATGTGTATGCACATATAGACATATATCAACATATGTATATGTATATATCCATATTCCTGCCATGTGTAAACATCACGGTTGTGTATACCTTCCCAGATGTATCTCACTGTATGTATTTGATATGTGTACATTATGATATAACAACATATGTGATGCAACAGTAGTGTCAATAACAAATACTACATGATTGTGGAAGTAAAAGAAATTGTTCAATACTAATCAATATGTGTATTGACAGATATATTGGAAAAACAACAAATGTCTTCACAGTGGTCATCGTGTAGTGGTTAACTGCTGTGACGATAGTGTACAGGGTCCTGGGTTCAAGACCTGCAAGGGCTGTTTATTTTGTTGCTGGCAGAACAAGGGCTGTCAGATACAGAGTGGTTAAGGCAGTTCTGAGCAACTTTAAGTAGGTTTGTGTGAAGCTAAGTGGTGCTAAAGTACGGTTAAACATATGGGTGCTTACACCATGTGGGCTTCGCTTACCAGTGCTCAAATCTGCTTACCCATTATATTGGAGCAATGTTGACACCTGCTAAGCATAGCTTAGCCCTGGTAATCAGTTCTCACCACACAGTCTGATAACATAGCAGGGTAATGACATCTGTAATAAGTGTATGTAATACCATGTACAATACATGCGCCTATGTGCTGTCATCACAGTAGCAAGGGGTGTGAGTGTCATGTCTGGGACACACAAGTATATGAGGCTTGTACAGCACTGTTATCCATGTGAATGTGTTACATACAGGGGTAGTAACCCAGGGTACATGCTGTCACACTGGCATGTAGTGTATCATGGCAGTACTACTGTTGAGAGTGCTTTCCCAGGCAACAGTAGAATGCTAAATGTAGTACTGAAAACAAGCATACGTGCAGGCATAGCTGGACTCTGAGGCCTTCCTGTTGTGTTCCTGGTGTGTGAGCTGTGTCACAGTATATATCCCCTACTGCATAATGACCCATGTGGAATGTAACTGTAGACTACCGTCTGTACAGCACATGTTAGTGAGGGCTTCCAACATGTAGTTATGGCATACATATTGCTGTTAAACTTCTGTCAACACATTCATCCTACTGCATAGCTACTTGCCAAGCTGATGACTGTACAGATGTGCAGATGGGGGTCTATATCACTTGAGCGAAACCCCCTTTCCGTGAATACCTAAACATCGACCCCTTTACCTCGAACCGCAAAAATCCCGAATGCACTAAACCGCGAAAAATTAAATATCGAACTATCATAGTCGGCCAACCCCACCACCCGTTACTTAGTACCTACCCAAACAAAATAAATAAACCACATACATAAACTAACCAAACCCTACAGACATACACCCAAACAAAACAAATAATCCACATACATACATTTAACAAAACCCTACTTCCAGCACTACACTAAACCCCACATACACAACTATCTATGCACTATACTTAACCCCTCCCTAACCCTAAGGCCCATAACTACCGCACACTTCCCCTACAGATGTACATCCAAACAAAATAAATAACACACATACATACACTTAAAAAAAAAAAAAAAAACCTACATCTAATACTACACTAAATCTTACATACATTACCTATCTATGCACTTACCTTAACCCAAATCCTAACCTTAAAGTCCTATCTACTGCACACTTACCTTATGGAGCTATACCGCAGATGAGCCAACCAAAAGAAATCGACATTTCGGAATTTGTGGTTTTGGACGTTCGAAGTTTACGTACTTCACGTGATACGGTTTGATGTATTCGTATTCGCATAATAGGGTTTTCGCTCAACTGATATAGACCATGCAGATGGCAGGTATCCAGCTGGGATATGTACAGGAAACCTATGCTTAATTGACACTGACATGTCTGCCCAGCTGTGTAATAACTGGCACATATAGGAGACAACACCCTTAATGCACCACATGCCACGGGTACCTCCACTACACTACACTACCATAGTCAACAGAACATGCTTGGGTACAGGTCTCCATCACAGACACTAACCATGTGTTGTAATACATGTTGCATACATGTCAACTGGATCACCTCAGTGGCCATGTGCAGGAGGCACCCATATGATTGGCTGATGCATGTCATTCTCACCCTTAGGGTCACCACATTGGTGTCTGTCGACAGATTGCCTGCTGGCACATGGCAGGTGGCAGGATACCACTGTACACACATCCCCTACACAACCCATATCTCCATTGACAATAGCCAGGTACACAGCCATGACCACCTGTAGCAATGCACCCCAATACTGACACATGTATACGTGTGCATTACTGAGGATAGCAGTGTCTGTGTGTTAGTACACCTGTACTTGGGAATTCCATGAGGGCCTTCACAACCACTGCAACACTCATTGTCATAGTCAGTTGTGGCTCCTGCTGTATTGGACATTATATGTACCCTGTTACACTCCTCTCCCTACCGGCTACATGAGCCTTGCAGTAACAGCACAACAGTATTGCATAAATGGGTCAATAGGCATGGGATATCCATTGAGTTCTGGCAAGTGTGTGTATGTCTGTATATCTGTAGGATACAGCATTCCGAGGCCACATACTCCTATTACAATACCCACTGCCACACAGTAGTACAGATAGTATTGTTGCTGCCCATAGGTGAGGCACGACAATGCAACACCCTACTATGCCTGTGGCATGTGCATTAGATGCATATCCCTGTAGTATCACTGTTGGGTCAGTCATGGGCAATGTGTGATGGTTGGTATGTCAGACTGTCATCATGAGTTCCAGGGAGTGCAATATTCAGTGGGGGATGTGGGTGCTGTGTACACTGTCATTACACCATGGTACACCCGGTATATGTCCCATGTACCACTTTATGGTGACCACTGTCACCATCAACCATACAGGTGACTGATACCACAATCCAGCCCAGTTATGCATGTGCTGTGTGCAGCCTACCTGTAATACATTGGACACATGGACAAGTTAGTTAGCAGCGATAGGCCCAGGTCTCTCAGATGTGTGTCTGCCTGTTATGTGTCTGTTAATATGTATATGATGGTATGTCACACTATGTATTGTCCATATACAACCATTACATCCCCCATTAGCATACTGTACATGTCTGGGGATGTTCTGTATGTAACATGTAACCTGGAACACACCTCACCCTAAATGCTGTGTGGTGTGTGCAATGAAAGCCACCCAGTTCAGTAGCACTGCATACCTAGGAAGGGATCTAGTCCCAGTGTTGCCATGTAAGTGTGTGTATGTATGTGGATGGGTCTACATCAGGTTGCAGATTATACACATCCCAGCGGGTCACCTGTCCATGTGGCACAGACAATATCTGTTATACAAACCTGTGACATGTGTTCAACTGTACCCCGGATATATCACAACCATGGTGTCACCACAGTGCCATACTCCTTGTGGAATATGACTGCAGATCATCATCCTGCTGACACATGTACACCTACAACACAAATGGATAACATTATGGAGACTACAATCAACTAGTGTTACTAACAGCTATAATGCATCATTGCCGGATGGCTACACTACCTGACATGTATGCATTAAACATTACTCCTGACAACATGTTACACTTTAGCACATTGATACACTGTAGTACAGTCACTGTGTGCATCAGAACCATATTAGCCTGTCCCTGTATCAATGTTATGGATGACAGGGATGTGGCACAGGTATCATCATATGCACAGGGTGTGTGGTTGATTTGCCAGAGGCCGAGGATGGACCATACATTTGACACCATGTGTGTGGGTGAGGGGTGTAATGAGTTGAACTGGGCATGGTGATGTGGTGTGTGTAGGTATGGGGTTGCCCTTGGTGTGTTCGAATAGTGTGTGGGTATGCATGCACACAGTTATGGCATGTGGCTGCCCTATACAGGTGTTTATGGACAGCTGCAGACCAGACCTGGCAGGGTGTGCAGTTCACCGTCTCCAGTCATGGACCCGTGGACTGTGGCTGCCAGGGGTTCCATGGGCACGTCCAGGTACAGGCCTCGATGTGCTACTTTCCCCTGATGATGACAGATGTCTGCTGGAACCAGGTCCCTCCTGGGACTGGCTAGGACCACATGCTCATGGCCTGCTGTGGTGTGGTGTGGACAGCACCTCCACTGCAGTGTTGAGGCTGGTACTGCCACTATGGGAGCACCTTGGTGTCCTAGCATGTCCACGTTGACCGTCAGCTGTTGGTATTGCTGGCCTACATCCATGCGGCCGTTGCCACACTCCCACCACATGTTCAAGCACAGACAAACCATGGTCAATGAGGCCCATCATCTCACCAAACCATCTATCCATGATCTCAGTATGAGCACAGAGGGCACCAGACAGTTCATGGAAGTTGTCACTTGCAGATGTGAGAGCAACCCTCTGCAGCCTCAGGCCCTGTCTGGTGTACAGTTCCATATGTGCCTGTGCCCCATGACAGCCTGAAACATGTGCCTGGTGGTACCAGTTGTGGCGCGTCTACCAGAGGCATGATGACCAGTGGCCCTACCATGAGCACCCTCTGACATCTGCCTATGTGGTGCCCTGCCGGACATCCGGCTGTGCTTGCTGTGACCAGACACAGTAGGCATGGATACCACACTCTCCTGTGCACTTTCACCAACCACCAGCATTGCATAACAGTACACACACACACGCACACACACGCACACACACACACACACACACACACACACACACACACACACACACACACACACACACACACACACACACACACACACACACACACACACACATATTCCACCTTAATACCTACCTGTCTGTGACTTTACAGACAGTACCACGTTTATTCCCATACATTCCCCATCCTGCATCACACTTGGTAACATACACTCATTAATACCACTCATTAACGTATCGTTCCTCTAAATGCCTAGACAAGTGATCACAACACAAGACCTGTTACTCCATTATCTTCTTGAACTGAGTGGAGTGGTTTTACATGGCCTCGCTGCTGTCATTCACTGTTTACCCTGTGTATGTCCAGACATTGTGAACTTGGCCCCTATATGTGAGGGGCTACTATGTTCACTCCATAATGTCATGCACTGGAGTGTCATGTGTAAGTATTGTTCAGTACATCCCAGATATGCTGCTCAATCAACCTATCATGTGACAATTGTAATATATGGATACACTCCCTGGTGTTGTCTGGTAATTCCCCAATGCTTCTGTAGTGCTGCATATGTGGGTTGTCAGTCACCTCTCTGCTGAATGAGATATTAAGGGTATACCTGGTGTCTACTTTCCCTCCCAATGCACATTCCACGCTACAGACCTTATTATACTATCAGCTGTCCTGTGATTACATATCAGACAAGTATTCCTGGTGTGTCATGTGTCAGTCATTTTCCATGTACTGCACTATCCCAAAGGGAAGTATTGCTGTTTGAACAACTCCACAATCACACATGTGCATACATGGACACCCACACAAACACACACACATGCACACACATCCTACATGCATCAACTTCCCTCCACTTCACCAGAGTGACCCTACAGACAAAATAACCCCCCCACACACACATACAGGTGAGGTTGCACAAAGATAGTACACACAGTCGTCCTATTACCCATCTGTCAACATGCATAACATATGGTACACAACAGCATGCAGTGCAGCTATAGTCAGCCCATGCTAGCAACAGTATACATGTGTGTGATGCATAGGCTGTTAGTAGGTGATGCCCCTTCCCCTGGATACCACTGCACCCATGTACACAGTATTGCTGTGCACCTGTTCTGCACCCTGCCATGTACTGTGCACCAAACCTCACAGATGTACAACTAATTGCTGAATGTGTAGTACTGTGTCAATTATGTCAGCTCTAATGCTTACAGCCCCTATATTTTTCAGCAGACACATACCTGGGATGATATGTGGACAGATGTCATTTGTGAATGCCTGATGTCTGCTTTACAGATCTCAACATCAGCGGACCATGTATGACCAATCCAATACTATTACACTGACAACCGTCAGACCATACCATGGCTATGGGGAGTGTACACATCCTTATTGATATGACACACCCTTCCTTGATCTACCATGGGACTACATCACCACATATATTAACAGTACATGAGCCTGATATGTGACATATGTCCTGTATATTCACATGCAGTGTCTACAAACTGTGTTAGGTGTGTGGATGCTGACCGCTATGCATACACTCTGTGTGTGCATATGTGTGCACACCTTTATCATGATGGTTTGTTGCACCTACTGTTATGTGTACTACAGCAGTCACTATTCCTGGCAGGGGTATACTAACATGGGCCATCTGCATTTGCCAGTGTATGGTCAGTCTGCCCTACACATGTCCCCCAAATCTGCATGCTTGCAAGGTCTACTCGTGCACATCCCTTGGTGTTCACACACTGCTGTCACTATTGCTGTGGGGGTAGGGTTACATCTGCCACAGTTCCTGAACCTGACTGTGTGCAGATACAGCCATTCTTAGCATCCTTAGGATCCTTGTTGTTGTGCACTGGTGTGTCATGCTGACACCCCCTCCCCACCTTCAGCCTTTTTGCAGATGCTTGACAAGTAAGGCCTACACACGTGTGTCTTTTTGCAGTGTCCCATACACTGAACACCACGTGTTACAGCCTAGTCCCAGCTAATAATGTGGACCACAATAATATGTTATGCCATAGTGTACATCTGTAACAGTTGCCATTATAATACTGGTATATACACTGTTGTTGCACTGTATAAGGGTGATATTTCACACATGTCCCTACTGTAGGCCATGTGTCCCACCATTATGTTAATCCCTGTGGACACATTTCACAATGTCAGGATGTTAGTTATCTTGCAGGTGTCTGACATACCCTTCCAATACCCCATCATGGTCACCACGGTGATGCAGTGCATTTAACAGCAACAATATGTGAACATGTACAGCATGCATTCTAGTTAGGTGTGTTAGATGTGTGCATGGAATATACCATAACCATTACATGACCGGTGTATTGGCAAGCATCAGCATAAACCATACTCACCAGCTACAGGCTGCTGCCTTGGTGGTATACCAGAGTGACCTACATATAAGTGTGAGAGATGCAAAGTCAATGGGCACACTTGTGGCATTGCTACAGGGTGGCTGCAGCATTACAGTACATCAACAGTACAAGTCCACAATACTACCACATATGCATATCTGTTTATTAGTACTATGCAGCAACAAACTATATATATGCCATGTCAGATATGCATGAACTACCTGTACAGACATGGATGCATACACAACAGTGGTCTACTGATGTGCCCTGTGGCCTTACCTGCACGGTCCTCAGCCGGTGTGTGGATAGCACCCACCTCCACAATGGTGTCTGGCAGTTGTTGGCTGTGTGGATGGGCAGGTGCCATGAGGCTGGTAAGGAGCTCCTCAACATGTGTCAGGGGGATGGATGGCATGGCCCTCCCCTGTTGTGAGGTGATCCCCCCGGACTGCAGCAGCACACTGACGGGCATTGTGAAGCAGGTCAGAACAATGTTGCTGGACCTGCTCATAACTGCGGTTATGCAGTCTGACATCATTGACCCTGTGGACTAGGTCGTTCCACAGGGAGTTCTGCTCCTGTTGCTCATGGGTGGCCTGGCTAAACAGGACAGGGTACTGCTGGATGAGATAGGTCAGCACTATGTCATTTTCAGCTGCTGAATAAGCAGGGAGGCATCCATGTGACATCTTGCCTGAAAGACATAGAGATGGAAACAAGTCTGAGCAACTCATACAGCAAGATTACCATAGTTCTCAATACACATCTCTGTCTCCTCCCCACCATATCAGTGACAACAAACTGTACACACATCTCAATAGGTATGGCTACAGCTTACCTACCAGTGGGACATAGGTTCATAGGTAGGTACTAGGCTATTGGCCCTAGGGCCTATACAAGCCTAGCCAAAAAGGTACCCTGGCTTTCGCCACCCAAGAAAATTATTTTCCTGTGCCTCTCTCAAGCAGAACCACAGAAGTGATCCCAGGGATGAATTTCCTATTACCCATCCAATCATCAAGATTTTTTCTTGAAGAGTGCTAATGAGGAGCTCTGTTTGACATAGATAGGTAGTCTGTTCCAGAGTATGGGAAGTCTCTGGGATAGAAATCTATCCCTCCAGCATGTTCTGTTTATTATGGTGACAAGGTTTAGGTCCCTAGAGCGTGTAGCTTGGAAGGATTGGGATTTCTTTAAGTGGAGCATGTCCAACAGCTCTGGGTTTGACATAGCTTTGTATGTTAGGCAGAGATCGCCTCTGAGTAAGCGATATGCGTCAGAGTAAAGCTGGAGTTTTTTGAGTTGGTCTGCGTAAGGCATCTGTTTGAGGCCAGTAATCCTCTTTGTGAGGTATTTTTGTGGCCTTTCCAGTTGTTGTAGATGTCTTGTGAGGTACATACCAAAAGGGGCATTGTACTCTATAATGGGTCTAATGAGTGATGAGTAGAGGGGAGCAATGACCTCTTTTTTCTAGATGAGAAACCTTTTGTGATGAGGTGTGCCACGTAGAAGGATTTCTTGACCACTGTGGCGATGTGATTATTAAAGGAGAGACTACTGTCCATCTGTGTCCCAAGGTCTCTTATCACACTTTCAGTGTTAAGTAGACTACTGCCTATGTGGTAGTTCATGGGTACAGAGATTTTACCAAAGGGGGTGACAATGCACTTTTTGGCATTGAGCTTGAGACCATGGCTTTGACACCAGGCATCTGTCTCAGTGAGGCCCTTTTGTAGGATGTCCGCATCATTAGGAGTTTCAATTATGGCTCCTAGTTTGCAGTCATCTACGAATTTAGTTAGCCAAAGACCTTCTGTGTTAGCCTGTACTTCAGAGAAGTAGATAACAAACAGGAGAGGACCCAGGACTGAACCCTGTGGTACTCCACTTCTCACATATATTGTATTGTACCATACTTTGTGCTATGTGTTTGTAGCCATGTCCCCTGTGTGGATACTGTAATTGCTGGCCTGTTATGGACTATTCACCTACATGCCATTGTCAGGGCCACTATGGTTCCATATATGCATGTGGTATGCTTGCTATGTGATTGCTGCATATCTGATATTCTGTGTTATTGGATATATATATATATATATATATATATATATATATATATATATATATATATATATATATGCTGTTGGACATGTTCTGGGATTGTGTAGACTATTACTACCCACATATGTTCTATAACAGTGACACAATAGCATGTTTAGGGAATATTTGCCAGAAGAACCACCTCTCCAAACTCATCTGGCCATGTTACCAGGCCACATTACATGTGTGACCCACCCTGGGGCCTCCTCATGTACTAGTCCAGCACTACCTTCAGGTGGAACCACCTCAGGGGATGCTGTCCCCCCCCGGGGGCACACACAGACATGATCCTGTCCCCCGAGGTCAGGTCCAGGGTCTGTTCCATAGCGGGCTCCACAGACACATGTGGGATGTGCTACATCACCTTGAGGCACCCAGTACACATTCCCAGGGTCCACATGCTCCTCCTGCTCAGCCTCCAGGCCAGGCACCTTCAGAGATGTGGACTGCTGTTGTGAGTAGTAATGGGTGGGAGGCTTTTTCCCATTGTTTCCATATTGGGGCCCATGGGGTTTCCATATCACAGACCACACACACCATCCAGGGTGTTTACCCACCACATGTGTCATATACCATCCCTGTAGGCTGTCCTCTATATCTATCAACCCGGACCACCTCCACAAATATACCTGCCATACTTCCCCATATTCCCATTCCCTACTTCACAGACAAGGGCAACGTGGTCCCAACAAGGGGTTCACATGTGACATACCTTTCCATGTTGCACACACTTATAGCTGTATACATCTGTGTGTATTGCTATGTGTGCTGTTCCCTCACACATAGCATGCAGCACTGTGGTGGTAATATAGGGGACATGTATTTACACACACACACACACACACACACACACACACACACACATATATATATATATATGTGTGTGTGTGTGTGTGTGTGTGTGTGTGTGTTTCTGTTTGTATATATGTAGACATCTGCATATAGATGTATATCTATGTGTAGATATATATGATGTATATATGTGTTTATATATATATATGTCTACATATGGGTATCTGTATATATGTGGACATATCTATCTATATATATATATATATATATATATATATATATATATATATATATATATATATATATATATATATATATATATATATATATATATATATATATATATATATATATATATATATATATAGGATCCGTACTCATTCCCGAATAAACTTTTCACCAAATTACTGATGGCCAAACATACTTACACAAAAATGCTTTTCACCGAAGCAGCATTTTCACGTAAGTATGCCTGTTGCGGAGGTCATACTACAGTGCGGATAAGGGAAAATTCCCTTTTCCCCACTGTAGTGCGATCTCAGAGTGAGAATATTAAAGTAGGGGGGTGTGGGGGGTACAGGGGAGCTTGCCCATCTGCATAAACGTTAATTTAATGTTTTTTTTTTTTTTTATTTAACACAGTTTAGCAAAGGCACTTTTTTGGTGAAAGCGCTTTTGCTAAACTGTGTTCGGTGATATTGGATTCGGACTGTTGAACTTTCGTTTAACGGTCCTATATCCATATAGATATATATATATATATATATATATATATATATATATATATACACACACACACACACACACACACACACACACACACACACACACACACACACACACACAGTGTCAAAAATCCAACAAACAGCACATAGAACACGGCCAGGGCCAGCTGGTAATTTCAACGTATTTTCAGTGTATGAGTCAAATGCCAAACAAAACAGCAGATGAAATACAACCTGATGTTTTCAGCGTAAGTGTTTAATGCTCAAAAGGCAACACATGGGACACAGCCTAATAGCGTCTCAGCGTTTCAGTTGCAGAACATCACCAAATAGCTTGTAATCCTCCAAAACATGCTCCAAGACAAACTGTTTAAAATAGACCACACATTTATTCAGGATACAAAAAGTAAAAACTAGTAAAACTAGTAAAATGTCAAGGGATAAGCGCTTTCGGGTCACTTCACCAACCCTTCTTCAGATCCATATGACTTGTACTACATCCTTTTGTTTTTAAAAACCCTTTCCACCGATGAAGCGTTGCATTATGCAGACACACCCATTCTAGAACGGGCGTGTCATAAGTGTCTCCTCAGTCTCCGCATTTTCAATGTGGGTTTCATAGGGAAGGCTGTATTGAGCCCTGGTTTTTGATGTGCTTGCAGTTTCCCAATCCAGAACATCTCTTCTTGCTCAAGTTTGTTATTGACATCTCCTCCCCTTTTTGAAGCATACACAATTCTCAAAACTCTGAACATGAAACCATGCCCTTCATTGTCTCTAATATGCTTAGCTAAAGGGTTCTTATAATCCTTAAGCCTTATGTCACTAATATGTTTGGATAGCCTCTCCTTCATCTGTCTTACTGTTTTTCCAACATAAAAATTATCAAATGATGAACATGTGGCCAGATACACAATGTTCTTTGTTGTACAGTCAGCATAAAAATTACTGACATATTTCCTCTTAGTAACTGGATGCTCAAAACAATTGTCTGTGCATATAAATCTACACATAGTGCATCTTCTACATGGAAAGGTTCCTCTCATTTTTGAAGTGATATGTGGTTCGAGATTGTTGTCCTTGCATAGAATTTTCTTCAAATTCTTTGCATTTCTGAAGCAAAACTTAGGTTCTTCTCCCACTATTCATTTGCATTCCTTATTGGACATTAGTATCTTCCAATTCTTCCTTACAATGTCACAGACCCCTTCTGTATCTGTTGTATGAGTGAGGACCATTTTCAATTCTCTCTGACAATTTCTACCTCACTCAACACTCTCTTGTTCCCCTCTTAAATATGGTCTGCCTTTCTCATCCCTTTCCATATTTATTTGCTGTCTCATTCTGAGCACTTCTTTTTCTCTATATCCTCTTGCCTTAAGATGTTCAGACATGTCATCCATTGCCAACACAAGTGTTGTATCATTCGAAGGTATTCTTGACGATCTTCAAAATTGTCCTCTCATGATATTATTATAGGTATACCTCAGGTGCATACTACTCCTTGGTAGAATATTGTTCTTCCAACAATCCTTTCTGAAGAGTATAGTCTCTATATTTCCTTCCTCATTTTGTACGATCCGTAGATCCAGAAAATCCATCTGTATGTCACTGTAGGTCATGGTAAACTTTAGGAAATTTGTGCTATTTTCCAAGTATGTACGGAAGTTGTTAAGTTCCACATCACCTTCCCACGTAATATATATATCATCCACAAACCTTTGGTATACCTTTAAAGAATTCTTCCAGGGGTTGTCCTGATACACCACTTTATCTTCCCAATGCGCCAATACTATATTTGCATAGCTATTGGCGCATGGCATACCCATAGCTACACCACATAGCTGTATATAAAACTTTCCATCAAACATGAAGACATTATTATTCAAAATTATTTCCATCAAGTTGCATAGAACTGCAACTTGCCTTTCCTCATATGTGCCTTCATTCAGCAGGAAGCTTCTTTGGAATACTAGTGAACAAATTCTTAATGTCCATGCTAATCATTAGATATTTCTTCCTATCTCTTTTCATGCTGATGTACTGGCTCAGCTTCCCAAGAAGGTATTATGTAGCACAGTGTGGGTGACAGTGATGAGTAATACCTTATTATTCAGAGCAACTTCAACAGTAACAATGCCATACAATACCAAAGTAAACAGTATCTGTACACAGTATCAATCTTTTATTTCTAGGCACAGTGTTTGTATCTGACAGACCTGTGGGAGCAATGTTTGTTAGCACTACCTGAATGTTGCCACACAAATTACCAGATTCCACATTAGTATTATGCACATACATCTCACTCTGTTACTGTACACAGTCTGGTCACAGTTTGACAACATGGGGGTGTAGATGGGACATGCTCGACTTATTACTCTCATAACATTTTGTAGAGTTGGTAGAGTGACATGTTTGTTCTTATAGATGTGTGACAATAACTTGTATTTCTTGTTTGCTGCCTAAATGTCTGGGATCATCCCATTGATTTCCCAGGGGGACAGGGTACAGGCAGCATATATGGGCTAATTTACTGGACATTCTGGACATATCTGTACAGTTGTGGGGTATGATTCTGTAGGCAGGCTACTACCACTCCCAGGATTTGAACCATAGCTGTGTGTGCTAAAAGTACAACAGTTCACGTCTCAGTTGCATGTGCTGTTTGGATTTTGTTGTCTGTCTTTTCACTGTTTTCTGTCCATGTCTCTCTCAGTTGTACTATGAGCTCTTGGGATTACACCAGTCATATACAGACATTCCTACACATTTTATTTATGTTGCACAGTGTGGGTAACAGTGCTTAATACAACAGTACTATTAAGTGATTGCAAATCTACATTACCATATGATACCAGAGTAAACACATGCAGTCCAGCAGTTAGACCTTTATTGTCAGGCTATTATGCTTTTATTTACATACAACCTATATGAGACTCTTCCTGCCATATTCTCTGGTGTATGCAGTACATGCCTTAAACAATACAGGTTTTATACAGGCAGTTGACTTACGACTACTTATTTCCTATGACAGTACATGCAAGAATATTACTAATCTGCCTCACATTGCAACCCCTCCAAGCGACATCCATGGGCCTCCTGGTTCGCAGCCCACTCATTTGCCACTGTGAAGGACATAAGATGAATATTTAGCCATACCTTTCCATAACATACATGAGCTGGCAATTATTAAACAGGTAGTGGAGTGATACTTGCACACGGCTGGGACCTCCCCTGTCCTCCTAGCCTCTTGGATCCACTGATCCAAGAGATCCCCTTTTCACCACTTCAGGTTGGCATAGTGATGCATGACCTGCTCACCAGTTTGGGGTATGCCAGTGGCACTGGTGAGATCATGGGCGAGACAGTCCCAGGCTTCCTCTTTATATTGGGAACCCTGGTACTGGCCCTGCAGCAGTCTCTGCTCATGGTCTTTCACAAGGATTCCTGCCATGACTCTGGACTCCTGGATGCCCCAGTACTCCACCCGAAAGCGCACACCCTCTCCCATTCCAGACATAGTGCCTACAAGGGGAAACTACAACCAGTTATGAGATGTATTTCTACCTGTTGGGTTTAAATAAGGCTGATTTCCTGCACTTTGCCATGATTGGACAGTTTTGAAAAGGCTAAGCTATGAGCAAACCTGCTTACCTAAGGTTGGCATTGTTTAGAGGGGTATACCAATGGGCAAATTGAGTTAGCTGGCCTACACATTGCTTACACCTACTAAGCTGGGCTGTGCAATGCTTAGCATTGCTTAATATTTAATTTGCATTATATTTGCTTTTTGGCATTGATTTAGCATTCATTACATGTTATATATGTGTTTGGTATCCTTGATTCATCTGTATGTACACTGTATGGGGTCCTTGTGTTTATTACGGGATTTCAACACTTTATTACAATGACACCTCACATCTGGGCTTATTGCAGTACTCCAGTTCACATATTTATGTTATGTAGTAGGTTACACAACATAAGACTGTATATAGATTCCTTTCACATTTGATTTTCCTATAGTGAGGATTTTTTTCGTGATAACTCAATCTTATGTACTGCTGTGATGGCTTAGTGGTTAACTACTGTGACTATAGTGTACAGGGTCCTGGTTTCAAGACCTGTAAAGGCTGTTTATTTTGTTTCTGGCCAGAACAGCAGCTGTTGCATACAGAGTGATTAAGGCAAGTTTAAGCAATTGTAAGCGGGTTTGCGCAAAGTTAAGCAATGCTAACCTCCAGTTAAATATGCTTACAGGGTGTTAGCTTCAATATTGCTTAACCTGTGTGCGCATTGCTTATCCCCATGCAAACAGGCTTAAACCCACTTACTACTGCTTAAATATGCTTACTCCTGCTTAAATATGCTCACTAGTGCTTATACCCACTTACCACCACACTAATTTAGACAGTAATGTCTAATGGTTCTTGGGAAGGTGGTGGATTTGGAAACTGTATGGAGTTATCATTCATTACACATTTTACCTTCCATTTGTATCCCTGATTCCTGTGTACATATACTATATGGGGCACTTGTGATTATCTGTGGACTTTGCAACATTATACAATGACACCTCACATCTGCATTTAATGCAGTACTCCAGCTCATAAATATATGTTATTTAGTAGGTTATGTAACTAAAAATATTATTCATAAAGTGATTTGACATGGAAAATGGAAAGTACTGGAGTGGGACTCGAACTGGGAATGACTGCTCGTAAGGCAAATGCTCTGCCCACTACACTATTGCTGTACTGCTTCATTTGCATATATCTTGCTTTTTATCCTCTTGTGCCATTTAGGCTGCATTAACCGTAGCTAAGTGATGGACAAACCCATGCACCTACGGCTAAATTTAATCTGTTTCATAAAAAAAAAATGTTTTAATATTTGTTGTTTTAACTATTGCTCTTGAACATGTGGGGGGATGTTGCTGGGATATGCGAACACCTATGAGCGGTCTCGCTCATTCTGTTATTACTATTCTGCTGTTCTTCATTGCAGGGGGCATGTATATTCTGAGAACTCTGCTCTCAGACATGCCCCCTGCACTCTTACATTCTCAGTGTAAGATTAGGAGCTCAGGCAGTACGCCTTCATTAATATGAATGGCGCACTGCCATCCTGCTTCTAAACATCCGCTTCCGTGAAGGACTAAGCTAGTCCTGCTCAGAAGGATAATGAATCTGGAGGCTTGTCTTGACATTGGTCTAGACTGATGATTGTACTACCCTGCTTGGTTTTTGGATGCACTTCTTGAGGCCTACTTCACATTTTTGGATTTGAAGTTTACCATATGACTCAACATCAGCATCCTAACCTCAGTCTTTCTGACTTGGCTGATTTAAGTCCATTGTTTGATGTCAACCTTTTGATCCCAGTGTGTTTTCAACTGCTTCCCCATTCATTTTTATTTTGCAGTCTTTTGGAGAAATTCTAATAGGTTTATCCACCCAAGACTGTCTATCCTGACAAGGGTTGAATTTTGGGATATTTGTGTAAGCTTCCAGTGTATCTGACACTTGTGTTTCTGTTGCTCTTATTTTATTGCAACTTGTTTTACTTTAAATTATTTAGGTTTATTTTGGAGTTTTAAAAGTTTCCATGGCTATTGCCAGTTAACTATGTTTACTATCTTTACCTGCAAAGGGATTACATTTGATTAATTCCCAGGAGGAGTTGAGAAATAACATTTTATTTAAGGTGAGCAGTACAGGAAAATGTTTAATCTTTGTTTTTGCCAGTGTTCTGTGACTGCTGCTATGTGACTTTTTGATGTTTCTCTACCTACATTGTCTGCAGTTTGCTTTTAAACTAACTGGCTTTTGATTTGCTTTCCCCTAATGTAAATTTGACTTTAGAATCTTCTCCCAGTTTCATCCTTGTCTGCTCCTACTAGTGAGCATTAGAAGTTCAAATTGGAAGGCTCTCCCATTATTTTGTTACTTTGGTTACCATCTGTTTTTTATCACCCTCCCTATACACATACACACATGCACAGGGGTGAACACTAATTGTCTGAATGACAGTTTGCAAAGTTCGCAAATGCCGAACGGAAAAAGTTTTGAATGTGCAATGAGCGAATGCACATTGACATTCGCTCATTGCACATTCAACATTTTGGGGCAGATTGCCCTATAGTGGGGATCAGGAAATGGTCCCTTTCCCCACTGTAGTGTAGTGCGCTCTCAGGTTAGAATATTAAAGTAGGGTGGGTGTGGGTCGAACCTTATTACATTTTTGTTTCCACATTAATGTTCGAAAATCAGCGAACCTGCTTTTCGATTTGCTGATTTTCGAACATTCGGGACTGACGCTGTTTTCACTTTCGTATTGATGAGTCGCTCATATGAGCATTCGCACCACTGTGATTCAGCTTTGTAAAGGTAAACCAGTTTATTAACGCATTTTTTCAACTTTTAAAATATGCAACATCTGTGACATGGTTACTAATCAGTAAATGGCCTACAAACTTCATCACAGGAAGCAACTGGGATTAATGTTTTTGTTTTGCTTCTGAAAAAAAGGAACAGATGTACAGTGATTACTAAACATCTATTACTGGGAAGTGTGTGTGTGTGTGTGTGTGTGTGTGTGTGTGTGTGTGTGTGTGTGTGTGTGTGTGTGTGTGTGTGTGTGTGTGTGGGGGGGGGGGTGATGGTTCCTTATTGGTTTGGTTGCCGTTGTGGTAGAAAATATGGTGAATTGGTTTCAATTTTGGACAGTTTTACAGCTTGTCTCTGTGTTGTGCTGAGCTTTTACATGTGCTACCCAGGACATTTATCAGGGTAAGGGTACAATGAGCCTTCAGTCCCCTGCAACATCTGAGATAAGACTGCTGCTCACCAAAGAGCCTACAACCTGCTTCTCAGCAGCCAGTTGTTTTGATTCTATTGAGAGATGGAGATGAAGGGGCATTGATTCCGGGTTTACTATCAAAAATCCAAGCATTTGTACATTGAAGATACAGGATCTCAAGATGAAAACATAGAAATCCAGCCATACCAAAACCCATAATACCAAATCCTGGACTTGATGTCCCCCACCTCCCCCTGCAGGACCCATGTTGGCTTTTGTTTTTGTGTCCGTGCAAGTAGGGTGTTTCACGATTCAGTACAATTTCAGGGTTGTACCTTATTGGTGCTGAGGATTTCAATGTTTCTGCCATGAGATCCTTGATGTTCAACATATGAATGCTTGGATTTTTGATAGTAAACCTTGATTCCTAGTTGCGTAAAGTCCAGCCCTATGAATAGCCGACAGGTATTACTGTATGTGTAAGCAAACACTGGGTTATACTGATTTTTTTTAATCCTGTTGGTATACAGTCTTTTAGTTGACTGCATTATTTAGGGACCAGTGCATAGAATTTGCTGTAGTGGGTTCTGATTGTTTTGTATTAAATATTCATGACTTTATATGTACTTGCTAGGCTGTTATAGGTTCATAGGTAAGTTCTGGGCTACCTGCCCTTGCCGGCCATTTTATGTCTAGACTATTTCCCTTTTTGTGCTTGAAATAAATTATTCTATTTGGTTAGAGACTGACCCTACCCATCCCATGGTCAATAATTCTATATTACCCCTAATGAGAATATATGGGATCATACCTTAGATAATTTAAGGGGACCCATGCATGGGATAAAGAATTTAGGATTTGCACCTTTCCATTAGTATTACTGGGGGCAGTCCTGAGGTAAATTTTTTGTTTATCATCCATAGAGCCATGCTGCAGTTGAGTGTGGACAGGGATGATCTTTATTTTATGTGAATGGCGAGTCTATTCCAGAGCAGCGGCATCCTCTGAGAAACATAACTGTACCTCCAAAGTATTCTGTTGATGTTTGCAGAAGAGGTTTAGAGTCCTAGACTGAGTATTTCTGATGCAATTTCACTTGCTGATGTGCAGTAAATCCATCAGTATTGTTAGAGGATGCCTTATATGCCAGACACAGGTTACCTCTTAGCAGTTTGTTGGATACCAAGTATAGTGACAGGCCTTTGAGTCGGTCTATGTAGGCCATGTTGTTTAGGTCTTGTATCTTTTTATTAAGGTATCTCTGTGGGCATTCCATTTGTTGCATTTGTCTGGACAGATGCATGCCAAAGGGGGCATTATACCCTATAATTTAATGACTATTGATCCAAGAGGATCTTTAGAAGCCTAGCCCTGCATTCCCATGAAGATTTTAGCTTTCGTAATTTAAATATGAGTGACCCAGAGCGAGGTAGAAGATTTACATGTTGGCTCTATTCATAAGGGACAAGGGTGCTAAACAAGGGGTGAATTTGCAGTTTCTCCTCCATTTGTCCCAATTACATTTGAAAAGAGTAAGGGAAGTAGTTTGCTTTATGTGGAGGGGAAGACCGTTTCAAAGAAGTCGTATTCTCTGTGATACATATCTAACCTCTAACATGTTTTATGTATGTTGCAGAAGAAATTAAGCTCTCTAGAGCAGGTGTTCATTCCATCATTGGACTTGCAGATGGGCAGTAGATCAGACAGGAATAGGGTATGTTGAGGCTGTCTACTTGAGACAGAGCTTGCCTGTCAGTACCATATATGATACTGAGGAGAGAAACAAGGCTTTGAGATGGTCAGTGCATGTCTGATGTCTCTTTCATCCATTCCTCAACCAATGGGGGGTCACGGATCTGACCACGGTCACTTCTAAAGACTTGGCTGTGTAGCTAGAGCTCCTCCCCTTAGACATAATTCTCCTGTTTAGCTAGAATTACCTCTTATCTCATTTGCCACTTCAGCAAATGGACGTGGTCCACTGTAGCTTGGGTGTAGTTGGATAGGATGTGTTCCTTCATATATTTTATTGGCATTCTAACCTATTATTTTTGTTCCTGCCTCCCCTATTTCTTAGTGTGTGTGTGTGCGTGCGCACATGTGCGCATCTGTGTGTGTGTGTATACACAGACACACATATAAAAGGTTGCTTTACGTCTGTCCTTTTAACTTACATACCTCATGCCTTTGCAGTGTTTTTTCCTTACTCCTACAGTTACCCATAAAAGGTATGTCTTTATTGCCATTGTTAGCAATTCTTCTCTGCTTTTTACTATCATTGGTAGTCTTCTCTCCCCTCTATATATCTTCTGTTGTCTTCACCATGTCTGAAAATTCTACTGGCCTTAAAAAATGCACCTTCTTTGGGCATAAAATTCCTAATTTTGATGCCCTCCAGGAATGTGTTTGTTGTCTGGTTCTGCCCGTCTGGATGTTGAATGTGACATTTGTGTGGGGTTTAGCCATCGGGCTTTGGCTGAACACTGCAACAGATTAAGTTTAATACCTTCTACATCTTCTGCATCTTCTTCTGGAACTCCCCCTCTTTCCAAAAAGCCTTCTGAAAAGACAAAGGGGGATTAATCAGCAAAGGGTAAAGGGGCTTGGTAACGATCCCCTGATCATTCTCTTTTCTCTTTCTTTCAGGTTTGGCTCCACCCAAAAAAGTCTCTAAATCTTTAGAATTACCTGGCTGTTTGGATCCAACAAAATCAAAATCAGAATTTATGGCACAACACTCTTCCATTTTCACTCTGGAGCCAATACCCTCTTGGATTCATTCTTCATTCCTACAGGAGATCCCTCAAAGGACTTCCAGGCCACCTTTTACCTCATTATCTCTCAGGTTATCTAGAAGCCTAACCGAAGCCGATGTGGACAGGATAATGAGGAAGTTTTACTGGACCCAGGTTTAGTTGGACATCTTACTGTCTCCATCTCCCATTGGACCTGTGAACTTGCCTCCAGACAAACCCAACTGTTGACTCCTACTCTTCTCCAACCTTCAGTTTTGGAGCCCTTGGACCAGTGGTGGCTGGTGACTTCAAATCAAAGGGGGGCTGCAGGAGACACCTGAATGGGTGGATTCAATGGGAAGGGGTGTGGCCAACTAAAAAGGGAGGAGCTATGCTCAAAACCACAAAAACTGTAACTTTAATTAAATACGCTGCCCTGGGTGCCAAACCAGCATTATGAGAGTCCAATCAAGACAAAATGAAGTGTAGTAGAAAAAAATATTTCAATGCATTGGCTGCATGACAGCTTACTTAATATCTAGATGCAAACAAAAAGGTTGTGAGGCATGAAAAAATAAATTACTTTTTAAATACATTACTGGAATGCAAGTCAAAATCAAGTATAAAAAAACAAGCAGCACTCAACTCAAACCACTTCTCCTTGCACTGCAGTTCTAATTATAATTTATATTTAGCTTTATTAAAGTACCAAGTAAGATGCTGAAAGTAGCAATCTCTGTGATACCCCCACTCGTAAAAATGTTTCTTATCCAAAAAAGACCTGCTGCCTGACAACAACTATCTACTTGTTTCATGGGGAAAACATGATCAAAGTAAAAAATGAAAAGTAAACAAGAAACAAGCTCAAGATACATTGCTTAAAGGATTACTGCACAGGTTATGGACCACACAAGATAGACTGGCATTCTGTTTAGTTTACAGGTAAAGTCTGCAAAGATGACTGCAAGTCTCCAACAATTGTAATGAGCTTCTTAAAATAATGTAATCCTGCCCTTTATTACAAATACTGTCATATGCATTTCAATACCCAAGGCTTATACATTATCCAGTTATGTAAGTATTCTCTGCATGGCAACAACATAAAGGCTTTCAACGTTGGCAGTTCTTTAACAGTATGCTTATTAAAGCTTACTTGCATCTTAAAATCTCAGACAAGCTTATCTGATGGTCATTAAAGCATTGCTACTGAAACACTGAAAAATACTGAAACAGGCACTTTCTGAATAATAATAAGTATAAATCAACAGTATAAAAACATGACAGAAACCAGAACATTCTGCAAAATCAAGGACAGATGAAAAGCTACTGTAGTACTTGTGTCTACCTTGGATGGGGGGATACTCTGCACATTTACACTGCATGACTGCTCCTTTCCTTGCTTGGACACATCCAGAGTCCCTACATGGGGGAGTGGGGTGCAACAAGTACGTCACAATTTGAAATGTCTCTGGCTGACTGTGATGGTCCTGACACATTTGTCATACCTCTCAACATCAGAGCAAGAAATCTGGAAAAAGCCATACATAGAAGTGGGACAAATGCCCCAAAATAAGGACAATTTTTAAATATTGCTCTTATAAACTTAGAAAGATAATAGAATTGTAGGTCTTGCATTAGTATGAATTTTCTGAATGGTATGAAATCTGAAACTCAAATGTCTGTCATTATTTTCTAACTTTGGTCTTTAATGATTTGCCAAAAAAACACAATTTTTTGAAAAATGGACCAAAAATGTGATGCAAAAATATAAAATAGCCACACAATACAGCTGGGAACCTGTCAAAGAAGGGACACTTTTTTAATATTGGTACTGCTAACTTGAGCAGCTGACAGAATAAAAGAATCTACATGCACTTCTGAAATAAAAGTAATCTATAACTCTGATTATTGCAGTTATTTATTAATTGTAAACCCTCCACGTTTTCTTCCAAAACTGCCATTTTGCGGAGGGATTACTAGGGGAAGAGCAACATTTTGAACCAAAATCGGAGACAGTTGAAAGGTTTGGATATGCCTAATTCTATAAAGCAATTTATTTGCACATACCTCTTAACCTGTTAATGTAGGAAATCTGGACAAGGCCAAATATATTGGGGGAACATATAAACAGACCTAAAAATTGTTCTTGTATAAACCGAGACAGTTGATAGAATAACAGGTCTTTCTTTAGCATGCATTTTCTGAAGGTTATGAAGTCTGAAACTCAGTGTCTGTCATTATTTAGTGACTTAATTCCTAAATGATTTGTCAGAAAACCACAAATTTTATGAGGAACAAACCAAAAATAAGAAGCAAAAATCTATTCATTCTGTGAAAATCTGGATAGTTGAGAGGTGTAGTTCAGCTGGGGCTGTCTTTGAGTTTGCCACCCTTCCCCCTCACAAAATCATGGTCATATGGAGCCTCCGCCCTGCAGCCATTCCAATGAACCATTACTTGACTATTTCACTCCATTTATCATAAACAAAAATGTGCATACTGCTTTACTTCTATTATGATTTGGACTTCATTTGAAAGTTTTATTTTGCATTTTACAGCACAAACACTAAGACACCTGCTAAACAAAGCAATGCAATCTCACAATGAAAACAGACTTAGCATTAAAACGTCTCTGCCCTTGAAACTCACATTCATTGAAACAGCATTGAAACCCACATTCAAAGAAAATACATTTGGATAGTGGCAGATAAAGATTAACTTTAACTTTGGGCTGTTTTCAAATCATAAGCCCCTTGCACATGAAACATACATGCGTTCATTGATACACCTTCCTGATTGTATTAAATTATATTCCTTGTATATATATATATATATATATATATATATATATATATATATATATATATATATATATGTGTGCATGTATAGCTGTTAGAGAGCATTTCAAATGTATTGTTTTGAACATTTTTCCAGTAAACTATGAAAGAAAATGCATGCACCAATAATGACAAAACTGCCCAATTCAGAACATTTCCATCATAAAAGTCTACTCAGATTTCTATAATCCACCAGTATCAGTAAATGTGCACTATCTCTTCAGAAGTAAAGGTCATCTAAATAATTCCACATTAAAGATATCTGTAACTAATGAAGAGGTTGCTGCTAGCAAACAACTTTATATTTCATTGTTTCATCTACAAATAAAGTACCTGTTGCCCTTGAGGAATAAATTGCCTATGTTACATAAAAAAATGATAAGATAGTAATATTACAATAGGGAATGGATGGCAAACTGATAATAGGTTCATAGACACTAGGTATCTCCATCAATTTGACATTCTCAGGACTGCAGCATCTATTCCCTTTAAAAGTACAACACAGTACAGTATCAGCAATGCATGTACATACTGTGGGATTAGAACCCACAGCCATCTGCATCAAAAGCAAGTATTCAGCCTGTTATACTATTAACAATGCAAGCAAATGTAGCATAAGCAGCACTAAACTTCTCTTCCCTTGAAACTCTCAGCTCCTTGTAAAATCCACGCTACACTCAACTGTATCTCTCAACTTTGCAGCACAAGAAATCTGGAAAAAGCTAAAATTTATTGGGTGAGGGGACAAAAGCCCAAAAACCAAGGAAACAGTTTAAACATTGCTTGTATAATCTTGGAAAGTTGCCAGAATAAAGTGTCATGTTACCACCATGTGTTTCATTGCCAAGTCGTGAACCCAGGACCCTGTACACTACAGTCAGAGCAACATACCACTATGCCAAATCAGCTGCTTCTTGAAAGATAGGAAGACTGAAACTTAAATGGCTATCATTTAGTGAATTCAGTTCTCACCATAGCTCTCAACCTCTTAGCACAAAACACCTGGACAAAGCCAATAATGGGGGAATACAGCCCCCAAACATATTCATTGAATTCAGTTCTTACTATAGCTCTCAACCTCCTAGCACAAAAAAACTGGACAAAGCCAATAATGGGGGAATACAGCCCCAAAAATAGGGACAAATTTCAAATGTTGATCTTATAAACTTAAAAAAATTGCTAGAATAAAAGGTTTTGTGTTACCATGTATTTTCTGAAGAATATGAAGTCTGAAATTTAAATGCCTGTCATTCTTTAGTGAATTAAATCCTTCACTGATGACAAAAATCAAGAATACCACAGATTTTATGAGGAACAGAACAGAACTAAAACATGAGGCAAAAATCTGGGCAGTTTACACAAGTGGTGGTGGGTAGGGAATTCAGGCTCTTGCTACCTGTACCAAAGGTACAGGGTTTGAGCCTGAGTAACTCTAGCCTCACCATCCACATTATACTATTAAAATGTTTCCCTACCACAACTACTACACAAGACAAATGAACATAGATCACACACAATACCAAACATGAATGCCAAAAACATGCAATACTCTAAATCTATCCCCTTCCCTAGCCCTTTCTGTTCTCACAGACACTTGTACATGCACACTGTATGCTATAATGTGATCTCTTCCACAACCATCTTTTCTGTCAAACATGAATTTTCATGCTCACTCCTACTTACCTTACCTGCACTCACTGAATAAAATTTTAATTCAACCATTTTAGATTCACACATATGTGCAGTCACTCATTTTTTACACACACACACCTTAATTAAACAAAAAATAAACTCACTTTACCACTGGAAAATCTCCAGTCCTAATTATTCATGCACACCTCTCAAACTATAACTTTCCCAATAAAAAAAAGGGCTGTATCTACTTCGACAGTGACAGACACCATGCAAAGTCTGGCAAAAACAGTAAACTTTAGACTCCTCCATTGCCTTGGAAATAAAATTATCTGGCTGTTAAGAGGCCCATGTTAGTAGATTTGAAAACAAGTAACATCAACAACTAACTGAAAACAGTTACTCAGTATGTAAACATAACAGTGTTTAGGGCAAGCAAGTAGACATGCCAGTTTTTATTTATTTAATGACTCTGAGAATGTAGTATTTTATTCCCCCTACCTCAATAAGTTAAAAAATGAGTGACTGTCTGTCTCCGGGTCTAACTGAGTAAGTGTAAGTCACAAACTCAAAGTTTTTCTAACTCCGACCATATTCTGTAAGCAAGGCAAAAAAACAAGTTGTTTAACGGTTAACCGTCCACCGTAGAAAGTAAAATAAGCATCCAAGCACTGTGCTGCTAATAATAGTACTGATTGTTTCTCACTCTCTTTTTCGGGAAGAGAGCGAGAACCAATCAGTAGTAGCCATACAGCTGTCCACGTCACTTACGTGATTGCGGACGTAGCAGTCGACCCCCTTCTGTACTACTGTGTGATTAACTGCATAACCTTCTGTGCATCACACTGATGCCTTCTTTCCTTAATCTGGACTGCAGCCCAGGTTTAGATTTAGAGAGATTTATTAAAAATATATATATATATATATAAGGAACTCAATGAGCATGCACAGTCCGAGTTTTGGGTATGTGCGAGTCAGTCGGACTCTCTTAGAGACTCAGCCGCCAGCCAGTAGTAAACTTTAAATAATAATTTATAAATATATATATTTTTAAACTGTTCTTTTCAACTGGGGGGGTGGTGCAGTCCTGCAGTACAATGGCAAGAGCCGCCACTGCCTTGGACCCAAGAATTCCAAGTCTCTTTGCATCAGATCTGAAAGCCTGGCTTTTTTCAACTCCATCAATGTCTCTGAACCAATCAGCTCTGAGATCCCTGAGCCAAAGTGCCAGAACCAAGGGGGTTGGGTTTGTCTCCCATGTCCTCAGATTCATCCCTTCCTCACTGAGCTGTTCAGTGCTGAAGCTCTGCCATGACCTCTGCTTCAAGGCAGAGTCATGCTGATTCTTTGGTATCTTACCAGAATGCCCCTTGCTTCTCCCATGTTTTCTGCCTTCAATGTAGTAGTGAGAGCTTTTCCCCCATTGTGGACAAGACATATTTGACCCCAAACCTCCCACAACTGTCTACCTTGGTCCCCAAGTCTCTACGTCCTGTCTCATTGGGGCAGCTGGCCCATGTAAGCCTTGATAGTCCTCATTCAGGACTCTGCTCACACTTCCAAGTCCTCTCTGGAGCATCCCACTGGGGAGAGCCTCAAAAGTGTACGTGCAGGAGGGGCACTTTGATTCCCTACAGGAATCCCTGACAAAAGGCACCAACTTCAATTAAGGGTCCCCAAGATCACCTCTTAAGTATGTCTCCTTTGGCGAAAAAGTCGAACTTTTGAGACAGAAAGTGGTTAGTCTTCTACCCCCTTCCCCAAGAAGAGTCTTTGTTTCTCATGGCTTTCTAAGATGGCTCAGCTACATTTTGGGTACTCCCCCACAGATGAGATGGTAGACCTCATCTCTTGCTGGGCTTGCAATGATCTGAATGTCATGGAACCAGTCCCCAAAAGACCTGATAAGTACCTGGTTGCTCCAAAGGATCGAGCCCATGGGGGCAAGGGACCCCCAGTAGCAGCAGCCACCAAGAAAAAACTTGCAGAACAAAGTATTACTGCTTATTTCCTCATTAGAGAGTCTGTGGTGTTGGACAGGTTTAGGAAGTATGTTTCTGCATAAGCAACCTTCTCTTTCAGATCACTGAACTATTTGGCATATAAAGCAAGATTTCAGAGGGACTTGATTAAAGAGTTTTCCAATGCCATCTCTAGGTCCATATCTGCAGAGGACAAGAAGACTCTTTCTTTGCAGCTGGCCACTGTAAAGTCACTATTAAATACCTCTATGAGGCTCATTTCCCACATCTCAAATGTGCTTCAAGAGCCACTAGTTCAGGCATTGTTTTGAGACTGCACTCCTTTGTTGAATCCACCTCATTTAACCCCAAGGTTAAAGAAACCCTATCTAGGAGTGAACAAGACGAGAAGACTTTAACTGCTGCAGGGATAAATTTTTCTACACCTTAAAGGACCTTTTCTCAAAACCAGAGAGGTGGTAGGAAAATGTGGTTCCATAAATTACAAGGCTGTTCCCAGGACTTCTATGGGGACAGGTCCCTCCACAACAGACAGGAGAACTCTAATTTCAGACAGCTCCCTCATTGCAGAGGAAGCCCACAAAAACAGGGATTCAGATGTCCTTTCTCTGAGAAGCCCTACCAGTGCTCCTGAAAGGTTGCCCAACTGCTGCACTCTGGAGGCAGTCGTGGGGAGCTTATCCCAGCACCCAGAAACCTGGACAGCCATCACCAAAGACACTTGAGTGGAGACTATTATTTGAAGAGGTTATTACATACCCTTTTCTTTTCAGACCCCCAATCAGTCTTCAAAACTTCCCAACATTCCACCCAGTCAGAGGAAAGCAGCAGCTACAGAAATAGAAAAACTGCTGGCCAAAAGTCTGATCCAGATGGTCACCCCAGACCAGCAAGGATTCAGAGCTTACTCAAGGTTCTTTTTGGTGCCAAAGAAAAATGAGGACCTGAGCCCTGTCTTGGATTTCAGAAATTTAAACCAGTATGTGAAGCCTCTAAGTTCTGAATAGTTATGAGTCACTCCATTCTGCCACTATTTCAAAAGGATGATTCAATGTGTTTGATAGTATGCATCCTGAAGATCTATTACTTGAAAATAGATGGGCAATCCAAAAGATGCCTATGCTTTCGGCTGTGAGCCAATCACGACCAGTTCAGGTCTCTGCTCTTTGGTCTCGCCACAGCCCCCAGGGTGTTCAAGTGCATGGCAGAGATTGCAGCTCATCTGAGACTGCTAGGATTCAGGGTATTTCTATATCTCAATGAATGATTCCTCTCTGCTCCCACCAATCCTCTACTGATTCAAGTCAGGGACTACTTGCTCCAAGTATGTCTTCATCTGGACATTACAGTGAACTATGCCAAGTCTCAGCTCTCCCCCACTCAATTTTTGGAGTTTATTGGTGCTCTTCTGGATACAGTGTTACAAATCTCAAGCTTATTAGAGATGAGCATAAATATTTTAGAGTTAAGCATCCTTCATCCCCTCTTCCTTCCCCTTCAGGGAGATTGGTGTAACAACTCCTTGGATCTTTGGCAGCTTGCATAACTCTAGTACCCCTAGCAAGGTACCATATGAGAGTACTGCAATGGATGCTTGTAGTGCAATGGGCAATAAGATGACAGCCCCTGCCCATGCCAATATAGATTACAAACATTTGCAGGGAACACACAGCATGATGGATTACCACAGATGTTGTTTGTCAGGCCTGACCCTTTATTCTTCCTCCATCCACAGCTACAGTAACTACAGATGCCTCCCAACTTGGGGAGACATTACTTGGGAAAAGAGATTCAAGGCACTTGATCCCTCTTGGAGGCCAGTCTTCACATCAATGTCCTGGAAATGAGAGCAGTCAGTAGTGTTGCAGGTGTTGCAAGATGCTCTCCCTCCAGGGATGAATGCCATCCAGACAACAGATATCATTCCTTTAGGAACACCGTGAAGTTTCAATAGCTGGAGACCCTGTGACATCAGTTGAGGAATGGACAAAAAGACAACATCAGATACAAAATTTATGTACTCACCATAATGATGCATCTATGTTGTCTGTTTTCATCTTTCCTCAATATCATGCCCTTCAACCCCCTTCCTACTTGGAAATTTTTATTTCCTGGTCTCCTAGTTCATATTGCCTGACTGTTAATGAGGTCAAGTCCTTTCTTCTTTCTTTTCCTTCTTTCATGCAGTCCGACTGGGACTTTATTGGCAGTTATAATGTATTATTTCACAATTTTGTGCTATAGACAGTGATATAGGCTGAATGGAGGGCAAACTCTATCCAAGATAATTCTAGCTAAACAGGAGGATTGTGGGTAAGGGGAGGAGCTCGAGCTACTGGACCAAGCCTTTAGAAGTGGCCAAAGTTGGATCCATGATCCTCCATCAGTTGAGGAAGGACAAAAACAGATGACACAGGTGCATTGTTATGGTGAGTACATAACGTTTGTTCTTTTGTTTTTTTTTTTTTATGATTTAGGCTCTTGATTGTCATGGTGAGAAAGTGCTGTGGTTGTTCCAGTTGTGTTATGTGTTTGGACAGGTACATATCGAACAGGGCATTAAACTCACTCAGACTACTGTGTACCGAGTACAGTGGAATGATCACATCCATGGACTTAAATGCCATACCCTTACTAAGAAGCTGCATGATAAAAAAGGACCCTCTTATAGTAGTGGGTACATGGTGAACGAAGGACAGTTTATTGTCCACATAGGTTCCTATGTCCCTAATTATCAAATCAATTCTCAGGAATGTGTTTTTGATTTGATGGTTACAGGGGACATCATGCTTGCCAAAGGATACTTTTGATCAGATGTTGTCGATCTTCATTTAATCCTTGATATATGGGTTCAGTTACGAGCATCAGAACTATCTCGGCTGTTACTACAGCTCACGAGAACCAAAAAACTCTCGAGCCTAAGTCCTACCCAACAAGCTCCTCTCCAAAATACCTCAGATCTCATTTGCCACTTCCTGTGACAGACACATTGCCAACAGCTTAGGAGCTATTGTAACTCGTATTGTATCTCGAGCTGTAGTAACGGCCATGGCTGTTCCAATGCTCAGAACTGAACCCATATGTCAAGGATAAATGAAGACTGACAACACAGATGGAACATTATGGTGAGCACATAACTTCTTTTTTAGTCCATAGTTATGACACCAGCTATTTGTTTTGGAAATGCCACTTTGGAAGATCATGGTGTCCTCTGGAGAGTTTATGATGACACTAAGTTTATAGTCATCTGCAAACTTGGTCATCCACCAATCATTTACATTAGCTTTGACCTCCAAAAAATAAATGCAAGAGAGGAGTAACCCAAGAACAGAATTCTGGCGTACATCACTAGTGCTGGGTATTTTGGAGGAGATAAGGCTATAATTATCCGTATCGGGTGATGCCGCACCTTTGTGTAAGGGGATGACTGTCGTCCTTCATTCAAATAGCACCAAGACATTTTGGAGACTGCTATTGAGTAGCCTCTACAGAGGGTTTGATGGGATACTGGTCAGTATGCACCCTAATATTTTATCCAGCCTCACAGAAGCAGTGAATTTGCCTTGGAAAGTGCTCTGAGGACTTGTTTTTGAGGGATTTGAAGGAGTTGTAGATGTGGGTTTGTGATCTGGGAATGGAGGGGTGGTAAAGTTTGGGCTAAATTTTTATACCAGTAGACTGGTTATGACCTCTAGGTCTGAGTATGTGATATAATTTACTCTTAGTTCTATGGATTGCTGGGCTTTGTTTCTGAGGTTTCTAACATGGGTAAAGATGGATTATGATTGTATTTTGCCTGGGTGGTTAACTTTGCCTTATATCTAGCTTTGGTTAATTTGATCAGGGATTGGATTTCCTTAAGTTAAGCAAGAACATTTTTGACGTCTTAATAGTTATATTTATTATTGTGTACAATTACTTTTTTTGTTTTTTGTTGTACATCTTATTTATAATTGGGTCCCACCATAGGGGTTTATTTTTTTAATTTGGCATTGTATTTGCTTCAGATGGGGGCAGATGCATGTATGCAACTATTCATGAGTACATAGAATTTGGCAGTGAAGAAGTCTGCATATGTAGTGGTGTCATCCAGTTGGAGAAAGATGTTGAATTTAGCCAGGGCATCACTCAGTTTTTGTAGTTTAGCCTTTGCATGATTTATAAATATAGATATTTGAGGATGCATTTGACTTCAGTCTTATGGTGACTGACTGATTTATGTTCAGATTTTACAAGGAAGGGAATTACAACTTTTGGGGAGCAGAGGAAGGGAGGATGAGGTATCCTTCAGAGTTGTTAGTTGACAGATAATAAGACTAGAGGTTGAGAGGCCCTTATGTGAATTGGGCTGCTATGGGACAAGTACAGTTTGGTTTGGTGTGGAGGAATTTTTTTAAGTTCAGCTCTGAAGGTGGGGAAAGGGGATTTTAGTTCCTTTAGGTGGGGTATTCCCATATTTTAGGATCAAGGATGGAGAAAGAGTGGTTGTTTCAATGTAGCCTGGTTTGTGGTGATTGGATTGGGGCATGTTTGGGAGAAGCGTCTGAGATTGTAGTGTGTGTGTAGTACAAAGTATGTCAGCTAGTGGTGGGAATGAGTTAGGTTGGAGAAGTCAGAAAATGAGAAAGGCTACTGGAAGATCTACTCTGTGCTACACTGGAAGCCATTTGGCTTTTTTGAGGATTAGTCAGTGTTGCTCATTAGAGGGTGTGTTAGTGAGAGTTCAGTAGTCTGTAGTATGGAGGATTTTTTCTTGTAGGCTGTGGCTATTATGGGTGGTTCATTTTCGAGTTCGGCCAGAAGGACTTTATTTTCTTATAGAAGCCTTGGCTGGGTTGGTTAGGTAGTGTGAGATTTTCCTGGTCCAGAAGAGAGGTGAGAACTTTTTATCATTGACGTCTTATGTGTAATATGGTTAATGATTTGGTTGTTTCTACCGGTGTGCCACAAAGAGTTGTGATATTGAATGAATTAGGTGAATTTTTAAAGCTTTTGGGTGATGCCAAGAAGCATGCTTTTGTCTTTGTATGGTCAAGTAGTAGTGTGTGGTTAATGAGCCAAGAAGTGTTAGTCTTTTTGCAGTTGTTTCCATTGTATAGTGGTGGTTGTGGCTGGACATCACAATTACTATGGCATTAGCACAGAGGAGCAGTTGTAGGCTAAGAAGGTCATGAAGTAGTTTATTAATGAAAATGGAGGAGAGGAACTAGAATAGAACATTGGGGTGCTCCCATTAAAAGAGGTGTGGGCCGAGAGGAGGAAGATACTAATTTAATTTTGACAAATTTATTTGAGAAAGTAATCCTGGAGACGTGAGGGATTTGTTACTAATGTCAGTGTTCTGGAGAGAGAGAGAAAGGGGTTGGTGGTTAAGTCAAAGGCTTTTGTAAGGTCAATGAATATTTCTCCTATTAAGTTAGTTTTGTAATTTGTATTTGTTTTCATACTGGTTGAGGCTGACAATTCCTCAGTTATTTTACAGTGCTATTCATTAATAACCAAACATACATCCCATATCATCAAGAGAAGCAAAAGAAAGTACAGTGTCACTGTCAGTATTAAGATTACACCCAGTCAGATCTTTGAGAGTAAGTTTAAAGATACATACAACCAAATTGTTAATTTAACCTCAATTTTGGGAAAACTGTTTAGCACTCAGCAATAGCAAGTGACTAGTATGAGAGCATAAATAGCTCTCACTGTGAGCCATACAAGTGTGTGTGATATTGAGGTAGTAATAATACTAGACTAGCCACTAATGCAGTATATGACAGGAAATATAGTCTGCTCCACTAATAGACTTGTAGCTTCTGCAGAAGCAGGACTAAAAGTAGAAAATACCTTGCACTTGCAGCAGTGTCTCTCAAGCAAATCTTGTAGGTTGCATAAGGCATGATGATACCACCATCATAGCTTATTGTAGTGCTCCCTGTAGCAGCAGGGCCCTATTGGTCCAAATTGGAACAGCTGGCCTAAGGCCAGCCATTGGTCACATATTCTGAAAACTCCATCATGCCTGTCTCCATATAGTCCAGGAAGGTATGTCTCAAGTCTTCTACTCTCATGTATCCCAAGACTGTGTCATATGTATTTTATGGTGTTTGCATGCCGTGGTGAATCCTAGCACCCATTAAGCAACTAACCATGACTCTCTCCTTTGCCATCTTGGTGAGGGGGCATCATTGTGTCTTGCTTTGGAGTCACCTATGACTAGGATATTGGATTGTGTTTATGTTTGACTTGTAGGATTTTAATCTGAGACACTGGGGGTCTTAGATGCATGTGTCACATGTATGCTGCCTGAGTTGAGCGTTGTTGAGTTTGAAGACGGTATTTGTTTCTTGTTTTACATTTAGCAGGCCTTTGTGGTTTAGATAGGTTACTTTTAAGAGCCTCAGCATATGTAATTATGTGTGTTTGGTCTGTATTGTGTGTGATAAGTATAGTGTGGTTTGTGTATTACTGACATCCTGTCTGCTATTTATAGTAACTTTATGTGGGAGTGTTGCCTCCAATAACATTACATAACTACATCTCTTACACACTGTGTCAGTTTAAGTAGTAGGTAGTTGTCAGTAAACATAAAACAATTGGTACACTGTCTCAGAATAACGAGTTTCAACCAAGCCAGCTACAGCGACAGCTGGAGAGTGCAAATCCATGGATCCAGGTGTTTACTAATGTGAGCTAAAGGGGGGTTGTAGCATCTGAGGTTTGGAGGTGCTGTTTGTCTGGTAGTGGAGATAGTGCTAGTCTCAACAAAGTTGCACAAAGCTAGGAATCAATGATCCTTTGCTCCTTTTCTCACCAGAAGCAGAGTAGCACTAATCCCTAGCTGCTTCCTAAGAAGTAGTATTAACCTAGGTGTTCATGGGTTAAGTTCACTAGCTATAGTTTTCTCTTGGTAGATAACCTGGATGGAACAGCAGCAGCAGCAGCTGGATGCAGTAGAAATCTGCGCTGTACAAAGGTCCCAAAGAGGTTCTTGTGAAAACTGCAACCAGACCACTCAGTGAAATTTAGTGATTGTTCAGTTTTTACAGGGTATTGCTGGTGTAACTATCACCTCGCAACTCCTCTGTGGTAAGCTCAAGCAACCTGAGTTGTACGAATGTCTGTGACTCTATAAATTGGATATATAAAGCTAATAGTTTTGTTTTAAGGACTTGTGATTATTTGGGGGTAAATAACCATATTGTGCACATCACCCAGCATTTTTTACCCTAAAATTTAGCCCTGTGGTATTCACAGTTTACTGAGAGCAGTTCACTGCTGGTGATTAGTGGTAATTTTTGGTATAATCAAAGCTGCAGTCCTCAGCGCTTATCAGCTGTTCTGCATTGTGTGGAAGTGACCTGTATAGTACTTAGATGTAATTCTCCAGAGTAATTTTGTGCAGTTACCATCAGTTTGTACAGTATAGGATAATTTGTAACTTTACCAAGTACTGCTAGAGTTACTACCATTTAACCTAGCTTTAGAGTATTTCCATAAATGTTCAAGATCTACTGTAATAGTCTCCCTTAAACCCCCTGAGTATTGTGACCAATTCTAATTCTCAGCCTTTTGGCAACATAGCTCATCTGTGTGCTCTCCCCATCTCTGCCCAGTGTGATTGCATTAGATGTTCTAAGTCAGTGTAGCAACTGCCTTATGTTTATTGATTATTTATTGCTTCTAGCAGTTGATAGTGTAACTTGCAAGAAATGTAAATATTTAAGAAACAAGAAGGCAAACCTCTCACATTAGCCCACTGTTGGTAAGAATCATATCCACAACACCACATCAATCACAGTATACCACTAGGCTCATAACTTGTGATGAGGATGTAAAAAGGAGGCTGCATATGAAAAAAAGATTGCCAAAGTTTCCTAGAATATGTGCAAAACGATGACAGCCTCTAGCATACAAGACAACACCTACCCCCTCTTCTTTCTCACACTGCAGATCCACGTAGCTCGCCTAAGAGTTGACAGGAAAACAGGCCTAAGCTCATAAGGCCCACTTACCCTGCTCCCATACAGAGAAATGTTTTAGTCATAGGTGACTCTATAGTTTTCTGTTCAGATTGTACGCTAATCAGACTGGACAAGAACTGGATGACTTAGCTGCTTCTACAGTGACAAGATCCATGATGCCACAAGGTCCATATGGTCCCTAAACTAAAAATGAATATGAGCTAGTGGTGGGAAGCATACCTTTCAATTGTCCAGATTTTGGCCTCCTATTATTCTTCTGGTACTAATAAAATTTGTGGTTTTCTGGCAAACCACTGAGTATTGAAGTCACTAAGTAATGACATACATTGATTTTCAGACTTCACATCCTTCAGAAAATACATGCTACTACAAATCCTGTTATTCTGACAACTTTCTGGGTTGATAAGTACAGTATTTAAAATATGTCCCTATTTCTGGACCTTTGTCCCCAAATTATTTTAGCCTGTCCAGTTTTCTTGGAATAAGTGGCTGAGAGGTATGGTGGGAAGGAATGACCCGAGGTGCTCATCCAGATGGACATGCAGAGACACAATGGCACTTTCTTTGCATGTGTTAGATGCAGGAAATACATTGGCCTCGAGCAGTTATCTTGCCTTCACCAAGAATGATACCTAGACACCAAGAGAAGATAATTGGCTTTAACAGTTGGCTAAGTAGTTGGTTTCTTTCTAAGGGGATCCAGTATGTGTCAGACTAAGATGAGATGGTTGGCTAAACCTTTTGCTGCCTCTGTAGTGCCTTCTTTAGCCAGAATTCCCATACTGGACTTACAAACATAGCATGCTCAAATTTAGATGACTTCATGATGCTACTACGCAATGCTAATAGTTTAATGGAAGTATGACAGAAGTTGAGGGTTTCTGCAACTCAAGTTATAGAGACATAGTTCTGCTGCAATGACAGCACGTCTATACTAAGGTTGAGCACCTGTCATGCCTTCATGCCCTTGGGTGGCTGCAAGAGAATATCTGTATTTGCCAATGACACCTTCATCTCATGTCAAATTATTCATGACCATAACTTAAAGCTTCTAGAGATCCAAATCACCCTTTACAAATCTATCATTTCATTGCTAGCTACTATTTACAACTATATCATTTCATTGCTAGTTACAGATCCCCATTAGTGTCTCCTCAAGAAATCATGAAGATTAAACACCACTGAAGGGTTAAGTATCAAGACAAATACCTTCTTCTGAGGAGACTTCAATTACCCAAGCATTGATTGGCACACTTACACCTTTAAAAATGAATAGGCTCAGTGTTGCCTACACTTTGGTAAATGCACTGATGCAACCTGTAGAACTACCCACTGAAGGTTATAACATATCTGACCTGATCATTATCAGCCTTGCTTTCACCTGTACCCCCTCCACATCTCCTCATCTCTGGTTAAATCTGATCACAGATTGGTCACCTTCTCTGTCAGACCTAGTGGTAATATCTGTCACCAAATTAAACTATCTTTAGGGACTTTATGGCAAACCTACTTCAACTTGTATAAGATCTGGGCAACATTTCCAAAAATGTCCTGCAAATAGACCAAAGTGAAAAGGCTGCAATGTTCACATCTGAATTTTACCAGCACTTGAACAGCTGTATAGAAAAGTCAGTATCTGGTAGCCATAAATATGATATAGTAAATCCAGGTTTAGACCTTTCTGCAGAAATTCTTATATTATCAAATGTCATGATAAAAGAAGGAAAATAATGAAACGTGGTAAGAAATCCCCAACCATCTACCGCAAGAATGCCCTGAAACATGCCAGCAAGGAACTTGAGTATAATTAGAAAATGTAAAGTAGGGTATGAGCCTAATGTGACATGTAATGACTCTGCAAAACATTTTTTTCAATTATGTCAGAAAATTAAGGAATAATATCCAACAATGCACTGAGCTCATCCATAATGTTACACATTTTGATCCCAAGGATATTATAGCAAATACATTAGACAAATTCCCACAATGCTGCCCACATGATCCCTGAAATTTTAGTTTCCCCTGAAATCACTGTGTAACAAGTCTTAAAATACCGGTCAAAGCTTAAAAGTAATTCTTCCATGGGACCACACAACACACAAGACTTCAGTCTCATCAGTACCTAGCCTGTACTATCTGAGACTCTACTTGAACTGTTCGACAGAGTTTGTGTCTGATGCTGGGAAATGGCCACTATGACTCCACTGCACAAAGACATCCCTTCTACGGACCCAGGTACTTGCAGGTGCATCAGCCTCACTAGTTTTGTAGGCAATGTTATGAAATATATCATTGCTGAACTCCTTTATGAGGACATAGGCAACTGACATAGACCCCAGTCAGTACGGTTTTGTGAAATGCAGGCCATGCACCCTGAATTTAGTAGGTTTCCATAAATAGGTTACTGTGGCTGTAGTTAGTTGTCACTCAATTCATGTTGCTTATCTCAACCTGGTCTAGATGTTTGACACCATCCCCCACTCTAGCATTACTGAAAAATTAAACAAACTTAGTGTTTCTCCCCACATTGTCCATTGTATTGCGAATTGGCTGTCCAACAGATCCCAAGTTGAGAAAAAAGATGGTACCCTTTCCTGATGTCAAATTGCAGCTTGCAGGATATCACAGGGATCACTGCCAGGCCCTATCCTGTTTGACATTTATTTTGCAGACAACCAAGCCACTATCCTAGGAATTTGGTTGCTCAAGCTTGCTAATGACTGTAAGCTTGACACTATTACCCTCTCGTTCACTGATAGTAAATAGCTCCAGCAAAGAAGGGAATATGTAGGTAACTCTGTCTTGTTCAGTCATGTTTCTATAACAGTCAGGAAATTCTTCAATTTAGTCATTTAATTTTGAAGGGAATATCCTCAAAATCCAAAGAAGTCATCCTTACCTCTCTACTATTCTCTTATCAGACCCATCACTAAATACAGTTCCCTGTTTTGTATATACAAATCTAAGCATATAACTCAACTAGAATGGCCCAGAGTTTTCTAGCCAAGGAAATTAAAGGCCTTGAATCCTTCAACTATTCCGACAGATTAACGTGCCTCTCTTTATACTCAGTAGCTGACAGACTGCACTGAGGTGACATACGTCTCACTTTTTTAACCATGAAAGATCCAGTATTATTTGACCTCTTTTTTTGTCACAAAAATCAGTGGCTCTGCAGACAGCTGTCCTATGTGCCTAAATCTATACCAACAAATAATCAAGCCTTACAGGAGGAATAGGTTCATAACTCAGTGTATTCTCAGAGTATGGAATAAATTGCAACTACAGAGTACTGTTTTGGCCACATTTTAATGCTAATCTTCATGATATGGTAAGGATACACAAATTCACACCAGCACTATCCTACTTAGTTTTGGGAAGTGAGCATTATAAAGTACTCAAAAGTGTGGCGATAAGTTTTAAGTAGGCCTACTAACAGGTATATATGGCTAGGCTTCTTGTGGCTCTGGTGATGTGCTTGCCTAGTGTTGTTCCTCTCTGAGTCTGCACCTGATATTATCATTTTGCCCAATATTTTCTGCACTGATGGAGGAGCTGTCATTCAAATTTCTTTTTGATCCATTTATTCTCAGTGGTTCCATCCTTCTTTCTGGTTTAGCAAGGAAGTTCAACTGTTTTTACATCAGGCAATTCATCATTGCCTAAATCCTTCCTATTTTCCATCATCTCCCTTTTGACTGGAGGTGGTCGGGAGCTGTTAGGAATTTTATACATAAAAATATGAAGAGAGAGAGAGAGGGGGAGAGTGTTAGTCAGGTAGGGAGACTCATACGTATTTGCATGGTCCAAAGTATTGTTTTTCAGAGTTCAAGACTTGTGTCCTGCACCACCTGTTCCTACACTTGAAGTTGGACATGTATCTTTTTTTTAATCGCTGTGTTGTCTGTCGGTGTCATATCTGTCAATGCTAATTTAGTGGTTGAGTCCTTTGGATTTCTGCCTTCTTGTATACAACAACCTATACTGAGAGTACAAATGCATAACACTTGATTACCCTTTCACAAAAGTAACCCAGCACCAACACTAAGGAACATAATAACTTTCCTCAGAGAGAACCCTTAGGTGACTACCTCCTGGCATTCCACATAGTCCAAATAAGCTAACTTCTTATCTTCAAAGTTTATCTGCAATGTTATAAGGACATTTCCACCATGTTGTTCCATGTAAGGATAAATAAGCATAGCCACAATCCTTATGAGTTGTAAGCCTTCTTTTGTACCTCCTAATGCCTCCCCCTAATGGGAATAAGTCTCTGTAATGCTCTCTCTAAAAGCCTGCATATATACCACTTCCCTTAAGGATATAATCAGAAGTTCCATACCTGCTGCCTCCCCCTAATGGGAGTAAGTCTCTATAATGCTCTCTGTAAGAGCCTGTATATATGTTATTTAACATTTGATCTGAAGTTGTCAGTCTTCATTCTGTCATCAACCTGTGAGTTCAGTGCTGATCCTTTAGAACCAACTCACCGTTTCTATAGCTCGTGGACTCTAAAAAAACCTCTCAAGCACATCTCTTACCCATAATGCTTAGGGTTGATTACCTCAGATCTTGTTTGCCACTTTCAGCTTTAGATGTGTTTCTCCATCTCTCTCTCTTGAGCCTTACCAGTTAAGTCAAATAATTTTTTTGTAATTTTCATATATTTCTCTTGTAATCTTATTTCTAACCTTTTATTGGTCTATCACACCTTCTGAATACCTTTCCGCAGTATTTTAGATGAATTGTCTTCACTTTCCCGTCCCCTTCTGTATACTGTTGGGTACCTGTTTCTTACCATTGATGGTATCCCTTACCCTCTTCTCTTATCGCTAGGTAAGTCTCCTGTTACCATTGTTGGCATCGCTTTTTTTCCTCTTAAAAAAAAAAAAAAAAAGTGTCAGAACCGGAGTCCTGCCAGGGCTGCAGCTTGATGGTCTGTTCCGAGTCATTGGGGTCTGCTCCCTTTTTATCAGAGCTGTCTCAGCATCTCAGTGAACTGACACAGACAAGTTCTGGCCCGACTTCGCTCTCAAATGGGACATCATTGGTACAGGGAGCACCTTCAGCACTGAGGTCCTCCCTTTTGGTCCTGGAGCACCCCTTGTTTTCTGGTGGGTCAGTCTTCAAGGCCATAAAGAGGGCATTAACTACTTCTAGTACCAGGTTGGTTCCTTCCTCCTTGGACCTTCTGTCACTGGCTGTTTCAGGCCTAGAGCATCAACCAGCCCCTCCACAGGGCCAGTGGGTACTGCAACCTCAGGTTACCCAGCAGGGTACCCCTTCTTTTGAAACATCCCAAGATGGTCTCCCTGAGGAGGTCACTCAGTAGAAATTGTATAAGAGGAAACACGTAGACTCTTCAGAGGAATCCATCACAGAAGACATGGATTTCGTTGAGAGTGAAGGGTCCCCCAGATGTCCTCCTGATGATGTCTCCTTTGGAGACATCTGGAAATCCTGAAGAAGAGAGGTGGTTGGAAGTCCCTCAACCCTTCAGACGAGTAATTTGTGTACCTGCAGGCTTTTGTTACCAGCCATTCTACTTCCTGGGTGTCTCCAGCCACTGATGAGCTCATCGAGTTGATTTTTCATTGGTTGAGGAAGGTCCTTGATGCCATTGAACCAATACCCAAGAGACCAGACAAAATTATTACAGCCCCAGAGGATAAGCCTTTTGGGACAAAGGGAGATCCTGTAGATGCCATGGTGGTAGCGGCGGCCACTAAAAAGGAACTAACAGAGGAAAGTTCCTTTATCCATCCCCAACAAGGAGTCATGAACAATGGATAGATTCAGGAAGCAAGTTTATGCTTCATCGACCTTTGCTCTACGGTCTTTGAATTACTTGGCACAGTTTACTAGATTACAGAGAGATCTGATAAAGAAACTGTCAGATAGATTCATTCAAAACAAGTGTCACAAGAACTTCCATTCATTCTCCCTCAACCCAAAGCCACAGTGACCACCGATGCCTCCCAGCATGGAGGGGGGGGGGGGGCATTACCAGGGAAAGACAGTCCAAGGCACTTGGTCCCCAGTACAGACCAATCTGCACATAAATGTTCTAGAGATGACAGCAGTGCTATTGGTGTTGCAAGCATTCCAGGACTCTCTACCTCTATGGATGTTTGTTTGTGATTCAGACAGACAAGATGTCAGTGGTCTGGTACATCAAAAATAGGGGGAACCAGATCTTACCCCTTTTGCTGAGAAGCCTTTAGAGTATGGTAGCGAGCAATCTCATCCAACTGCTTTCTGACTGCAACGCATGTTCCAGGGAAGTCAAATGTGATAGCAGACAAATAGAACAGGTGCACCGTTATACCTCACAAGTGGTCTCACAACCCAAAAGTTTTGGAAAGGATATTCCGCACATGGGGCCACCCTTGCTGTGACTTTTTTGCCTCCCCTCTGAACAACCAGTGCAGCAGCTACTTTACTCTCATCCCCCAGAGGGGGAATTACTGAAGGACGCTCTTCTTCACAGTTGGCCACTCGGTCTCCTTTATGCCTTTCCTCTGACCCCACTAATTCCCAAATTTCTACAGAAAGCAGCTAAGCTGAAGAGCAAAGTCATTCTAATTGCCCCCTTTTGGCCTCGGCAAATTTGGTTCCCTTTCCTTTGGCCTCATCTGGTTCAACAACTTTGGATTCTGGATCCAACTCACACCTAACAGGCATCAGTCACCCAGACATTACAACTCTCAAGCTGACAGCTTGATTTCTCCAATTCCATTAGTGACCAGGCATGATATGGTCCCTTCCCCAGTCAGATACATACTTTTGTCATCCCATAAACCATCAACATGCAAACTATATGCAAGTAAATGGAAAAGATTAATTCACTGGGCCTCTCTATATCACCTTAATCCTTTTTCCGTTTCTTCATTTTCTAGATTCCATTTTCCGGTGATGGTGTTTCTAGCTCTACTGTTAAAGTCCAATTGGCAGGCACTTATAATTTCCACAGTGGTTTCCTTGGATCATGCAGTCCTCCTAAAACCCCCTTACAAGGATCCTACTCCTCCTTGGGACCTTACTTTGATGCTGCAAGCTCTGACACAATCTCCCTTTGAGCCAGCCTCTAGGTATGATCTAAAGTTTCTGTCCTGGAAAACTATCTTTTTGGTAGCCATCACCTCAGCTAGATGAATTTCAGAAATTCAAGCACTTTTGTCTAGACCACCATATTTGGTTTTCCATAAGGATAGAGTTTCTCTCAGAACTAATCCATCCTTTCTACCTAAGGTAGTTTTGGAAACCAGCCTTAATCAATGCATTAACCTTCCAGTGTTTTTCCCAAATTTCTCTAACAACTCCAAGAAATAATGAGCGTACCACCATAGAAACACAAATGTTAAAACTTTTATTAAATAAACCAACTGATAACTCAGGTAATGGACAAGCGCTTTCGGCATAAAGCCTAACAAGGGTGAGTACTCATTACATCTATTAGATGTTCACAGATAACTAAGATTCTACAGGACCGAGGGAATCAATCAGGAAGTCTGATCAGCTGTTTATTTCCTTTTCACATAATAAATTAGGACAACCCCTGAGCAAAGTAACCCTAGCTAAGTGGATTTCGGACTGTATCACTTTCACTTATAGGACAAGGGATATTTGTTTGCACATTCAGCTAGAGCAATAGCTACTTCTGCTGTCTTCCAGTCGAGAACATCCATGGATGACATCTGTGCAGCTGCAACGTGGGTGTCTCACCCTACCTTTGTTACTCATTACAAGTTAGCTCTGCTCTCTAGGGAAAGAGCATCATTTGGTTCAATGGTGCTCAGGAATATCCTTCCTTGAGTCCACCCAGGGTTCTAAGTAGCTGGGGACTCTGTCTCACAGGCTGATGAATGAATGAAGACTGACCACTTCAGATAAAGAAGTTATGTCTTACCATAACTTTTAACTCAGATGGAAAGTTATGGTCTTCATCTGTCATCAACTCCCCTCCCTCCTTCCCCCTCCCAGATTTCCTGGAAGAATGGGCATTCACTTTTGGAAAATATTTCTACTTCAGATATGGTCTCTTTTCATTTATTTTTACAGCTTTCATTCACTTATCAGCAAACTTGATCTGAGGTAATCTACCCTAAGCCTTATGGGTAAGGGATGCGCTCAAGAATATTTGGAGTACACGAGCTATAGAAACTGAGAAACTGTAAAACGGTCACAGAACAAACCAAGAAAGAACCTGCATACACTAAATGACTGTGATTTATTTAAGCGCTTTTCGTGCACTCAGTGAGTACACTTCATCAGAAAAAATAAACACATATGCAAGTCAGGTTTATATAAACTAAACAATCAATCTTTCAATTAACTTTCAAATAACCCGCCTTTCTTTTTCTTAAAGCCACATAAAACAAATAATCCAAAGTGGCATATAATGGACTCTTTACTCTAAGGATTTAAATACATATAAACTACCACCTATAAATAACTAACCTTAAACTAAAAAGTTATAATTGCATATGTCTGCATAAAATATCAAGTTAAACACTTTATATTTATGAAAAAATAATGTAACATACATTATGTAGGTGAAGTAGTAATGCACAGTAGTGCCTGATGTAAACATATGTATCTAAGTGACCTATGACACCATAAGGTCAACAGCTAATAGAACCCTTTAAAACCATGTACATAAAAAATGTATGAGTGAGAATAATTGAATAAAAGTTAATAACATCAAGGTTAAAAAACAAGTTTGTAAGCATAAAAGCATCATCAGCGTTTCAAACTCTTAAGTTTTAAAACACTCCTGATTGAACAGGATTCATTTAGACCAGGGAAATTATAAGCATTAAGCCTTATTTGTCATTCTAACTCCAATTCTTCCAACTGCAAGCAAGCTGGACCCCCTCTTTTGGTTTGGTTAACTTGGTCAATAACTGCAAATTTAAAGCTATGATTACTACACTTCAGGTTATGTTTAGCAAGTGCATTGTCTAATTTCATTCTACTAATAGCATATTGGTGTTCATACATTTTTTCACAGAGTTTGCGCTCCGTTTTGCCCACATAAAATGCAGGGCACCTTTGGCATTTTGCCACATAAATAACCATTCTACTATTGCAGTTAAATCTGGCTTTAAATTTAATATGCTGGCTGTTAACCATCAGTGAGTATAGATTGTCCACAAATTTACAATAATTACAGTCTTGGCATTTAAACATGCCAGTAATCTTAGGAAGTACCCTTTGTTGACGTTCAAGGTAATTTTTAAGGTTATAACCTCTCTTATATGTAACACTTGGGCCACCCCCCAATTTGACACAAATAGTGTGATTAATACCAAATAGTTCCCAATTCTTCTTGATTACCTCAAAACACGACTGACTATGTATGTTATATGTAGTTATCAAGCTGGGGACCTTCTGTGTGTCAATTTCATGTCCAACTATCGTGAGATTATCCAAACTTTCAACCCTATTTTCAACAATGGGTATTTGCCTGGTACTCAGCAAGGGTTGGTATATACCATTTGATCTTTTAAACTGGACCTCATTTATTAAGTCATCCAATAAGGTAACCGGGTACCCTCTGTGCAAAAACATAGATTTTAAAACTTGGCATTCCTGCACAAAGGCACTGTCCTCACTCAGAATTCGTGCTGCTCGCACAAGTTGCCCTTTAATAACAGAACGCTTTTGGTGGTATAGATGGCAACTTGTAAAGTGCAAAAAGGAATTGGAATAAGTTCTTTTCCTATAAATAGTAGCTGTAACAGTACCTAATTCCCTATTCTTTGTAAGCCATACATCCAAAAATGCTATAGATTCTGTATTGAAGGAAGCTGTAAATTGCAAGAATTGCATGGATTCGTTAAATGTTTGTAATATAGAATTGCTGTTACCTAAGTCACCTTTAAGGAGGATAAAGATGTCATCCAAAAAACGCATATAATATATTATTTTCTCCTTAAGCCTGAAATTCTTAAAGACATATTCAGACTCCCAATATGCCATAACAAGATTAGCTATACTAGCGCCACACGGGGAACCCATAGCCACTCCAACTTTTTGTAGGTAAAAATTATCAAAAAACATGAAAATTTAATAACAACTTTTTTATGTTTGGTGATAATTTTTACCTACAAAAAGTTGGAGTGGCTATGGGTTCCCCGTGTGGCGCTAGTATAGCTAATCTTGTTATGGCATATTGGGAGTCTGAATATGTCTTTAAGAATTTCGGGCTTAAGGAGAAAATAATATATTATACACGTTTTTTGGATGACATCTTTATCCTCCTTAAAGGTGACTTAGGTAACAGCAATTCTATATTACAAACATTTAACGAATCCACGCAATTCTTGCAATTTACAGCTTCCTTCAATACAGAATCTATAGCATTTTTGGATGTATGGCTTACAAAGAATAGGGAATTAGGTACTGTTACAGCTACTATTTATAGGAAAAGAACTTATTCCAATTCCTTTTTGCACTTTACAAGTTGCCATCCATACCACCAAAAGCGTTCTGTTATTAAAGGGCAACTTGTGCAAGCAGCACGAATTCTGAGTGAGGACAGTGCCTTTGTTCAGGAATGCCAAGTTTTAAAATCTATGTTTTTGCACAGAGGGTACCCGGTTACCTTATTGGATGACTTAATAAATGAGGTCCAGTTTAAAAGATCAAATGGTAGATACCAACCCTTGCTGAGTACCAAGCAAATACCCATTGTTGAAAATAGTGTTGAAAGTTTGGATAATCTCACGATAGTTGGACATGAAATTGACACACAGAAGGTTCCCAGCTTGATAACTACATATAACATACATAGTCGGTCGTGTTTTGAGGTAATCAAGAAGAATTGGGAACTATTTGGTATTAATCACACTATTTGTGTCAAATTGGGGGGTGGCCCAAGTGTTACATATAAGAGAGGTTATAACCTTAAAAATTACCTTGAACATCAACAAAGGGTACTTCCTAAGATTACTGGCATGTTTAAATGCCAAGACTGTAATTATTGCAAATTTGTGGACAATCTATACTCACTGATGGTTAACGGCCAGCATATTAAATTTAAAGCCAGATTTAACTGCAATAGTAGAATGGTTGTTTATGTGGCAAAATGCCAAAGGTGCCCTGCATTTTATGTGGGCAAAATTTAGTGCAAACTCCGTGAAAGAATGTATGAACACCAATATGCTATTAGTAGAATGAAATTAGACAATGCACTTGCTAAACATAACCTGAATTGTAGTAATCATAGCTTTTAATTTGCAGTTATTGACCAAGTTAACCAAACCAAAAGAGGGGGTCCAGCTTGCTTGCAGTTGGAAGAATTGGAGTTAGAATGGCAAATAAGGCTTAATGCTTATAATTTCCCTGGTCTAAATGAATCCTGTTCAATCAGGAGTGTTTTAAAACTTAAGAGTTTGAAACGCTGATGATGCTTTTATGTTTACAAACTTGTTTTTTAACCTTGATGTTATTAACTTTTATTCAATGATTCTCACTCATACATTTTTTATGTACATGTTTTTAAAGGGTTCTATTAGCTGTTGACCTTATGGTGTCATAGGTCACTTAGATACATATGTTTACATCAGGCACTATTGTGCATTACTACTTCACCTACATAATGTATGTTACATTATTTTTTCATAAATATAAAGTGTTTAACTTGATATTTTATGCAGACATATGCAATTATAACTTTTTAGTTTAAGGTTAGTTATTTATAGGTGGTAGTTTATATGTATTTAAATCCTTAGAGTAAAGAGTCCATTATATGCCACTTTGGATTATTTGTTTTATGTGGCTTTAAGAAAAAGAAAGGCGGGTTATTTGAAAGTTAATTGAAAGATTGATTGTTTAGTTTATATAAACCTGACTTGTATATGTGTTTATTTTTTCTGATGAAGTGTACTCACTGAGTGCATGAAAAGTGTTTCAATAAATCACAGTCATTTAGTGTATGCAGGTTCTTTCTTGGTTTGTTCTGTGACCGTTTTACAGTTTCTCAGTTTGGATTTTTTGCTTTTGGTTTACAGAGCTATAGAAACTGCCAAGTCGGTTCTGAAGGATTGGAACCGAACCCACAGGTTGTTGACAGATAAAGATGGACAACTCAGATGGAACGTTATGGTAAGATAACTTCTTTTTATCTGGGAAAATTTAACTGGGGCAGAGTCCATTTTCAGTGGAGGGCTGGGGAGAAGCACTCCATATGCATGTCTTTGGAATGTGGGAGGAAACTGGAGCACCCGGAGGAAACCCACATGAATGCAGGGAGGACACGCAGAATCTGCACAGAAGGCACCGCAGCAGAGAACTGAACCAGATAACCTCTTGCTGTGAGGCAATATCACTAACTGCTGCACCATTGCGCACCCTGTATATAACGAGTTCCTATTAGAACCACAGATGCTTGAAATTTTGAATGGAACATGGTCAACACCTTATGATCGAAATTTCAAGCATTCGAAAGTTAAAAGTAACGGTGCTGTTTGGTGCAGAATGGGAAAATTTCACTTTTCTGCACTGAAGTGCGATCTCGGAGTTGGTATATTTAAGTAGGGGTGTGTGGGGGGGTGCAGGGGGGCTTGTCCCCCTGCCTGCACCGTTAAGGTAAGTTTTTTTTTTGTTTGTTTTATTATATATTCAAACTTTTAAACTTTGATCATATGTTGTCGAACATATGGGAATCGAAGTTTAGAAAGTTTGAATATATACTATAGACCCTATATAACATGTCTCTTAAGAATATAGTCAAAAGTTCAATACCTGCTGGGATATCCCTTTTTTCCCTTGTATTACCTAATAGACCTGCTCTCTATCAGATGGCACTTCCATGCCATACTACATTATAGTGGAGATTGGTTCTCAGGTAGCCCACATCATTGAGCAGTACTTCTTTAGGAGCTTGTACTGTTGTACTATTAATCACGTCCCTTCACCTGTACACATTAGTGCACTAGGTTAGAGTGATCTATTGTAACTGTAGGAAATTTCAATGAAATTCAGAGACTTGTGCAACTGTCAATATCTGCAGAGGTCTACCACTTACTAAGATGAATTAGATTTTTACTTTCCTCACATGGTATATACTGTATGACCTAACCCTTGTCCTTCCAGGATAACCTTTAATATTCTACATATGCTCTTTCATAAAGTTTGCATATTTGACTTGAAGACCTAGCTTTGTACATATTCTATATTGTTTTCAGGCTTCACACCTTTTATACTTCTTGTTTCAGGGATCTTCCTCTCTGTGGCTTTTCCCATCATTCCCTTTGTTGATTTATCAGGTCCTAGTAGAGTTTATGGTTGAGGTGTACTCTGTTCATATTTAGTCATCCATTCATCAAATTGAGTATTTATTCTCGAGATTAGTTTCCATCCATAGGTATATTGTACTTCATCCTCAATCTACACAAAACTGCTTTATTTTAGAGTGTAGTTGATTTCTCTTATAGCCTGTTCTGCACAACTTTAATGACTGAAGATATTAGCTGTAACTTAAACACCACCTTGAAACTAACCTTTTTTAGCATGACATTCCAGTTTTATGTCCTTCAGTATTTAATTTCCCCATGAAAACAAAAGCAATGGGGTATGATTATTGGCAGGGTCAGTGGAATAATATAACCACAAATTTTCCATAATTTCTATATTGCTGTCTGCGCAAAAGCCTCACTTTTTAAAAGTAATTTATGATACTGTATTTTGATTAAAATGCTACAACTATTTCCATATTCAAGTAAATCTCTTAAAGGAAAATAGGGAAAGACAGCTTGTCTTTTTTTCCAAATGATTTATTCTGTGCCTGGTTTCATCATTCTGGTTATATGTTAAAGCTCGATCACGTGAATCCTGAGTTAACAGGCATTCAGAAAACTTTAGAATGACAAAGAACAGTAGATGTGAAGAAAAGGTGAAAATGAGCCCATTCATTTGAATAAGGCAGTGGCTACAATGTTTTGTTCTCTATGACTGGGTTTCCCTGCTATATTAATGGTTCATCATAAACATTAGGGTTCAGATATTGAATATGTTGCAAGTTTATAAGCAAGCATTTAAGTGACAAGCTATAAAAGAAATACACATCAACAACTATACTAGTGAACATTTTCACAAAGGCAGTGCTGCTATCGCAGATTCTGGCAATTTACATTCTTGGCATTTAAGGGGGTTTGGAATTAATTTTACTGCTATTGTCATGTGGAGGCACAGCAGTTTACATAAGTTCATTGGTATTTACTAAATTATTTATCTGTGAGAATCATTAGTAGCCTAGCCTTACATTCTCATGGTAGCTTTTTAATTCTTATATATTGTGTTTGGCGAGCCCAGATCACTAAATGATCTATAAATAAATGTTTTATTCAAAATGGCACAGAGAATTCGGTTTTGATTATACTCTGTTCAAGATGAGAGTGCCGGAATGAATGCTTAGTATGTATATGTTGCACTACTTGTGATGTTATGAGAATTTGAAGAGGTACTGGGCAAAGCTTGGTCTGCCCTGCATTTAAGAAAAACTCAAAATGAAAGCACCTAAATATGGCAGCACATCTGCTTAGTATCTTAATGTGATTAATACAAGCTGCAGCATATAATATGGCAGCTGTAAAGTACTGAGGTTGGTTGCTAACATCTGCAATTTTTGCAAAGTATGTCTATACTTTTTCCACAATTTACTAGTAGTCCTAGTTATTGGCCATATAGACAGCATTTTGTCTTACCCTTCTGCCTTTGGCATAAGAATGACTTCTAGTTGTTTTCAATTATCCGTCACTTTCTTTCAAGGATAAGCTGGCAGATATCTATGTTCCTTTCAAAAAAAATGTTTTTATTTGCAGTACCATGTTTAAGTTTAACTGGGGTAGCAAGCTAATTCACTTGGACATTTTTCAGGCTAGCTCAGAATACAAAACAATTAAGTCATTAACTATGAAATAATATGAGAGAATTTTATGGCTACATTAGCATGAAATGTCATTTGCATGTACTGTACAATGAAGAAGTGTTTTCCCCTTCCCATCTTTGTTTTGCAGTTTGTGCAATGGTTGCAATGAATAGGTATAGGAAAGAGGGGAGAGGAAAGGTAGAATATTGGTGGGACATGAGGGAGAGAGGTAATAGGAGGGTAAGGAAGTAACAGGTTTGAAATGAAAGCCATGGTGGAGATGGATGTTACTTTTAGAGTGGAAACATTTTGATGGCTGGAATAAGCTATGTTATTGCTGAGGAAGAGAAGTTACACTTAACATTTGTTATATGTTACTTAAATTCAGAGCAAATTATGGAAAAGATTTCTCACTTTGTCAAGAAGAGATACACAAAGCTTAGGCCGTACTTGAGAAAATATATGATCATTACATTGGAGGTTATCATGAGAGGAAAGAAGGGCTTGACTGGTGGAAAGAAGAGGTCATAAGATGGTGGCTAAAGTTCTTACTATAGAATGACTTCCTGTGATGGAGGAGAAATTTTGGTTGAGCACTGTGAATAGTAGTAATCATTGTAATAAATGTACTGTGTGCTTTTGCAAGGGCATGGCAATAGCTTTTTCTCTCAGGGGAGAAAGTTCTGAACATATCTGCTTGAAAATGTCATTGTTGACAGATTCTTTCAAACTGTAGCAGGAATTAATGGAAGATTATTTTCTAACTGAGCTAACAGAATAACATTTTCAGTGGTGTCTCTCCTTATGTAGAAAAGAAACAAGAAATGGTCCTGGCTCACAAGAGACAAAGAGTTGGCTTTGGTTATGTTTTGTGATTTTGGAAGTTTAGCTGAGGATCAAGACAAAAGACCAGGTAGCAGAAGTGAGAAATTAATTTAAGTGAGGTTAAGATTGTTGAGAATGATTTTCCAGTTTGGGGGGGGGGGGGGGGTGGTATTATTTTTGTTTATTCCAGGCTGGCAACTCGACACCGTAAAACTCCACTGCCAATCATGAGCAGACAGGTGATCCGCTGTGGCGACCTCTAACCATGAAAAAGCCGAAAGAAGAAGAAGTAGAAGATTATTTTTGTTTGTTGCTGAAGACCATGGCTTTCTTTTCATATTGAACAGTAAGTTAATTTTCTTAAAACAAATGGGGAGTAAGTATAACATTATTTTCTGTGTCACTCTTGATAGCAGAGAGGGATGATACAGACCTATGCTGCTGTATCATTTGCGTATATGATGATGGAGTTACATGGAAGATCACTGCAAACTGAGTTTCTAATGACAAAGGAGACCAGAGGAGTAAGACTGAACTTTGAGGAAACCCCTTCTACACATTGGCAAAGGAAAAGCTCTTGTGACTGTTTTCACTTTGAAAGTTATAGGATGATGGAGTTATGTGGAAGATCACTATAATGACAAAGGAGACCAGGGGAGTAAGACTGACCTTTGAGGAAACCCCTTCTACACATTGGCAAAGGAAAAGCTTCTTGTGTCTGTTTTCACTTTGAAAGTTATGTGTAATAGGAAGTTTGAAGCCAACTTAAGGACTTGCTATTGACTGCATTGATTGTTATACAGTCTGAGGATACTGTGGTCAACAAGATCAAAACCCTTTTTCAGGTCTATAAACAGTTGAATCTATAGGTTCCTTTCTGTGTTTGAATATCATCTGTAAGGATGTATAAACTAGTCATGGTAATGCAGTTGATTCAAAAGCCCACTAGATTCTTGAGTGATGTGGAAACCAGGCTTTACCTCGTATCATGCTTTTCGGCCCCAAAACTTGGGCCGAACCACAAAGGGAGGGGGAGTGTCCATATTCATCAAGGATACCCACACCTCCAGGTTAGTGGCAACTCATGAAGCATCAGAGACCATCCAGGTGCAGCTAACTGTAGGCAAAACTGCTATACAACTGGTTGCATGTAACAGACCACCCTCCCAATCTCAAGAACCCCACTCAGCCTTCCTGAAGACATTGGAAGATATGAATGTCTCACCAAATACCATCATATTGGGAGACTTCAACTACCCTAACATAGACTGGGTGCACTATTCTAGCCCTAACACCCTAGCCCAAAGGTTCCTGGAATTCATAAACTCAAATGCAATGGAACAGCTAGTCACCTCTCCCACAAGGGGGGATAATATACTAGACCTGATCATCACAAACATGGGGACAAAATGTGCCACACCAGAAGTATTCCCCTCACTGGTGAGATCTGACCACAAACTAATCACCCTGGATATACATTTACCACCTCCACCCCCAGCACAAAAGACTACAGTGAGAAACTTCTCAAAAGCCGACTTTACACTTCTCAAGACTGAGATGGTATCATTTAAGCCCACAGGGCCAATGGAAACCACATCCCACAATGCTGAATCCTACACAAATGCTTTCTGCGGACATCTCCAAGAATGCATGGATCGTGCAATCCCAAATAAAACCAAGACCTTCTCCACCAAAGGAAAGTGTCCTGTCTGGTGGATCCCAGCCACAAACAAATTGTATAACAAAAGAAGGAAGCTACTGCAAGACAGAGCAAAATCCCATAAAGGGAAGGCATCTCTGATCAGCACTAGTAGAAAGCTACATTCTCTCATAAAAACATCCAAGGCCAACTTTGAGAGAAAAATCACCAAGGACACTAAAGATATCCACAAGGCATTCTTCAGTTATGTTAGAAACCTGGGCGGAAACCCTCAGATATGCTGAGAGTTAGTACACAACGACAAAAAATTTACCGAACCCACAGATATTGCCAACATTCTGGCAGACAGGTTCAGTGCAAATTTCTCCCCTCCTTCACCTCCAAAAGAAGAAATACTCATCCCAGCTGAATGTAACCTCCCTGTCATCTCTGATGTCCAGGTGAGAACCGCCCTCAGCAAAGCAAAAAACACAGCATCTATGGGACCTGATGGTATCCCCAGCTGCGTGATACGTGAACTCCAAGAGGAGCTAAACCCACATATAAAAATGTTATTTAACCTTAGCCTTACTACAGGATATGTACCTGAACACTGGCGTACAGCAACAGTGGTCCCACTCCACAAGGGAGGCTCCACTACAGACCCTGGGAACTACCGCCCCATAAGCTTAACCAGTCTGGTCTGCAAAGCTATGGAAAGAATTATTATGGAACTCATAAACAACGACATTGGGGACCTCCAGACACTTGATCCCAGCCAGTTCGGCTTTGTAAAGGGCAGATCCTGCCTTTTGAACCTGGTTGACCTTTTCGAAACAGTCACTAGAGCCATTGAAGAGGGCAAGGCAGTCCATACAGCCTACCTGGACTTGGCTAAAGCCTTCGACACAATACCCCACTCAGGGATCATAGATAAGCTAAACAGCTTAAATGTAAATCCATATGTCACAAGATGGGTTGCAAACTGGCTAAAGAACAGAACCCATAAAGTCAAAATTGCAGGAGCCATGTCAGACTCAAAGCCAGGCACAAGTGGTGTTCCACAGGGCTCTGTCCTGGGACCCCTCTTGTTCGGCATTTACTTCTCAGATGTGAAAGCAAACATGGGAGGGTTGTGGCTGACAAAGTTCACAGATGACTGCAAACTAGGCGCCATAGTCAATACACCAGCTGACACATACATCCTACAGAAAGGCCTCACCGAAACGGACAACTGGTGCCGGAATCATGGCCTTAAACTGAATGCCAAGAAATGTATAGTCATCCCCTTTGGGAAAAACAAAGTACCCACAAATTATCACATAGACAGTAACCCACTGAGTACAGAAAAAGTAATCAGAGACCTGGGGACCCAAGTTGATAATGACCTCTCATTTGACACCCACGTTGCCAAAGTGGTTAGAAAGACTTTCTACCTTGCCCACCTTATCATGAAGAGGTTCACATCCAGATCAAAGGAGGTCATCATGCCCCTGTATTCCTCCCTTATCAGGCTGATGATTGAGTACAATGCCCCATTTGGTATGTACCTCACCCAGCACTTACAACAGCTGGAGAGACCCCAGAACTACCTCACCAAGAGGATCAAGGGTCTCCAACATATGTCATATGCTACCAGGCCAAAGAAACTCCAACTCTATTCAGTAGCATACCGCCTGCTCAGAGGTGATCTGTGCCTGACATACAAGGCCATGTCCAACCAGGAATTGATGGACATGCTCCACCTCAAAAAATCCAAATCCATAAGAACCACGAGAGCCAAAGATTTAAACCTCAGTACAAACATGAATAGAACATGCTGGAGGGACAGATTCATAACTCAGAGGCTTCCCATACTCTGGAACAGAATCCCAGTTCATGTTAGGCAGAGCCCCTCACTGACTCTCTTCAAGAGAAATCTTGACGAGTGGATGGGAGATCGTAGGTTTACCCCAGGGGTCGCCCCTGTGTCGCTACTTGACAGAGGCACAGTAAACTAATTTTAATAAGTAAGGGGGTCTTCAATGTGTCACTACTAGACAAAGGCACAGTATTCTAAATTTATTCTGTACACCTTAGTACCACTACATGGGGTGGCGAAAGCCACATCTCTAGGGCTAGGCTTGCAAATGCCCCAGGGCAGATAGCCTAGTACTAAACTATGAAACTATGAAACTAAGTATTTCTGGACTAAATAGAAACTATTATCTATTGTGTGGACATGTGAACATTTTCTCTGTTTATATGGCAGTGGCAGTGAAGTTGTAATAGCAGACCATAAAACATTGGAAGCACAGTTTAATAACTGCCAAATTAAAACTTTCATTGGGAACTGAATAGTAGGGTTAAGGGTACAGCCTTATCACAGTAAAATAATTTGTAAAAATGGGAAGGATGACATAGCAGTTTTTTTTAGCTGGATAGCTAATGCCCAACAGTGAACAGAATATCAGACACTCTATACACCAGTATACCACTCAACTGCTGAACATTAAAAATCACTAGAGTGTCTGAAAAGTGAGCACTTTTTAATTTTACAGAATAAAAAATTCTTCAACTACCAGACTGCATATAACTGATAAGACAGTATGTCAGTCTTCCTGTCTAAATCTACCTATCTGTCTATATATATATATATATATATATATATATATATATATATATATATATATATATATATAGATGTAGTTTGGTTATATAATCATAAAAGTACCCTCAGATTGGTCAGACTGAAGAAATGCAGTGCATCTTGGAGGAGCAATGTTAAATTTGAGACACACTCATAACACAATTCCTAAGTTTTAACACTTGAGCGATATGGAGACTAGTAGAAATCTTGTGTTATAGTTAGTGAAAGGATTGTTGCAGAGACAGTGTCCCAGTTTCAGAAATCTTTGTCATATTGCCCTAAGCAAATTTGCACAATGAGCAGTCACACACAGGGTGTGCATGATTCAGAAAACCCAGCTACACAATATGGCTAGGCCAAATAATGTGGTTGGCAGTGCTATAGGTTCATAGGTAGGTACTAGGCTATCAGCCCTAGGGCCTATACAAACCTAGCCATAACAATTCCCTGGCTATTTCTTCCCACAGTATTTACTTCCCTGGACCCCTATCTAGCAGGGTGACTGACATGATCCCTGGGGTGATCTCCCATCCAATCATCAAGGTTCCTTTTGAAGAGGGACTAAAAGGTGCTCTGCTTGACATGTATGGGCAGTCTAATCCAGAGCCTGGGGAGTCTCTGGGTCAGGAACTTATCCCTCCAGCATGTTTTGTTCATTGTGATGACAAAGTTTAGATCCCTGGAGCATGTGTCACTGAGGGATTGGGATTTCTTTAAGTGTAGCATGTCCAACAGCTCTGGATTTGACATGGCCTTGTATGTTAAGCAGAGATCGCCTCTGAGTAGACGATATGCGACAGAGTACAGGTGGAGTTTTTTTAGATGGTCAGCATAGGGCATCTGCTTTAGGACTGTGATTCTTTTAGTGAGGTATTTCTGCGGCCTTTCCAGTTGTTGCAGATGTCTTGAGAGGTACATACCAAATGGGGCATTGCATTCTATAATGGGTCTAATGAGGGATGAGTACAGTGGGACAATCACCTCCTTTTTTCTGGATGAAAAGCCCTTAGTAATGAGGTGTGCCACATAGAAGGATTTCCTTACTGTTGTGGCGATGTGGTTATCGAAGGTGAGACCACTGTCCACCTGTGTCCCTAAGTCTCTTATCAGACATTTGGTGTTTAGTGTTCTGCCACCTATGTGGTAATTCATGGGTACATATTTTTTCCCAAAGGGGTTAACTATACATTTCTTGGTATTGAGCTTGAGCCCATGGCATTGGCATCAAGCATCTGTTTCTGTAAGACCCTTTTGTAGAATATCCACATCATTTGGAGATTCCATAATGGCTCCCAGTTTGCAGTCATCTGCGAAATTTGTTAGCAAGAGTCCCTTAGTGTTGGCTTGTACTTCAGAGAAGTAGATGCCAAATAGCAGTCCCATGACTGAACCCTGAGGTACTCCACTTGTCACTTGTCTGGAGCTGGATTTGGAGTCAGCTACTTTTATAGTGTGGGTTCTGTCAGAAAGCCAGATGGCAACCCATTGAATGACGTAGGGATTAATGCCTAGCTTAGTAAGTTTATCTATGATTCCAGAGTGGGGGAGGTGTCAAAGGCCTTGGCAAGGTCCATATAGGCTGTGTGGACCACCTTACCCTTGTCCACGGCTCTGGAGACTGATTCGAAGAAGTCAATCAGGTTCAAGAGACAAGATCGGTCCTTCACGAACCCAAACTGCATGAGGTTCAGTGTTTGAAGGTTGCCAATGTCTTTGTTTATAAGTTCCATGATAATACGTTCCATGGTCTTACAGATCAGGCTATATGCTAATGACTGCATAACGAGGTACTATGTATGATGATAATGCAAAACAAGATGGTGGAGTTTTTCAAAAATGTTTAAGTGCCACACACAAGAACTGTGCTGGCTTTATATTTGAACTTCATCATATGCCTGGGTTTATATAGAGTGCATTGTGTAATTGTTGAGGGTTACAGCAGCCACAGTAAATGTATATCTGACATCATCACCACCCTCCCCCGGAAGCACAGGATCATCCGACCATGCTTAACATCATGCCCTTACTACAACAACATAGTAGACTGGTACCATGCAACAAATTGTGGACATATGACAGCCTCATCTGCAGTTCTGTGGGAGTTGTGGAGTACCTATCTCAGTGTGTTAAAAGGTATGTATGGCTTTATATTATTATCTACAGGAACCTTTCAGCGACCAACTGGGGGACACAGTGGGGCCATCTTAGGCATTTGCCTTAGGAATACACCACCAGGTTCTTGATGGCATGTTTCAACATATAGGGGAAATATGTGGTTATTATGTACTCCAGAGGAAAGAGACCACACATGTAGGGGTTCTATGATCTAGCCACATTCCCTGAAATACTGGGGGCAATAGAGTGGTGTACCAACATTGAAATAAAGGCCCTATATGGTGAACTGGGAAGGTGGTACATGAACTGCAAAGGGTATCACACCATCAACTGCCAGGTTCATAGGTGTGTACTAGGCTAATGCCCCTGGAGCCTTTACAAGCCTAGCCCATAGGATTACCCTTGCATTGTGCCCCTGACCTTAGTTCCCAGTGCCTCTGTGGAGTAGAGCCACTGGAGAGATCCCTGGGGTGAATTTTCTATTTCCTATCCACTCATCAAGATTTTTTCTTGAAGAGGGCCAGTGAGGTGCTCTGTTTGACATGTATAGGAAGTCTTTTCCTTAGCATGGGCAGTCTCTGGGTTATGAACCTGTCCCTCCAGCTTGTTGTGTTGATTGTGGTAATGAGGTTGAGGTCTCTAGAGTGTGTGGTGTGGAGGGATTGGGATTTCTTTAGCTGTAGCATTTCTAACAGAGCTGGATTAGACATGGATTTGTAAGTCAAGCAGAAATCCCCTCTAAGTAGACAGAGAATAGTTGGAGTTTTTTTAGTCTGTCCATATAGGACAAGTGGTTAAAGCCTAGGATCCTCTTTGTGAGTTACTTTTGCGGCCTCTCCAGTTGTTGCAGGTGTCTAGTGAGGTATATGCCAAATGGGGCATTGTACACTATGATTAGCCTAATGAGGGAAGAGTAGAGGGAGACAATGACCAATTTTTCCTGAATGTAAAACCCTTAGTAATGAGATGTGCCACACAGAAGGACTTTCTGACCACAGTGGCAATGTGGTGGTCAAAAGAGAGATTTCTGTGAACCTGTGTTCCCAGATCTCTTATAACTCCTTCTGTGTTCAGTGGACTACCATCAATGTGGTAATTCATGGGGACCAGGTTTTTCCCAAAGGGGATGTTGACACATTTTTTGGCACTGAGCATGGTTCGGACACCAGTCGTTGATCTCAGTGACGCCTTTCTGTAGGATGTCAACATCACTTGGGGAGTTAATAATAGCTCCCAACTTGCAATCATCTGTGAACTTTGTCAGCCAGAGTCCCTTTGTGTTGGCGTGGACTTCAGAGAAGTAGATACCAAACAGGAAAGGACCCAGGACCGAACCCTGTGGGACTCCACTTGTGACAGGTCAGCAGTCTGACTTGGAGTCAGCTAATTTCACACTGTGGGTTCTATCTGTGAGCCAGTTTATAACCCACGGTGATATAGGGGTTGATGCCTAGCTTAGTGAGTTTTTCTTTGATTACTGATTGGGGAATGGTATCAAAGGCCTTTGCCAGATCAAGGTAGGCTGTATGAACCACCTTGCCTTCATCCGCAGCTCTTGTGACTGACTCAAAGAAGTTGACCAGGTTGAGCAGGCATGATCTACCCTTCACAAAACCAAACTGTGTGGGATTCAGAGTTTAGAGATTCCCTATATCCTTGTTTATTAGGTCCATGATGATGTGTTCCATAGCTTTGCATATCAGACTCGTCAGCCTAATGGGGCGATAGTTTCCAGGGTCTGTAGTCACTCATCCTTTGTGGAGAGGGATGACTGTAGCACTGCGCTATTTGGTAGGGACAAAGCCTGAGGTGAGGCTGTGAATGAACAGGGCACACAGGAGAGGTGCCAGTTCACTCTGTAGTTCATGTAGAACACAGCCAGTGATATTGTCAGGTCCCATAAAAGCTGTATTCTTGACCTTGGACAGTGCTGTTTTAACCTGTGCAGCAGTAATATTGGGCGCCTGGAAATCTACTGGTATAGTGATTGGTCCTTTGGTGGAGGAGAGAGCGGTAAAGTTGGCACTGAAGCTGTCGGCCAGTATATCGGCAATATCTGTCTGCTCGGTATAGGAGGTACCATTGTGCAGTAGCTCAGAGAAAATCTGGGTATTGCCATGGAGATTCTTTACATAACTATAGAAGGCCTTGTGGTTGTCTTTACTATCTGCTGCAGTTCTGTTTTCATAGCTAGTTTTAGAGGATTTGATGAGGGATCTCATAATTTTGTTGAGGCTGATAAGGGAGTTTTTCCAATCTTGGGACTTCACCTTATTCCACATCAGTTTCCTCTTCCTGTTGTAGAGTTTGTTTATGGCAGGGGGCTAGGGTTGTCACCCCTCCATTTTTTTCCGGACTAGCCAGAAATCAAACTGATCCTCCGGTAGTCCAGAAAAATACTGTACAAACTCCAGTATTCTGTTTCAAAAAAGAAACAGACTATCAAGAGTTTGTAAATCGGCTGATTTACTATGCTTTTTTACAGAAAAGTATAGTAAATTAGCCGAAAGCAGGCAACAGGAATGAAAAAAGAGGGCATTCCCCACCTGGTGATGTCATTGTGATGTCACAGGAATGGGCGGAATGTGGGCGGGAGAGGGGCGGACGGGGTTACTGGTGACACGAGAGGTGTGGCTTTACTCCGGTATTAGCCACGACAAAAGGTGGCAAACTAACAGGGGACCACCAGATTGGCTTCCTTTTTTGGAGGAGAGCTTCTTGGTTCTATTGGGTATGGCGAGATCCATGCATTTGTGTACGTGTTCGTACAGTGCATTGGTGTATGATTTGGCAGTCATGCAACTATTCTCCATTTGCATGGGTGCCGTGAAGTTAGCCACCTCTGTTTTTAGGAGCCCAAAGTTAGCTTTGGAGAAGTTTTTCATGGTGGTTACCTTTGCAGGGGGGTGTGGGAGGCGTGTGGATTTCCAAGGTGATTAGTTTGTGGCCGGATCTAACAAGGGAGGAGTTGACTACTGGTGTAGAGCAATGGTTGCCCATGTTAGTAATGACCAGGTCAAGTATGTTTCTTCCTCTAGTTGGGGTAAGAACAAGCTGGTCCAGGGAATTGGAATTAATAATTTCCAGGAAACGCAGGGCAATTGTACTGCTACTTGAGTAGTTTTCCCAGTGAATGGAGGGGTAGTTGAAGTTGGCCAGTATGAGAGTGTTAGGAAGGACCCTAATATTCTCCAGGGTGCTTAGGAATGTGAAGTGTGAGTCTTGGGACATGGTTGAGGACCTATAGCAGGTGACAACCTGAATCGCTGTCTTACCCAGTGTTAGCTGCACCTGAAGTATCTCTGATGCATTATGTTGGGCTACCAGTCTGGAGGTCTATGCATCCTTTATGAATATGGAAACACCACCGCCTTTGGAGCTTCAGTCCAAATTCTGGGGCCAAAAGGTGTGGAATGAGTTATAGCCTGGTAGTGCAGGGGTGCTTTCTGCTGCCTTGAACCACGTCTCTGTTACAGCACAGATGTCGATGTTCTCCATTTTAAGGAGTGCTTCAAGTGAGTGAATTTTGAGATTTAGACTTCTAGCATTGAGCAGCATGACTCTCAGATTGCATTTGTTTGTAGCTGTTACGTTGGTAATTTGGTCTTTCGAACACCACCTAAAAAGGCACTATAGGGGTGGCAAGAGCCTTGGCCAGTATCCAGAAGCCCAGGGTTGACAGATGCAGGCCATCTCTGGCAAAGCATTGAGGTCTGTCAATCATATCATCCCAGTCAGACAGTTACTGGATCCCCTTAGAATGACACCAGAAACTTAGCCAATTGTTGAAATCAATCATTTTCTGCTTGTACTGTGGTATCATCCATGGTGATGGTGGGAGGCTGCTCAGGGCTATGGTCATACCTGCCTGGGCTACATAATCCAAGAGCTCCTCCAGTTATCTTTTCATGTAGTCCAGGGAGGTACGTCTCAAGTCATTCACACCCACATGTACAATGACAGTCTCATATTTGTACCTGTTGTTGAGAGACCTGAGTGAATGCATTATGTGGCAGATCCTGGCACCTGACAGACAGCTGATTGTTACCTTCTCCTTATTCAACCTAGTGAGTGGGACATCAGTGCGCCTCACTATTGAGTCACCTATGACTAGTGTGTTGGGCATGCTGTTTTGCCTTAGGGGCTTTGGTTGAGTGGCACACTGTTTAGGAGAGTTATGTGTCTCATTATTTGTCTTGTTTTGTGGTGGTCAAGTGCATTTCTGCCTTGGAGGTATCTGCCGTTTGGGTAGATTTTTATTGAGTGCTTCCGCGAAGGTGGGTGTGTGGTTTGTGTTTTTATGTGAGGGCAGCGCTGGTGTGTGTTCTGGAGGGCTATGTGTTCCATGTGGTGTGGTGCCTGTGTTGACCTTCTCCTCTTGGCCAGCTATTCTGGTCTTTGCTGGAGAGTGCGTGGCTTCCAATTTGGATATATAAGTGCATCTCTCGCAAGTCTGAGTGTTGGGAGGTAAGAGGAGAGGAATATCAGTGTACATGAGGCAGTTGCTACATTGTCTCAGGATGCCCAAGTTCACCAGATTAATAGGAGAAAGCACAGGGAAATGATCTTTAGACACGCCTGGAGGGGTGGGCATTAATAATAAGTACTGGAGCTGTTTCCTTGTAGAACGTTTAGTGCTGGTAGCAATTTTGTGTGCTACAATAATTGCTACAAGATGTCTGGTAAAGTGCTAGACTAATAATCTAGTAAAAGTGCAGGAGAGGAGAGAATTAGCAGATCTAAGGGAACAATTGAAGAGGAGACTTTTTGGCACAGCTCAAAAGCTTACAAACAGTCCTGGATACAGCAAATCTGTATCTGGACTAGACTAGTTACAGGAAAGGTGGGAAACAATCGCAAACGTGGGCTTTTAAAAAAGAAAGTTGAAAGAGATGGAAAAACTGCCCAAACAACCAATAAACTACAATTTATGGGCCAGAAACCACTCCTCTTGTGGTAGATAGCTACCTAGTGCTTACCACTCCCACTGATAAGCTAGAAGGCTTCCCTCCAACACAGAAAGGCTTGGGGGTCTCAGAAGCTAACCATTATGTCAACCCCCTAGGTGGTCTGTGATGTTTAGGGTATCATTTACTGTGTGCGTAGGGCCCCCCCCCCAGGAAATTATCATGACTCCCATATATAACAGACACATGATCTTTACAAATGGCTCGCAGGGGATGACTTCCCACAGGGGCATCTTGTTGGAGATGCCAGATGTGCTTTGGAACCTTGGTTCATGATACTGATCGGAAATTCACACAATTATGCACTGTTGTAAACCAGAAATGTTATAGAGCATTTATTTATGCTGCTAAAGGTATGCTGTCACTGTTGGGATTCATCCAGTGGTACTCTGGGTTATGATCCTACAGCATGTGCCAAAATACTGACTGTTTGTGCAATATTACACTATATTATACTTTGGAAGCAGTTACAGCAGGATGGTCTCTTTTAGGGCAAGCAGTTCTTAACACAGTAGGCTGTGAAAGCTGAGACAGATGAGTCATCAAAGGCAGAGCCAGAAGCAGTGAATGATCATGCCAGATGGAGGCAGGCACAGTATGTTGTTTGCTTAGCAATGGGGAAGAGAGTTGCACATAGATTTACTACATAACAGTACAAGAGTGAAGCAGATAAAATACAATAAAAAAAGATGCGTGCAAAAACACCAGGCTGTGCTTTACCCATGTATAGGCTGACCACACAATGCAGCAGACATAGGCAACTCAACTGCAGAGCTATCATTTGTACAGATGGAAACAAGAATACAGGCATGTATGTTTGTCACAGGTCAGTGTGTGAGTATTGATGTGTATAAAAAGAAAAGTGTATTAATGAGAAGTGTCAAAACTGGCATCGGGGGGAATAAAGGTCAGGGTCAGTGGATGTGTGTGATGTGCTGGGGGCTGTAGTGATCTGTGTATGTTTCTGCAGGGGCACAGCATCAACAGTTGGTGCAACACTGTAGTCTGGCCTGCTGGACAGGTCTAGGCATGCATGACAGAGGGTTCAGTCATACCTCTCAACCTCTTAGTGCAGGAAATCTGGACAAAGCCTGACAAAATGGGGGGACAAACGCCCAAAAATAGGGACATCTTTTAAATATTGCTCTTATAAACTTAGAATGTTTGGTAGAGTTACAGGGTTTGTTTTAATATACGTTTCTGATGGATTTGAAGTCAAACTCAAATGTATGCCATTATTTAGTGACTTCAGTACTCGGATCATACCATTGATTTGCCAGAAAACCTCAAATGTTATGAGGAACAGACCAAAAATATGTGCCAAAAGTCTGGACATTCTGTGAAAATCTGGGCAGTTGAGAAGTATGGTTCAGCTTCCTGTGCATACCCCTACCCACAAGAACTAGCTCTTCTCATCAGTTGCACTGGCTATACCATGACCGTCGCTAGATGCTGGTGTAATATTCTGCTCCATATCATGTCTGCTAGGAGATGTGCCAGCATGATGAAGGCCATGACCATGGGGACACTCACTTCTGGATGCAGACACCTTCACAATAGATGTTGCCGTGGAAGTGCTAGCACTGTGGGAGCAGGATCTTGCACATCTACAACTGTGTTGGCTAACATCTGTGCATACCTCTCAATTGTCCAGATTTTCAAAAATGTCCAGATTTTTGCCTCATATTTTTAGTCTGTTCCTCATAAAATGTGTGGTTTTCTACCAAATCATTGGGATGATATGAAGATTGAAGTCACCAAATAATGGCATGCATTTGTGTTTCAGACTTCAAATCCTTCAGAAAATGTATGTCAACACAAACTTTGTTGCTTTAGCAGCTTTCTAAATTTATAAGAGCAATATTTAAAATCTGTCCCTGTTTTGGGGCCTTTGTCCCCCCATTTTGTCAGGCTTTGTCCAAATTTCTTGCACCAAGAGGTTGAGAGGTGTGTATCTGTGTATGCAGCAGATGACCAGCTGTGAGGACTGTCCCTCACACCACCAGATGACCCAGAAAAGACATTGCACAGTCTAGTGTGTGATTCAGGCTATCCAGTGTAGGACAAAAACAGTGATATGCATTACTGTAGGTCAGCATGCACATCCTGGATCATCCTCACTGTCTCTGCCATGGCTGTGATGGCACTAGCCTGTGCCTCCATAATGGCACTACACATGTGTTGGGGTGCAGCCACTGATGCACCAACCTCAGGGAAGGGCAGCAGTTCTATCTTTGTGGAACACCATTACAGAGTCGCTGTGTGGACCTCCATACTCATGAGTACTAGGGGCAGATTCGGACATTTGTCAACTGGGGGCCACCACACTTCCCTGACCTATAGTATCTCCAGCAAGCTGTCTCCTCACAGATGTTTGTGTATACTGGGTATTGGCAGGCATAGAGACTGTGTCCATGCTGTGTGTATGTGTATATAGGATGCAATGGTCGCACATCCTGAACCCCCCCCCCCAACTGTGGCTGCTTATCACCAACATCATTATCAGAGGCTACAGATCCTCCAATGTCAAATAGGGCAGTTCCACTGTGCTGGTGCCAGATAGAGAATCACATAAGAAGATGCAAAGTCAATAGCTATCCAGTGCAAGTGTGACCAAGCACCACAACTATATATGCAACTGATATCTTTATAACTGTAAACATATGATACCATTACAATTTCAGTGTTACAAAGATTTTGTGGCTAATGAGGTTTGTGCAAGGTATGCAGCAATAAAATGGTATTGAACAGTACTCTCAATATAAGCTCAGGGGTATGTCCATCTTCTACTTTAGTAATTTTGAGGCTGCTACATTCACTACACTTGCAATATACCTCTTAACACACTTTTGACCAACATGTTTAAAAGTACTGACAAACTAACTTCTCTTATAGGAATATGGGCAAAGTGTAGTCAGAATGTACCATTGTACAAAGGAATGGATTTGCTTAAAGTAGCACTTCCCATATATACCAGATATCTTAGTCAGAAAGAAAGATTTCAGCAAAAGAACCATTAGCAGGATTCAAACTCCTTTAACAATGTTTTCTTCTGTAGAGCAATGCTGCTCTGGGCTTCTCATCATACTTATACTGTGTAGATTCTCCTCTCAGTGCATGATGATTAGAGTTCATCACATTATTGTTTCTGAAATTGCTCAATTTGCATGACAAGCACACATGGTACACATTGTGGAGATTTCTTTACAATGCTGTGTACACTCCTGAGTACCTGTGGACAGTTCTGTGCAGGTGAGTCAGCGTATTATTTTAGGAGTGAGGGAACTGTTATTCCATATTTAGCAATCTACAGATGGAGTTGCTGTGGGGCATATATTCTCAATAACCTACACAGGAATGGAAGACTGCCATGTTTCACACCTTAAAGTACCATTGGAACCATGATAACACATTACTAATATATTCTGTGTTTGCCATCCATCACACAGCTGAGGTGCCTGTTGGTGCTTACAATTGTGTGGTAGATATAATACACAAGAATCTTTTTTGGGCACCAGTTGTCTGCCACTTTTCCCTGTGATTCAAGGTAACACATCATGGCCAGGAGAAGGAGAGAGTAGTTATTTTGGAACACAGAGGTTGTGTGAGGATGAATCCAAGATTTTTCTGGACATCCTCCATAAGGAGTACAGCCTGAAATGGACTATACTGGTCACAGTACAAGGATGAAGCCTGGAATATTGTGGTCTAGGCTGCCACACATGCTACTAGCATCCCACATGTGGAAATGGTGCAGCCACCATTAGCAACATGAGATACCACAATCCTGATCTTCACAGATGGGAAGAAGAAGTTAAGGCACAGTTATTATGCAGATACTATAACTTATTTTAGCTACCCAAATAACCTGACTTGGTGTGTGTCATCCACTACTTTTACATTATGCCCTTATATTTCTAAAGCCCATGAAGAGATCTAAAGTAATGGGCAGATACACAGGAGCAGACTGGAGCACCTAACAGAGTGCCAAGGTGAGTATACATGCTGTCATAAAAAAATGTCTCTTTAGACCTTAAAAATGCTGTATAACTGCCATACACCAGTGCCACATCTGTACATGCTGTATTTTGTTTCAAAAAGGAAACAGACGATCAGAGTTTGTAAATCGGCTGATTTACTATGCTTTTTTACAGAAAAGTATAGTAAATCAGCCGAAAGCAGGCAGCAGGAACGGAAAAAGAGGGCATTCCGCACTCGGTGATGTAATTGTGATGCCACACGAATGGGCGGAGTGTGGGTGGGAAAGGAGTGGGTGGGCGGGGTTAATTGTGATGAGAGGGGTGTGGCTTTACTCTGGTTTTAGCCACGACGAAAGGTGGCAACCTAACAGGGGACCACCAGATTGGCTTCCTTTTTTTGGGGGAGAGCTTCTTGGTTTTATTGGGTATGGCGAGATCCATGCATTTGTGTATGTGCTCGTACAGTGCATTCGTGTATGATTTGGCAGTCATGTAACTATTCTCCATTTGCATGGGTGCCGTGAAGTTAGCCACCTCTGTTTTTAGGAGCCCAAAGTTAGCTTTGGAGAAGTTTTTCATGGTGGTTACCTTTGCAGAGGGGGGTGGGAGGCATGTGGATTTCGAAGGTGATTAGCTTGTGGTCGGATCTAACCAGGGAGGAGTTGACTACTGGTGTAAAGCATGTTTCTTCCTCTAGTTGGGGGTAAGAACAAGCTGGTCCAGGGAATTGGAATTAATAAATTCCAGGAAACGTTGGGCAATTATATTGCTACATGAGTAGTTTTCCCAAGTTAATGGAGGGGTAGTTGAAGTTGGCCAGTATGAGAGTGTTAGGATGGACCCTAATATTCTCCAGGGTGCTTAGGAACGTGGAGTGTGAGTCTTGGGACATAGTTAAGGACCAGGCGACGACCATAATCGCTGTCTTACCTAATGTTAGCTGCACCTGAAGTATCTCTGATGCATTATGTTGGGCTACCAGTCTGGAGGTCAATGCATCCTTTATGAATATGGAAACACCACCACCTTTGGAGCTTCAGTCCAAATTCTGGGGCCAAAAGGTGTGGAATGAGTTATAGCCTGGTAGTGCAGGGGTGCTTTCTGCTGCCTTGAACCACGTCTCTGTTACAGCACAGATGTCGATGTTCTCCATTTTAAGGAATGCTTCGAGCGAGTGAATTTTGAGATTTAGACTTCTAGCATTGAGCAGCATGACTCTCAGATTGCATTTCTTTGTAGCTGTTACGGTGGTAATTTGGTCTTTGGAACATCACCTAAAAAGGCACTATAGGGGTGGCAAGAGCCTTGGTCTGTATCCAGAAGCCCAGGGTTGACCGATGCAGGCCATCTCTGCAAAGCATCGAGGTCTGTCAATCATATCATCCCAGTCAGACAGATACTGGATCCCCTTAGAATGACACCAGAAACTTAGCCAATTGTTGAAATCAATCATTTTCTGCTTGTACTGTGGTATCATCCATGGTGATGGTGGGAGGCTGCTCAGGGCTACGGTCATACCTGCCTGGGCTACATAATCCAAGAGCTCCTCCATGTCTCTTTTCATGTAGTCCAGGGAGGTACGTCTCAAGTCATTCACACCCACATGTACAATGACAGTCTCATATTTGTACCTGTTGTTGAGAGACCTGAGTGAATGCATTATGTGGCAGATCCTGGCACCTGACAGGCAGTTGATTGTTACCTTCTCCTTATTCAACCTAGTGAGTGGGACATCAGTGTGCCTCACTATTGAGTCACCTATGACTAGTGTGTTGGGCATGCTGTTTTGCCTTAGGGGCTTTGGTTGAGTGGCACACTGTTTAGGAGAGTTGTGTCTCATTATTTGTCTTGTTTTGTGGTGGTCGAGTGCGTTTCTGCCTTGGAGGTATCTGCCGTTTGGGTAGATTTTTATTGAGAGCTTCCACAAAGGTGGGTGTGTGGTTTGTGTTTTTATGTGAAGGCAGCGCTGGTGTGTGTTCTGGAGGGCTATGTGTTCCATGTGGTGTGGTGCCAGTGTTGACCTTCTCCTCTTGGCCAGCTATTCTGGTCTTGGCTGGAGAGTGTGTAGCTTCCAATTTGGATATATAAGTGCATCTCTCGCAAGTCTGAGTGTTGGAAGGTAAGAGGAGAGGAATATCAGTGTACATGAGGCAGTTGCTATATTGCCTCAGGATGCCCAAGTTCACCAGATTAATAGGAGAAAGCACAGGGAAATGATCTTTTGACACGCCTGGAGGGGTGGGCATTAATAATAAGTACTGGAGCTGTTTTCTTGTAGAACGTTTAGTGCTGGTAGCAATTTTGTGTGCTACAATAATTGCTACAAGATGTCTGGTAAAGTGCTAGACTAATAATCTAGTAAAAGTGCAGGAGAGGAGAGAATTAGCAGATCTAAGGGAACAATTGAAGAGGAGACTTTTTGGCACAGCTCAAAAGCTTACAAACAGTCCTGGATACAGCAAATCTGTATCTGGACTAGACTAGTTACAGGAAAGGTGGGAAACAATCGCAAACATGGGCTTTTAAAACAGAAAGTTGAAAGAGATGGAAAAACTGCCCAAACAACCAATAAACTACAATTTATGGGCCAGAAACCACTCCTCTTGTGGTAGATAGCTACCTAGTGCTTACCACTCCCACTGATAAGCTAGAAGGCTTCCCTCCAACACAGAAAGGCTTGGGGGTCTCAGAAGCTAACCATTATGTCAACCCCCTAGGTGGTCTGTGATGTTTAGGGTATCATTTACTGTGTGCGTAGGGCCCACCCCAGGAAATTATCATGACTCCCAGATATAACAGACACATGATCTTTACAAATGGCTCGCAGGGGATGACTTCCCACAGGGGCATCTTGTTGGAGATGCCAGATGTGCTTTGGAACCTTGGTTCATGATACTGATCAGAAATTCACACAATTATGCGCTGTTGTAAACCAGAAATGTTATAGAGCATTTATTTATGCTGCTAAAGGCATGCTGTCACTGTTGGGATTCATCCAGTGATGCTCTGGGTTATGTTCCTACAGCATGTGCCAAAATACTGACTGTTTGTGCAATATTACACTATATTATACTTTGGAAGCAGTTACAGCAGGATGGTCTCTTTTAGGGCAAGCAGTTCTTAACACAGTAGGCTGTGAAAGCTGAGACAGATGAGTCATCAAAGGCGGAGCCAGAAGCAGTGAATGATCATGCCAGATGGAGGCAGGCACAGTATGTTGTTTGCTTAGCAATGGGGAAGAGAATTGCACATAGATTTACTACATAATAGTACAAGAGTGAAGCAGATAAAATACAATAAAAAAGGATGCGTGCAAAAACACCAGGCTGTGCTTTACCCATGTATAGGCTGACCACACAATGCAGCAGACATAGGCAACTTAACTGCAGAGCTATCATTTGTACAGATGGAAACAAGAATACAGGCATGTATGTTTGTCACAGGTCAGTGTGTGAGTATTGATGTGTATAAAAAGAAAAGTGTATTAATGAGAAGTGTCAGAACTGGCATCGGGGGGAATAAAGGTCAGGGTCAGTGGATGTGTGTGATGTGCTGGGGGCTGTAGTGATCTGTGTATGTTTCTGCAGGGACACAGCATCAACAGTTGGTGCAACACTGTAGTCTGGCCTGCTGGACAGGTCTAGGCATGCATGACAGAGGGTTCAGTCATACCTCTCAACCTCTTAGTGCAGGAAATCTGGACAAAGCCTGATAAAATGCGGGGACAAAGGCCAAAAAATAGGGACATCTTTTACATGTTGCTCTTATAAACTTAGAATGTTGGTAGAGTTACAGGGTTTGTTTTAATATACTTTTCTGATGGGTTTGAAGTCAAACTCAAATGTATGCCATTATTTAGTGACTTCAGTATTCGGATAATACCATTGATTTGCCAGAAAACCTCAAATGTTATGAGGAACAGACCAAAAATTTGTGCCAAAACTCTGGACATTCTGCAAAATTCTGGACAGTTGAGAAGTATGGTTCAGCTTCCTGTGCATAGCCCTACCCACAAGAACTAGCTCTTCTCATAAGTTGCACTGGCTATACCATGACCGTGGCTAGATGCTGGTGTGATATTCTGCTCCTATGATGTCTGCTAGGAGATGTGCCGGCATGATGAAGGCCATGACCATGGGGACACCCACTTCTGGATGCAGACACCTCCACAATAGATGTTGTGGAAGTGCTAGCACTGTGGGAGCAGGATCTTGCACATCTACAGCTGTGTTGGCTAACATCTGTGCATATCTCTCAATTGTCCAGATTTTCAAAGAATGTCCAGATTTTTGCCTCATATTTTTAGTCTGTTCCTCATAAAATGTGTGATTTTTCTACCAAATCATTGGGATGATTTGAGGATTGAAGTCACCAAATAATGGCCTGCATTTGTGTTTCCGACTTCAAATCCTTCAGAAAATGTATGTCAACATAAACTCTGTTGCTTTAGCAACTTTCTAGGTTTATAAGAGCAATATTTAAAATCTGTCCCTGTTTTTGGGCCTTTGTCCCCCCATTTTGTCAGGCTTTGTCCAAATTTCTTGCACCAAGAGATTGAGAGGTGTGAATCTGTGTATGCAGCAGATGACCAGCTGTGAGGACTGTCCCTCACACCACCAGATGACCCAGAAAAGACATTGCACAGTCTAGTGTGTGATTCAGGCTATCCAGTGTAGGACAAAAACAGTGACATGCATTACTGTAGGTAAGCATGCACATCCTGGATCATCCTCACTGTTTCTGCCATAGCTGTGATGGCATTAGCCTGTGCCTCCACAATGGCACTGCACATGTGTTGGGGTGCAGCCACTGATGCACCAACCTCCGGGAAGGGCAGCAGCTCTATCTTTGTGGAACACCATTACAGAGTCGCTGTGTGGACCTCCATACTCACGAGTACTAGGGGCAGATTCAGACATTTGTCAGCTGGGGGCCACCACACTTCCCTGACCTATAGTGTCTCCAGCAAGCTGTCCCCTCACAGATGTTTGTGTATACTGGGTATTGGCAGGCATAGAGACTGTGTCCATGCTGTGTGTGTCTATGTGTATATGGGATGCAATGGTCGCACATCCTGTACCCCCCCAACTGTGGCAGCTTATCACCAACATCATTATCAGAGGCTACAGATCCTCCAATGTCAGATAGGGCAGTTCCACTGTGCTGTTGCCAGACAGAGAATCACATAAGAAGACGCAAAGGCAATAGCTATCCAGTGCAAGTGTGACCCAGCACCATAACTATATATGTAACTGATATCTTTATAACTGCAAACATGTGATACCATTACAATGTCAGTGTTACAAAGATTTTGTGGCTAATGAGGTTTGTGCAAGGTATGCAGCAATAAAATGGTATTGAACAGTACTCTGAATATAAGCTCAACGGTGTGTCCACCATCTACCTTAGTAATCTTAAGGGCTGTTACATTCACTACACTGGCAATATACCTCTTAACACACTTTTGACCAACATGTTTAAAAGTACTGACAAACTGACTTCTCTTATAGGAATATGGGCAAAGTGTAGTCAAAATGTACCATTGTACAAAGTAATGGATTTGCTTAAAGTAGCACTTCCCATATATAGCAGATATCTTAGTCAGAAAGATTTCAGCAAAAGCACCCTTAGCAGGATTCAAACTCCTTTAACAATGTTTTCTTCTGTAGAGCGATGCTGCTCTGGGCTTCTCAACATACTTATACTAAGTAGATTCTCCTCTCAGTGCACGATAATTAGAGTTCATCACATTATTGTTTCTGAAATTGCTCAATTTGCATGACAAGCACACATGTTACACATTATGGAGATTTCTTTACAATGCTATGCACTCTCCTGAGTACCTGTGGACAGTTCTGTGCAAGTGAGTCAGCCTATTATTTTAGGAGTGAGGGAACTGTTATTCCATATTTAGCAATCTACAGATGGAGTTGCTGTGGGGCATATATTCTCAATAACCTACACAGGAATGGAAGACTGCCATGTTTCACACCTTAAAGTACCATTGGAACCATGATAATACATTACCAATATATTCTGTGTTTGCCATCCATCACACAGCTGAGGTGCCTGTTGGTGCTTATAATTGTGTGGTAGATATAATACAGAAGAACCTTTTTTGGGCACCAGTTGTCTGACAATTTTCCCTGTGATTCAAGGTAACACATCATGGCCAGGAGAAGGAGAGAGTAGTTATTTTGGAACACAGAGGTTGTGTGAGGATGAATCCAAGATTTTTCTGGACATCCTCCATAAGGAGTACAGCCTGAAATGGACTATACTGGTCACAGTACAAGGATGAAGCCTGGAATATTGTGGTCTAGGCTGCCACACATGCTACTAGCATCCCACACGTGGAAATGGTGCAGCCACCATTAGCAACATGAGATACCACAATCCTGATCTTCACAGATGGGAAGAAGAAGTTAAGGCACAGTTATTATGCAGATACTATAACTTATTTTAGTTACCCAAATAACCTGACTTGGTGTGCGTCATCCACTACTTTTACATTATGCCCTTATATTTCTAAAGCCCATGAAGAGATCTAAAGTAATGGGCAGATACACAGGAGCAGACTGGAGCACCTAACAGAGTGCCAAGGTGAGTATACATGCTGTCATAAAAAATGTCTCTTTTAATGGTAATAGCAGTAGACCTTAAAAATGCTGTATAACTTTCATACACCAGTGCCACACCTGTCTGTTCTGACATAACTCAACGGTAGTGACTGTGTGATGTTATAAGTGTGTTTATGCATGACTCTTCCTGTATAAATGGAGAACTGGATTTTCATCTTAAGCCTCTCTGGTCTTACATTGTGAGGAAGTCTGTGGTTTTCAGTTTTCCCCCTCCACATAGTTGTTGTTATGAAATATATTTCACGTATATTTATCTGTTCATCAGTATCACTGCTACAGTGTGTGATCCATATATGTAACCTCATAATTAGTAATTTGTTGTTCTGGACATTTCCTAATATAATAATATTTTAGCTGTATACCTAAGTAAGTATTTGAAAGTAGTAGTGGTTTCTATAGGAAGGTGGTTTTGTTCTTTATTTCAAAGGTCTTAAGTTTTTTTTTCTTTTTTTTTTTACTAGATTTTGGTGGGCATCAACAATTATTAACTTGATTTATGTGGATTACGATGGCATCTATTGTTAGGGAGCCAGGTGCTGGGTGTTAGTGTCATCTTGGAGTTGATTTTGCATGTCTGTTATCGGGGCTGGATCTAAAAATGACCATGACAGCTGCATGTGGTATTAAGGTCAGGGTGTGAAGATCCAGGGGAAATCTGTTTTTAAAAATGGCATGATATGACTTGAATGATCAAGTCAAGTGGAGCACCCCCCCCCCCCCTTGGGGCACCTGTCATGCTATGGGCGTGTTTTGTTTTAACAAGGGGACTTTGTTTCTTTGCTCTATAAATAAATAAACAAATAATGTATTGCATTGCTCTTAAAATGAATATATTTGGAAAGAACACCCCTAGAAGCATGGCTTGCTAAGCAGCCATCTAGAAAACCAAAGAAACTGTGTTGGGTAAAACCTTGGTGCAGAAATAAATCCAAATGAAAGGTAAAAAGTAAAAAAAGCACCAAGGTAACACACAGCAAACGTTTAATCACAGCAAAGTACAAAGTGGTAAGCGCTTTCACAACCAAAGTTGCTTCATCAGACACCACAGTAAAAAATGCACAGGTTTAAATAGAGATTCTAAAATGCCAATTAGTCAATAAAAATCACACAATGATTAAGTAGCAGTGAAAAACAATTAAGCCTCATGCTCAAACTAAAAAAAGCATTGCTTAAAAACATTGCTTAAAAACATTGTACAAGAAGGAATCAAATACTATACATGAGAAAGCACATAAAAAACTTATAAAATCATTATAAAACATGGAAAAATACTAGGAAGATAAAAGTTAAATAGAATACTTGGAAACTAATAGTTAAATACATTAGACTAATTTACAAAGAACTTAGCTAATCTTAATGCTTGAGATGTCTAGCCTTTAAAAAAGGGACCAAGGAAGTAGTAGCATTCAAACCAGGATACTTTTCAGCATTAAGTTTCAAAATCCACTTCTGTTCATGTCCCTCTGTGATATTCTCAATGTCACCACCTCTGGGGTTTCTATGAATATGTTGTAGAACAAAGAACTTAAAGGAATGAGAATGGCCATTGGACATAACATGATTGGCTAGAGCATTTGATGGTTTATTATTACTAATATCTCTTAGGTGGTCTAGAATACGATCTTTAAGCATTCTATTTGTTTTTCCTACATAAAAAGCAGGACATTGTACACAAAAACAATAACAGACCACATCTGTAGATCTGCAATCAGTGTATTGATTAGTGTACAAAGAAAATTTCCTAGTAGGATGTACATATTTATTTTTGCTATATATAAATTGACAAGCACTGCAATTCCTGCATGGAAAAGTACCATGCCAATTGGATCTAATAATAGTTCTAGATAATTCACCATGACATAGATGTTGTTTAAGGGATTTATTATTTCTAAAACTAAAAATAGGAGAATGTCCGACCTTGTCACATGACATGAACAGAAGTGGATCCATCTTGGTCTTCCTTTGGCACATCATTGAGGTAACACACTGTGCCATGACTCCACAGAACCCATACATTATGCTATAGTAGAAATGAACTTGTTCTCTATCACCCTCTTTCCTCTAGATCCCACTGCTGCTCAGCTCTGTAACCTTTTTATGCAACCTCGAAACATGGTGATTGTGGCGTCTGGTTAGAAAACATACAAATCTGTTTAGAAAAAGATTCTTTGAGTCTTGTCCCCTATAGTGGGGACAACATCTTGTTCACCAGAATATCTCCAAGTAAAAAACTGCTGTGCTGCAGCCATGTTACTGTTCTGTTATCGGTGTGTCTAAATGTTTTCTCTTAACTGCTTTTCAAATGATTTGTTTCTTCTTTTCTGGAGTTTCTATTTCAATGAGTTTTATTTCTGCCTTTGTAGAAATGGTCACTCAGTCTAGTGCATGTTTTTAGTTCTTTAAGGAAGTTTTTGCAGTTTTCAGTAATTTGCTTCTTATCTGCTGTTCCTGCAGCTGTTATGGTACTGACTGCTTTCTTCAGTGCTTCTTTGATACTGTTTTTTTTTTAATAGGTTCATAGATTAGTACTAGGCTAACTGCCCTTGCAAGCCATTTTAAGCCTAGCCAGTTATCCCTTGTGAGACTCAAACCCTGCACCTTGTGTTTATAAGGCAAACACCTTAACCATTAGGCCACTCTCCCAACCCTTTTTTTGTGGAGAAACAGGAAATTCCATTTATCTCTTAATTGTGTTCATATAAATAAGTACTGTCAAGGATCATGCTAGAGGGGTGATATGGGTAGTTCATTCCAATACAGTTTGGCAGATTCATTTTAAGTGTGAAGATGTCAGAAAAACTGGAACAGAGAGAGAAGCATATGCTCTTAAAACAGTATATATACTCCTGTACTGTTCTCTTTGTAAAACATCATTCATCGACCTATTCATTCTGCAAAGCTCTGCACTGACTCTAAGGCTAATTAAGCTTTCAAACTACCAGTTAACACTCTTACTATAAAATGCTAACACGCAAAGAAATGTGTTTTGCTTTCTAGCCCTGATTTTACCCAAGCAATAACAAGAGGTCAACTAGCTGTTCAAGTACTGGAGGAGCTGGCTTGAGGTGAGAATGTAACATTTAATGCTGGATCATCAACCTTGGAGGAAACAGTGCCACAGCTGGTAAGGGGACATACTGTGACCCATGCTTGTGAATATAGTACTAGAATCTAGGACTGCATATTTCGGAACACACATACATTATCATATGCATGAATGTACTGAAATCACAGCCACAAGCCTCACCGCACCTTTACAATGTTACAATTTATACTGAGAAACAAACTTACCGCCCCTCCAGATTAGGTCATTCGGGTCTTCAGTCTGTAGCATCAGTTAAACTGTAACAATTTAAACAAACAAACAAAAAACATTAACCACTGAAGACTGCAGTGCTGAAACAATGATTAAAGATTAAGCACAAGCGCTGCACTATCACCACGAAGAGAGAATAGAATGTGTGTTCAGCAGATAAAATAAAAATAAAACCAGCACAGTTTAATAAAGAACAGATAAAATCCTTCAAATAACAGAATGTAAATCCTCACAAACAAACAGGATGAGCGCTTTCGGCTAAGCCTTCATCAGATCCTAAACACACAGAACACACATTCTACACTCTCTTCGTGGTGATAATGTAGTGCTTGTATTTAATCTTTAGAAACTGTAAAAATTCAGTAAGTTAATGAGATATGAGAATCCGCTCATGAACCTGTACTAACAAACATCTACCAGTTGCTTAGATGATAAAGAAAAGAGACTGAGATAAACTTTCACAAAGTATTTGCCAATAATACTATCCAAACTGGTGGGTCTACAATTCTCCCCTCTGTTTAAATTACTACTTTTAAGAACTGTCATAACTTTAGTTTTCACCGGTCTGTAACATATGCTGTTTCCAAGCTTTGCTGAAATACAAATGTTAGGTAGAGTGCAACATTCTCCTGGATTGTAGCTAAGGGAAAAAAAAACACCACTGAAACCTGCTGCATCTTGTCTAGTGATGCTTAACACAGTTGTAATGATACTTCAAGTGATTGTGGCACAGTTATCCCTTAAAATATTAAGCACATGGGGTGAGAAAATCACCCCATCTCCTTTTCTAAAAACTAAAAAGGGTGTTACAAAATGGTCATACTTAAATTCCAAGACTTTTAAGTACAAATTCTGGAATGGTGAGATTAAATGCAGTAACAGTAAATTAGCTATTATTTTTCTCTGACGTATGTCAATGTCAGAGTCAGTGTATAAGTAGCAAGGGTGTTGGGGTTGCAACCTGTGCTACAATAGGACTGCAGGTGAGCTTGTCCTCTGGCAATCAATCAGTTAATCAATAAATAAAATAACTTTAAAGGACAGCAACATTTGTTTACATTCAATGTTTTCTTTTAGTTTTGCTGTTTTCCCCATAATTACCAGACTAAGAATTATAGTGCGGAGACTTACAAAATATTTTATCTAGTTTGTTGTAATCTGGCACAACATTGTTATCTAAAGATAATATTATATTACCAGGAGGTTCCCATCAAAAGGATCTTTGCTGTTTATTTTGTGCCTGGCTATTCATGCCCTATCTCATCAGATGGGTGGCCAGCTGGCTCACAGATAGGACCCACAAGGTCAAAATAGGTGCCACCACCTCCGACAGCAGACCTGTCACTAGTGGTGCCCCCCCAGGGATCTGTCCTGAGACACCTACTCTTTGCCATCTACTTCTCAGAGGTCCAGGCAAAGACAAAGAGCCTGTGGCTGATCAAGTTTGCAGATGACTGTAAGTTGAGTGCTGTCATTGACTCCCCAAATGATGTTAACATACTGCAAGAGGGTTTCACAGCTACAAATAACTGGTGCCAAAGTCATGGCCTTAAGTTAAATACAAAAAAATGTATTATCATACCATTCAGTAAAAACATGCCCCCTACTGATTACCACATCAACTGCAACCCCCTAAGCACACAACTGGTGGTGAGAGACCTGGGTACTCAGGTTGACAACAATCTCACATTCGACCATCATATGGCGGCAGTGGTTAGAAAAGCCTTTTACTTGATTCATCTCATAAGTAAAGGGATTGCATCCAGAAAAAAGGAGCTTATTACCTCTCTGTACTCCTCCCTCATTAGACCTATAATTGAGTATAATGCCCCATTTTGTATATATCTCTCCAAACACCTGCACCGACTGGAAAGGCCACAGAAATACCTCACAAAGAGAATCCATGGCCTCCAACTGTGCTGTTCTATGTGGACAGGCTCAAATCACTATCACTCAACTCAGTATCATACAGATTGCTCAGAGGTGATCTGTGTCTCACCTACAAGGTAATATCGGACCCTGCCCTACTAAAGATGCTCCATATATGTAAGTCTAACTCCTCATGCATTACCCGCTTGATAGACCTAAATCTAATATGCGACATCAACAAAACCTACTGGAGAGACAGGTTTGTCTCCCAGAGGCTGCCCCATCTCTGAAATAGACATCCCATACATGTTAAACAGAGTACCTTCTGATCCTCTTCAAGCACAACCTCGAGTGGATGAGAAACCACAAATTTATCCCAGGGGTTCCACCTTTGTCCCTCATTGACAGGGGTGACAGGTGCTGACTGAGGTTTCTTTTTTGGGGATAAACTCTTGGCTAGGCTTGTAAGGGCCCCAGGGCCATTAGCCTAGTAACCTCCTATGATCGGCTACAAGATTTGGATTGCTTCTAAAACCATCTGGAAACACAAAGCTGATATAATTATATTTTTTGCACCTGCTCTAATTGTTTAAGTGATAATTAACAATTCTGTGCTGCATTTATTTATTTTGTTGAATTTATCACTGTTTTTCAGCCTGCACTTGTTAAAGAAACTCCATCTGCTTGTATACTGTATACTGTACTGCTCTTAGGTTTTTATTTTAACAGTATTCTGCAAAAGCTGTGTTTTATGAACATACCTCATGGTTAGTGAACTTATTTTCAAGGATTCCCGATACTGCAGGGATCCTTATTTCTGTTCTGATTCTGTCTTCCTTTTATTTTTCCCACCCACCCGCCAACTGCTGTATTCATAAAACTTGGTGGCTTTAGAGTGGCCTGCCTCTACTATAAATTTGATATTGGACACTCCTCCCAGTCCCATCACATCAGCTCCATTCTATTGAGTACAGTGAGAGCATTTGGGAAGGCCTACCTCCTTGGTTTCTTAACCTAGAATTATGTTCCGTTTCCTCCCTTTCTACTTAACTAAAATAAAAAAAATATTCAGCTGCGTTTACTGCATTTGTGTCTCTTCCTATTTTATTACTTTATTTTGCTTTTGCTGCTTGTTCTTAAGTCTTCAACTGCATTTATTCTGCTGCATTTCTTATTGCGTGTTAGTAGCCTGATTAAATTGTAATTGTTACTCTAGGTCTGTTAGTTTTGGTTTAATGACTTAGGTGTCAGGCCAGTTATTTTACATTGAAAAGGTTTGTAGTTGACACTCTTGTGGGAGGAGAGGGTAGCCTCTGCCCTTCTGAGCTGGGGATTCCTGGGTGAAGGCCTATTGTGCCTGTTGTTCTAAATATCTTTGTTCTGGTTTAAGCAATCAGGCTACAAACCAGTTATTTTATATTAGGAGGAGTGTGGTCTAGACTCTTGTGGCAGGACAGTCTGGCCTACACCTTTTTAAGCTGGGAATTGTTGGTTAAGGCTTATTATACCAGTTATTCTAAGAGTCTTTATTCTGGTTTAAGCACGTGGGTTCCATACCAGTTACTTTACATTAGGAGGATTTGTGGTCTAAACTTTTGTGGCTGGAGAGGATAGCCTACACCCTTCTAACCTAGAAATTGCTGGTTGAAGGCCTGTTGTGTCTGTTATTCTGGCTTAAGCACTTGGGCTCCAAAACCAACTGTATTACATTAGGAAGATTTGTGGTCTAGACACTTGTGGTGGGAGAGTGTGGCCTACACCCTTCTAAGCTGGGAATTGATGCTTTATTTAAAGTGTTTTTTTTTCTGTTGTGACTGACTGTGATTTTATGCACTTTGAATTTCTAGTACTTCTGCTTTTTATAGCATAGGCTAGATTCAGACTTGATGAATCTACACTGTTTGGTATCACTTGAGCACTAAAACCAGCTCTTCACTGAGATACTGAAAGATATGAGCCATCAGTTGCTTCCAACTAACTATAAGTGCCTGTTTTTGCTCTTATATTGCACTTCTAATTTGTATTTGCATTCTACTACCTGTTTGAATTCCCCAAACTGTTTTTTTTGTCACATTTTACTGTATACTGTACTAGTTCAGTTGTAGCATAGCCCATTTCCAGTTTTGCTGCTTCTGGGTCTGTTTTGTAACTTCTGAGCATTAAATTCAAACCATCTTTGTTGGTGAAGGCCCTTCTGCATTCTTGTGAGAGGAGAGTGCTCTTTGGGTCCCATCTAATCAAGGGTGATTGGACTAGAGTCAGAGAGAGTATCCTTATTGGCTAGTTTGAGTTAAAAGGGTTATTTCTTGTTTTATTTAAGCCCTGCATTTGTGCTTGTTTGCGTGTAGCACACCATTGTGCACTCCCACGTAGTGTTGGTTACCATTGGTGGTTATAGATGCAAACATTTTGCCTGTTAAATTTTCCCTTAGCATTTTGCTTGTGGTCCTCCAGAGGATTCATGACCCTGCTCTACTGCCAGGTGTAACACTAAGCCTAGCCTCAAAGGTACCAACACACCTCTCAACCACTAGCCATTCCTAAGTGTGACCTCTTTTCCTGACCATATAAATTTACCTAACACTATGGACAGAAAATTTCCCACAGTTTCTCCAGTCAGCTTGGTCGATATGGGCATACTTAGGCAGTGTAGTGACTACCTCATATCCACTGACAACCCTCTACTCCTAGTCCACACAAACTCAACATGTGAAAGATGCAACTATTGAGAACATTGCATCCATGCTCTCTCACACACCAGTCAATACATATGACAATGAGTGGGTTGTCAGCATGCACACCTCACCTACTCCATCCAAGCCCACATCACACATACCTACATATGTGGTCCTCACCAGAAACACACCTAAACACCAGAGACATCCTAAACACAAACACAAGCATGCTACACATCATACTTTCTCTGCAGAACACAATGCACACAATAGCTCACACAGCAGTTTCTCACCTGTCAAGCCCTTAAGGCAAAACACAAAAAACAAACATATTAGTCATAGGTGATGCCATTGTGAGACACACAGATGTCCCTCTCACCAGGCTGGATAAGGAAAAGGCCACAGTCAGCTGTCTGTCAGGAGCTAGGATATGCCATATCACACGAGCATTCAAGTCTCTCGACAACAGGTACTGTCATAGTCCATGTTGGTGTGAATGACTTGAGATGTAGCTCTCTGGACTATATGAAGAGAGACATGACTGAGCTCTTGGACTATGTGTCTCAGGCAGGTATGTCCCTAGCCTTAAGCAGCATTTTACCTTCACCTACGATGATGCCTCAATACAAACAGAAAATGATTGACTTCAACAATTGGCTTAGTTTCTGGTGCCATTCTAAAGTGATCTAGTATCTTTCAGCCTGGGATGACAGGATCGACAGACCTTGATGCTTTACGAGAGATGGTCTTCATCTGTCACCCATGGGATATCGGTTACTGGCTAAGGTGCTTGCCACCGCGTAGGGCCTTTTTTAGGCAATGTCTCAAGGACACAATTCCTGATGTAAAAACTCCATCTAAAAACAACCTAATGGTTATGTTGCTAAATGCAAGGAGTCTTAACATGAAACTGCACTCACTGGAAGCAATCCTCACCTTGGAAGACGCAGACATTTGTGCAGTCACTGAGACCCGGTTCAAGGCTGTGCAGAGCACCCCAGCCATACTGGATTACACCTCCTTCCACATGTTCAGAGCACAAACTGAAGGTGTGAAAACTAAAGGAGGCAGTGTATCAATATTCATTGAAGATAAATACACCTCCAGATTGGTTAAAACAGTATGATTCCCTGGAGACACTTCAGGTGTAATTAACTGTTGGTAGTACACCTATTGAAGTCATTGCCAGCTACAGCTCCATGAATCAGGGCATTCACTCTGTCTATTTGGATCTACTTGACTCTATCAAGATACATCTGAACACCATGGTTTTGGATGACTTTAACTATTCATCCATTGACTGGGTAAATTACTCGTGCTCAAACTCACTTGCCCAAAGGTTCCTCAACTTTGTTTAACTCCAGTGCCCTGGACCAGCTAGTTGACGCCCCCACAAAGGATGGCAACATCCTGGATCTGGTGCTTACCAATATGGGGGACCACTGTAACACCCCCCACTGTGAGATATTCCCTGGTGAGATCTGATCACAAATCATTCTCATTTGAAGTACCTATCACACCTGACCCCCCCCCCCCCCCCAGTAGCAACTAAACTAAAAAATCTTCTCCAAAGCAGATTATAACCTCTTACAGGATGGCATAGATAGCTTCACTGCACCTTCCCCCTCAGATGGAACTGGCAACTATGCCAAGTTCTACACCAATGATTTGTACAAACACCTGTAAAACTGCATTGACTCAGCCGTACCTGATAAGACCAAAACAAGCTCCTCAAGGAAGAACAAACTTGCCTGGTGGACAACTGCCATTAACAGGCTTTACAATAAGAGGAAGAAATTGCTGTCTAAGAATAAGAGAGAGCAAGCCTTAAACTGCAAACACTCCCTCCTTAGCTTACATAAGCAAATAAGACTTCTTGTGAAGTCCTCCAAAGCAAACTATGAATCCACATTAGCTTCCTCAACCAAGGACAACCATAAGGCATTCTTTAGTTACATCCGTAACGTAAAAGGAAAGGCCCAGATTTGTGCTGAACTGGTAGTTAATGATACCACATATACTAAGCCTGTGGACATAACTAACCTGTTGGCTGAAAGATTCTGTGAAAACTTCACTCCCCTGTCCCTGCCATATGTACCCTATGACATCCCTACCACCTGTCGCCTACCTTGTATCTCTAAAAAGCATGTCGTAAATGTGCTCTCTAAGGCCAAAAATACAGCATCTATGGGAGCCTGATACTATCCCAAGCTGCATCCTACATGGGTTCCAACAAGAATTAGCACACTATTTGGTACTCTTTTCAGTCATAGTCTAAGCACTGGTTTTGTCCCATCTGAATGGAAAAGCTACCGTTATTCCCTTGCACAAAGGTGGTGCTTCCACTGACCCTGGGAACTATAGACCTATTAGCTTGATTAGCCTTATCTGCAAGGCCATGGAGCAAATCATTGTGGACCTTCTCAACAAAGATATAGGTAATCTCCAAACATTTGACCGTACTCAGTTTATATTTGTCAAAGGGAGATCATGCCTGTCAAACCTGGTGGACTTCTTTGAGACAGTCACCAAGGCCCTGGATGAGGGGAAATCTGTGCATACAGCCTACCTAGACTTAGCCAAGGTGTTTGACACTATCCCCCACTCAGGCATCATTGACAAACTCACCCAGCTAGGTACCAACCCTTATAGAATCATAGGAGGTTGCTTGGCTAATGGTCCTGGGGCTCTTACAAGCCTAGCCAATTGTTTATCCCCCCAAAAAAAAAGAAACCTCAGTCAGCACCTGTCACCCCTGTCAGTGAGGAACACAGGTGGAACCCCTGGGACAAATTTGTGGTTTCCCATCCACTAATCAAGGATGCACTTGAAGAGGATCAGTGAGGTACTCTGTTTGACATGTATGGGAAGTCAATTCCAGAGACGGGGCAGCCACTGTTAGACAAACCTGTCTCCAGCAGGTTTTGTTGATGTTGCATATTAGATTCAGGCCTTTCGAGTGGGTAATGCACAAGGAGTTAGACTTATGGATATGCAGTATCTCAGTAGGGCAGGCTCTGAGATTGTCTTGTAGGTGAGACACAGATCACTCCTGAGCAATCTGTATGATACCAAATAGAGTGATAGTGATTAGACCCTGTCCGTATAGGACAGGTGTTGGAGGCCATGAAGTATTTTAGTGGCCTTTCCAGTTCATGCAGATGTTTGGAGAGGTACATACCAAACGGGACGTTATACTCAGTTATTGGTCTAATGAGATAGGAGTATAGAGAGGTAATAAGCTCCTTTTTTTCTGGATGCAATCACTTTACTTGTGAGATGAACTAAGTAAAACGGCCTTTCTGACCACTGCCGCTACATGATGGTCAAATGTGAGGTTATCAACCTGAGTGCCCAGGTCTCTCACCACAGGTTATGTGCTTAGGAGGTTGCTGTTGACATGGTAATCAGTAGGGGTCGTGTTTTTGCTGAATGGTATGATGATATATTTTTTTGAGTTTAGCTTGAGGCCTTGACTTTGGCACCAGTCGTTAGTTGCTGTTAGACCCTCTTGCAGTATGTTAACATCATTTGGGAAGTCAATGACAGCATCCAACTTACAGTTGTCCACAAGCATGGTCAGCCACAGGCCTTTTGTCATTGCCTGGACCTCTAAGAAGTAAATGCCAAACAGTAGGGATCACAGGACAGATCCCAGGGGAGCTCCACTAGTGGCAGGTCTGCTATCAGAGGTGGAGGCACCTATTTTGACTTTGAGGGTCCTGTCGGTGAGCCAGTTTGCCACCCACCTGATGAGATAGGGATTTATGCCAAATTGTGTTAGCTTTTTGATGATGCCCGAGTGGGGGATTGTGTCAAAGGTCTTGGCCAAGTTAAGGTAAGCTGTATGCACTGACTTTCCCTCATCCAGGGCCTTGGTGACAGTCTCAAAGAAGTCAACCAGGTTTAACAGGCAAGATATGCCCTTGATGAATCTGAACTAGGTGGGATCAAGTGCTTGGAGATTGCCTATGTCCTTGTATCATTAGATGGGTTGTTAACTGGCTTACTGATAGAACCCATAGAGTCAAAATAGGAGAATCCACCTCCAACAGCAGACGTGTAACCATTAGTTTTCCACAGGGATCAGTCCTGGGTCCTCTTCTGTTTGGAATCTATTCCTCCGAAGTACTAGCAGAAACTAAAGGTCTGTGGCTGACAAAGTTTGTTGATAAATGCAAACTGGGAGTGGTCATAGAATCTCCAAATAATGTCAACATCCTACAAGAGGGTCTTGCACAAACAAATGATTGGTACCAAAGTCATGGCATTAAACTCAATGCAAAAAAAGTATTATCATCCCTTTTGGTAAAAGCAATGTTCCTGCTAACTACCACATCAATAGCAACATCTCCCAGGCCCATGCTTACACTTATCAAAGGTAACAGAACTTGTCAGACATTTGGGATACATATCTAGGCTTAAAAAGGCCCTTGTGGTCATTAGCCTAGTAAACACCTATGAACCTATGAACACCTTAAGTATGCACTCAGTGGTGAGAGACCTGGACACACATGTTGATAGCAACCCTACCTTTGACCACCATGTCTCCACAGTAATAAGAAGGGCATTCTATCTTGCTCATCTTATAAATAAGGGCATTGCCTCCAGAAAAAAAGAAGTTATAACCTCCCTGTAATCTTCTCTCATCAGGCCAATAATTGAGTACAATGCCCCTTTTGGTGTGTACCTTTTGAAGCACCTGCAAGAATTGGATAGACCACAAAGGTTCCTCATGAGGAAAATTCAAGGTCTTCAGCTTCTGTCCTACATGGATTGTCTGAAATAACTGTCACCTTATTCTGTTTCATACAGACTACTCAGAGGCAATCTCTGCCTTGTATACAAGGCAATCTCGGACTGCTTTATTAGAAATGCTGCATATCTGTAAGTCAAATGGTACACAGGTTGCTTCCTCTAAAGACCTTAACCTGGTATGTGACATTAATAGAACCTGCTGGAGGGACAGATTTGTCTCCCAGAGGTTACCACACCTTTGGAACAGACTCCCACTTCATGTCAAACAGAGCACCTCACTGGGCCTCTTCAAACACAATCTGGACGACTGGATGGGTTAACCATAAATTCACCCCTGGGGTTTCACCTGTGTCCCTATTGGACAGTGGCAATAGATGCTGATTGTGGAAATAAGGGTAGAACTTGGCTAGGCTTGTAAGGGCCCTAGGACCATTAGCCTAGTAACTTCCTATGATCATACAGAAATTAATTTTATTATCTTTTGTGTGGCTGGCAAGCTTTCTTTCATAAATGGACAATGGATTTGCTTGGATTTGCTTTCTTTCTTTTTGTTACATTGGCCTATGTGTACCTTTCCAAACTGTCTAGTTAGATTTTTTTTATATACCGACTACCTTTGTTTTTCCTCTTTACTAATCATTTTATGAATTAGTTCCACCATGTTTTTTTTTTTACCAGATTGTGTAGTGGTACCACTGGAAATGTATTGCTCAATAAAATAAAAGTGCTCAGTTTCCGAAACAAAATTCCTTCTTAATATTGATTTTCTTCATAGTAGAATGCCATTTCTGCTGTCTCAGATCTTCTGGTATATTGCAATAAGCTTGATAAAAGTCCTTGATAGCACCTACAATTTTAGTTTCCTTAGTAAAGTGGCAGTTTCCAGGCTGGCACTAAGATGATTCAAGTTTGCAAGTTTTGGATCCACAGAGGGATAATTAACAGTGCAATCAGGTCTGACTCTGAGCACATAAAGTGTGACATGCTCTCTAATGGGGACTTTTTTTTAGAAAGTGGTTATAAGCATTTCTCCTTTTGTGGCAATCTCTTCTTTGGGAGATATTCTGCTTGATGTAAATTTCTCTTGGTTCATATTGGAGCATTCACTTCACCAGCAGCATTTATAATCTCATGATTGTTGCTTACAAACCTTTTCAAGGAGCAAAACTTATATCTTTCATATATTGGTGACCTGATTTATTTTTCCCCTAAAATTAAGGTAACCTCTAAGTTTGGAGAGATGCAGTGGTGGACACTTTAAACTCTACCAGGCTTTTATTATGATTAAGAGATTATAATTCCCATGGGCAACCCTGCATTTTAGTTCTGCAGTTTTTATTGCTTCTTGTGTTGCACAGTAATATTCCCAAAACCCTTCTGTTAACGTAATTAGTTGTGTTCAGTCTGGGATATATATTTCAACAACTGTTTCTAGTCAACACCCAGTAATGTATTACCTCTGTGTGTTAAATGAATCTTAGGCTCAGAATAAATGAGTTCAGTCCATGAACTGTTTGCACCAATACATTTTGCTTGATTCCTATAGTTAAGCTCAGTCTTCAGAGCTCACTGTTTATTACATCAGCAAGTTTTATTTTGCTGTAGCCTAATCCCGAAAAGGGGGCAAATCTTTGAGTATGACAGAGAAATGCTGACTAAATTTAAGGATATTGCTAGCATCTCTTATAAAACTGTCAACTGTAGTTTTTCCCAGGATATTTGAATCCACATACAGTGGTAGCTATATTGCACTTTATAGGAGAGGGGCATAGTTTTAAGGTGGTACCTTTCCTGCTTCCCAGCTGTCACCATAAGGGAACAAATGAATTGCTTTGTTGTCACCTTTGAGAAACAAATAGGTTGGTTTAGGGGGGTCTGAAGGAGGCTAGGTGGTCAGTGTGGGAATCAGATAAAAATGTGTGCTCTTTTCTGATGTCTACAAGCTATTTCATTTAAGTGAAACAACAATAAAAGTTGAAAACTGACTAGCTTCTTTCTGTTCAGACAAAAATCAGACGAGTTCTGGCAGCAGAGAACACTGGACATTTCTGAAATAACATAACTCACAAGCTGGCAAGCATTTGGCTGATTTACATTAATTTGAATAAATTCCAGCAGCAGAAAAACCTCCAAGCCTCAATAAGCAGCTGGCAGCAAGCTAGTAAATCATCATCTAAGTAAAAATTTGGATCAACAACTAACATAACACAGCTTCTTGCCACTTATAAAATTATCCAGCATCTAACTGCTTGTCCAGCGCTAAATACTATTCTACACAACTATGTTCCCAGTCTGTCATTATAATCCAATGACCAAAAACTTCTCTCTGTCTGCAAACCTATGAAATATACGGGGCATGGTATTTAAATGTGCCATAACCCTGTGTTTTTCCTCTCTCACTTACTTTTTCAGTTCATGTTTGTATTGTACTAATTTGCCTTTAATTTCTTGATAAGCTGTCTAAATTTCTCTAAATATTAAATAATTGTCATATAGATTGTCCCCCGGATTTACTATTCCTCCGTGCAGGACTAGCTTAGTCTTGCACGGAGGCGGCCGTCTAGGAGCAGGAAGGCAGTGTGCCATGCATAACAATGAGGTGCGCTGCCTGAGCTCCTAGGCTTACATGGAGCATGTAAGAGTGCAGGGGGTGTGATTGAGAGCAGAGCTCTCAGAATATACACTCCCCCACAATGAAGAACAGCAGCAAGGGATAAGAAATGTGCGAGACCGCTCACAGGTGTCCACATATCCCCACCAACAGTCCCCCTTGTGTACAACAGCAACAGTATACATAAATAAAATGAACAAACCCTTTATTTTTTTTTAAATCCCATGAAAGCTAACCGTAGGTGCACGGGTGTGCCCATCGCTTAGCTACGGTTAATGCAGCTTAAATGGCTGATGAGGATAACAAGGAAGCTATATGCAAATGAAGCAGCATAGCAATAGTGTAGTGGGCAGAGCATTCGCCTTATGAGCAGGCATTCCCGGTTCAAGTCCCACTGCAGCAGACTCCATTTTCCATGGCAAAGCACGTTATGAGTAATATTTATGTTGCATAACCCACTAAATAACATATTTTTATGAACTGGAGTACTGCAGTAAATGCACATGTGAGGTGTCAGTGTCATAATGAATAAGGCACTAGTAAGCAGGTTTAAGCACAAATAAGCAGTAGTAAGCATATTTAAGAACTAGTAAGTGGGCTTAAGCCCGTTTGCACAGTGGTAAGCAATGCCTACACTGGTTAAGCAGTTCTAAACCTAACTCTCTGTAAGCAGATGTAATGGCAGGTTAGCACTGCTTACCATCATGCAAAGCCATGCAAACCCGCTTACAAATGTTCAGAAGTGCCTTTATCACTCTGTATCCAATGGCCCTTGTTCTGCCCATCAATAAAATAAACAGCCATGCAGATCGCGACCCCAGGATCCTACACACCCTAGTCACAGTAGTTAACCACCAAGCCATCACAGAAGTACAGAAGAATGAGGCATCAGCAAATAAGTCTTCACCATAGTAAAACCAAACTGAACCTGTAAAAGGAATCAGTATACAGTCATATGTTCCATAACCCACTACATAACATAAATATGTGAACTGGAGTACAGCAGTAAGCCCAAAAGTGAGGTGTAATTGTAATAAGAGTGTTGAAGTCCCCAATAAACACAAGGACCCCAGAGAGTGTACGTACACATTAATCATGGATACCAGGCAGATATATAAGATGTAATGAATACGAAATCAATGCCAAAAAATATATAATGCAAAGTCTAATGTAAGCAACTCTAAGCATTGCACAGGCCAGCATAGGAGGTGTAAGCAATGTGTACACCAGCTAACTCATTGTGCTCAGTGGTATACCCCTTTAAACAATGCCAGCCCTAGGTAAGCAGGTTTGTCTTAACTTAGCCTTTTCAAAACCAGCCAATCATGGAAAAGTGCAAGAAATTGACCCTACTTAAACCCAAGAGGTGTGAATACATCTCATAACTGGTTGTAGCTTCCCCTTGCAGGCACTATGACAGTAAGGGGAGAAGGTGTGCGCTTTCGGGCGCAACACTGGTGCATCCAGGAGTCCAAGGTCATGGCAGGACTCCTTGTCAAAGATCATGATCAGAGACTGCTGCAGGGCCAGTACCAGGGCTCCCAATATAAGGCAGAGGCCTGGGACCATCTCGCCCATGACCTCACCAGTGCCACTGGCATACCCCGCACTGGTGAGCAGATCAGGCACCACTATGCTGACCTGAAGCGGAGTAAGGGGGACCTCTTGGAGGAGTGGCTACAAGAGACTAGAGTGACAGGGGATGTTCCAGTTGTGTGTATCACCTCAGTATGTGTGTAAGGCTTCATCTGGAGGTAGTTTTTGGTTTGGTTGTTTGCAATAATTGCCAGCTCAGGTATATCATGGATAGATATAGCTAAATGTTCCTCTTATGTCCCCCACAGGTGCAATGGAGCGGGCCGTGAACCAGGAGACCCACATCAGTTGCTTGGCGAGGTTGCGACGCAAGGCAGGTCAGTAATACTCATGCATTTACTGTCATAGGAAATAAAACTAAAAGTAGTAGTAAATTACTTGCCTGTATAAAACCTGTATTGTTCAAGGCAAGTACTGCATACACTAGAGAATATGGCAGAAAGAGTCTCATATTGTTTGTATGTCAATAAAAGTGTAATAGCCTGACAAAACAATGTCTAAATGCTTGACTGCATGGGTATATTCTGGTATCATATGGTAATGTAGATTTGCAATCATGTAATAGTACTGTTGTATTAAGCACTGTTACCCACACCGTGCACTATAAATTGAATGTTTAGGAATGCCTGTATATGACAGGTGTAATCCCCAGAGGCCATTTAGTACAACTGAGAGAAACATAGACAGTAAACAGGGAAAATGCAGACAACAAAATCCGAATAGCACATGCAACTGAGATGTGAACTGTTCTTTTTAGCACACACAGCCATGGTTCAAATCCTGCCAGTGGTAGTAGTCTGCATACAGATCATACCCCACAACTGTACAGATATGTCCAGAATATCTATTAAAGTGGCCCATATCTGTTGCCTATCAACCTGTCCTCCTGGGAAATTAGTGGGATGATCCCAGACATATAGGCAGAAAACAGGAAATACAACTGATTGACACACATCTATGAGAACAAAGCTGGCACACTAGTAACTCCCCAATACCTTATGTGACTAAAAAGCCACATATTTCCCATTTACACCCCAACTTGTCAAGCTGTGGTCAGAGTGTGTACAGTAACAGAGTGAGATGTATGTGCATAATAGTAATGTGGAATCTGGTACTGTGTGTGGGAACATTCAGGTAATGCTAATAAACATTCCTCCCACAGGTCTGTCAGATACCAACACTGTGCCCAGAAATACAAGAATGATACCTAGTACTGGTACTGTTCACAGTGGTATTGTATAGCATTGCGACTGATGCAGTTGCTCTGAATAATGAGGTATTACACATCACTGTCACCCACACTGTCCTACAACATATAACTGTCTAGGAAATCTGTATAAGAGTGTTGTAATACAAGGTCAGAATGCAAAAGCACAGGGGATTAATAAGGCAGAAAGCAGATAGGAGATATACAGCAATAGCTATATAGCACACACAACTGTGATGGACAGTGTTTAAGTTGTAGCATACACAGCCATGGTCTGAATCCTGGGAGTGGAATTAGGCTGCATACAGAATCATACCCCACAACTGTACAGATGAGGCCAGAATGTCCAGTATATGGGCTCATATCTGCTGCCTGTCCCCCTGTAAGTCTGTGGGATGATCCCAGATGATTAGCCAGCAAACAGGGAATACAAGTGATTGTCAAACATCTATAAGAACACACCTGTCACTGTAGCACCTCCAGAAACCGTTAGGAGAGTAATATGTCATGTATGTCCTATCTACACTTCCATGTTGTCAAGCTGTGACCAGAGTGTGTGCAGTAACAGAGTGAGATGCATGTGCATAATACTAATGTGTAATCCGGAACGTTGTGTGGCAACAGTCAGGTAGTGCTAACAAGCATTGCTCACACAGGTATTTCGGATACAAACACTGTGCTGAGAAATACAGACCATTATAACCTGTACTGGTACTGTTCACTCTGGTATTGTAGGGACTTGTGAGTGTTGCAGTTTCTCTGACTAATAAAGTATCACTGGTCACTGTCACCCACACTGTGCTACATAATACAACCATGTAGGAAAGCATGTATATGTGTGTGTCAGGTCACAAAAGGTGGAAGAGGGCAATATTCTAGATATGTCCCGGCACACTAGCATGTGGTCAACACATGGCCAGAGTTTGTGCAGAAAGAGTTGGATAGCTATGTGCACAACATCAACCCGGAATCTGGGACTATGTGTATAAACAATTAGTGTTAACAAACATTCCCTCCACAGATATACCAGGTAAAAGGTGTATACTGCAGGTAAAACTGGTTCATGTGCAATGATGACAACAGCCATATCACTGTCCAAACTAAGGCTATAGGGTAGTGTAGTAAGACTTGTCAGGTACAGATAACCGCACTGATTAGGAAAGTAATGTGGACTACAGGGATATACTAGTTGTTAACTGACATCTCCCCCCATCATATCTCCAACAATAATCAACATACACACCCCAAATGGTATGTAATGACACCTATGTTCTGATAATGTCCAATTGTTTGATAAATATTATAATGGTTCCCATGCATGTGCTATATTGAATTATTCCAACATTGGTGGCATGGTGCCATCAATGTACCTGCATGCTGTTCTTATTACCAATGTGGTCCCATTTATGCATGTGTTGTGTTTGCTATGCAACTGTTCCATATCTGGTGTCTGGGTTAATGGCAATATCTATGCATGCTGTTATACCTGGAAAGTGTTGACTATTACTAACCCACATATGATGATGAAATCTAAACACTACAGCATGGTTGGGAAGACTTATATATATATATATATATATATGAGAGAGAGAGAGATCATACATGGTCTGTTGATGTTGACAGCTGTAAATCAGGCATTCACCAATGACAACTGCCCACATATCATACCAGGTATGTGTTGCTGAAAAACATAGGGGCTGTGAGAAGTAAAGCTGACATAAATGACACAGTACTACACATTCCACAATGGGTTGTACACCTGTGAATTGTGGTGCACAGTAAATGGCAGGGTGCAGAACAATGGGTGCAGTGGTATCCAGTCGAAGGGGCATCACCTAGTGACACAGCACATGCATCACACACATGTATACAGCTACTAGCATGGATTGACTATAGCTGAACTGCATGCTGTTCTGTACCATATGTTCTGCATGTTGGCAGATGGGTAATAGGAGGACTGTGTGTACTATCATTGTGCAACCTCACCTGTATGTGAGTGTGCATCCTGGTGGTTAGTTAGTTTGCCTGCAGGGTCACTCTAGTGAAGTGGAGGGAGGTAGGTGCATGTAGGATGCATGTGTGCATTTGTGTGGGTGGCCATGTATGCACATGTGTGATTGTGGGATGTTCATACGGCTGTACCTCCCTTTGGGACCGTGCAGTACATGGACATGGACTGCCACATTACACACCAGGAATACCTGTCATGTGTATAATCACAGGACAGCAAATAGTATAATATGGTCTATAGCATGGAACAGGCATCCAGAGGGAAGGTAGACACCAGGTACACCCTTAATATCACAGTCAGCAGAGAAGTCACATACAACCCACATATGCAGCTCTACAGACGCATTGGGAAGTACTAGTCAACACCAGGGAGTGTGTCCAAATATTACAGTTGTCACATGATAGGCTGAAGGAGCAGCATATCGGGCATGTACTTCTGCATTACATACACATGACACACCAGTGCGAGATATTATGGATACAACATACTAGCCCACACATATAGGGGCCATGCACATCATGTCTGGACATACAGAGGGTGCATACTGAATGACAGCAGTGAGGCCATGTAAAACCACTACACTCAGGTCAGTCAGGTAAAGTAGTAACAGGCCTTGTGTTGTGGCAGCTTGTGTGGGCATTTAGGGAACTGAGATGTTAATGAGTGGTATCAATGTGTGTATGTTAACAAGTGTGATGCAGGATGGGGCAACACATGGACATATATGTGGGACTATCTGTTAAGCCATGGACAGTTAGGTATTACAGAGGTGTGTGTGTGTGTGTGTGTGTGTGTGTGTGTGTGTGTGTGTGTGTGTGTGTGTGTACTGTTAGGCAATGCTGTACAGGTTTTAAAGTGCATTTGTTGTTTTCCCCCACAGGTGGCGAGGTGGGTCAGGGTTCCTCCTGCACGCAATCTGATGTTGGTGTCCATACAGACACTGAAGATGATGATATTAATGTTGAGGCACAGGTGGAGTTGTCAGGGGCCAACACTGCACCAACATTTGACATCCCCCTTTTAGCTACCCCATCCCCGCACACAGTTTCAGTGCCTATACACACCCCATCACCAGTGGCCATAGTGGAGGGACAGCTGGCATTCGGTGGCAGTGCACAGGAAAGTGTGGTAACCATGCCTACTGTGTCTGGTCGCAGCAGGCATAGCTGAATGTCCGGCAGGCCACCACATTGGTAGATATCCCATGGTGCTTGTGGTAGGGCCACTGGGCATCATGCCCCTGGCAGAGGCGACATAGCTGGTACCAGCAGAAGCATGTTTCAGGCTGTCATGGCGGCGCAGACACGTATAGAATGTTACCACAGACAGGGCCTGAGGCTGCAGTGGGCTGCTTTCACATCTTCAAATGACAATGCCAGTGAACTGGCTGGTGTCATCTGTGGATTAAATGAGTTCATGGATAGATGGTCTGGTGAGATGATGGCCCTCATGGACCATGGTCTGTCCTTGCTTGAACGTGTGGTGGGAGTGAGATGACAGCCGTGTGGATGTAGTCCAGCAACACCAACAGCTGGTAGTCAACGTAGACATGTTAGGACACAACGGGGCTCCCAATAGTGGCAGTAGCAGCCCTGGCAGTGCAGGGGGTGTGCTGTCCACACCACACCACAGCAGGCTACGTGCACATGGTCCTGGCCAGTCCCAGGAGGGACCTGGTACCAGCAGACAGATTTCATCAGCAGGTGAGAGTAGCACATTGAGGCCTGTACCTGGATGTGCCTATGGAACCCCTGGCAGGCACAGTCCACGTGTCCATGGCTGGAAGCAGTGAACTGCACACCCTGCCAGGAATGGTCTGCAGCTGTCCATAAACACCTGTGTAGGGCAGCCACATGACAGAACTGTGTGCATGCATACCCACACACTATGCAAACACACCTACAAAAACCCCATACCTACACACACCACATCACCTCACCCAGCTCCCAACAGTATACCCCTCACCCACACACATGGTGTCAAATGTATGGCCCACCCTCGGCCTCTGGCAAACCAACATCACACCCTGTGCATATGATGATACCTGTGCCACATTCCTGTTGTCCATACCATCAATGCAGGGATAGGCTGAAAAACATATTTCTAATGCACATGGTGACTGTACAACAGTGTACCACAGTACTGCAGTGTAACATGTTGTAGAGAGTAGAGTGTAAGGCATATTTGGCAGGTAGCGTAGCCATCCAGCAATGATGCCTTATAGCTGGTAGTAACACTGGTTAGTTGTGGTCTCTGCATTATCCATTTGTGTTGTAGGTGTACATGTGTCAGCACTAGGATGCCCTGTGCATATGATGATACATGTGCCACATCCCTGTCATCCATACCATCAATGCAGGGACAGGCTGATATGGTTCTGATGCACTTGGTGACTCTACCACAGTGTACCACAGTACTGCAGTGTACCATGTTGTAGGGAGTAGAGTGTAAGGCATATTTGGTGGGTAGTGTAGCCATTTAGCAATGATGTATTATAGCTGTTAGTAACACTGGTTGATTGCAGTCCCTATAATGTTATCCATTTGTGTTGTAGGTGTATATGTGTCAGCATGAGGATGGTCTGCAGTCATATTCCTCAATGGGGTATGTCACTGTGGTGACACCATGGCTGTGACATATCTGCGGTACAGTCGAACACATTTCACAGGTTACTGAACCAGTTATTGCCTGTGCCACATGGACAGGTGGCCCGCTGAGGTGTGTATACCCTGCAACCTGATGTAGACCCATCCGCATACATGCACGCTGTTACTTGGCAACACCGGGACTAGACTCCTACCTAGCTATGTCATGATACTGAAGTGTGTGGCTTACATTGCACACACTGCACAGTGTTTAGGGTGAGGTGTGTCCCAGGTTACATGGTACATGCAGAATATCCCCCTACATGTACAGTATGCTAATGGGGGATGTAATGGGTGTATTTAGACAATACATAGTGTGACATACCATCATATACACATTTACAGACACATAGCAGCCAGACACACATCTGAGATACCAGGGCCTATCGCTGCTAACTAACTTGGCCGTGTCTCCAATGTGTTACAGGTAGGCTACACACATCAAATGCATAACTGGCTTGGATTGTGGTAACAGATACCTATATGATTGATGGTGACAGTGGTAACCATAATGTGGTACATGGGACATATACCGGGTGTACCTTGGTGTAATAACAGTGTACACAGCACCCACACCCCCCACTGGATATTGTACTCCCTGAAGCCCATGATGACACTCTGCCATACCCACCATCACACATTGGCTGCAACTGCGATACAACCCATAGTATACCCCAACATTGGTACTACAGGGACATGCATCTTATGCACATGCCACATGCATAGTAGGGTGTTGCATTGTCATGCCTCACCTATAGGCAGCAACAATGCTATCTGTACTATTGTCTAGAAATGGGTATTGTAATAGGAGTATGTGGCCTTGGAATGCTGTATCCCACAGATATACGGACATTCACAACTACACACACATATGCCAGAACACAATGGGTATCCCATGCCTATCACCCCATTTGTAAACCACTGTTGTGCTGGTACTGCAAGGCTCATGTAGCCGGTATGGGGGGAGCTTAACAGGGTATATGTAATGTCCCATACAGCAGCAGCCACAACTGACTATGGCAATGGGTGTTGCATTCATTGTGAATGCCCTCATGGAATTCCCATGTACAGGTGTGTTAACACACAGACACTGCTATACTCAGTCATGCACACATACACATGTGTCAGTACAGGGGTGCATCCCAGCAGGTGGTCATAGCTGTGTACCTAGCTGTTGTCCAGAGGGAGATGGGTTGTGTAGGGGTTGTGTGTACAGTGTTATCCTGCCACCTGCCAGGTGGCAGCAGGCAGTCAACCAACAGGCACTACTGTCATGACCCTCAGGGTGAGAATGACATGCATCAGCCAATCCTCCAGGTGCCTACTGCACATGGCCACTGAGGTGGTTAAGGTGACATGTATGTAACATGCATTACAACACATGGTTAGTGTCTGTGATGGAGACCTGTACCCACCCAAGCATGTTCTGTTGACTGTGTTAGTGTAGTGGAGGTGCCTGTGGCATGTGGTGCATACAGAGCGACATCTCCTATATGTGCCACTTCTTACACAGCTGGGCATACATGTCATTGTCAATCAAGCTTAGGTTGCCTGTACATATCCCAGCTAGGTACCTGCATTTTTAACATCTGTACAGGGACTGACAGTCATCAGCCTGGCAAGTAGCTATGCAGTAGCATGAGTGTGTTGACAGATGTCTGACAACAATATGTATGCCATAACTATATGTTGGATGCCCTCACTAACATGTGCTGTACAGACGGTAGTCTACAGTTACATTACACATGATGGATAATTACCCAGTAAGGGGTATATACTGTGACACAGCTCACACACTAGGGAAACAACAGGGAAGCCTCGGTGTCCAGCCATGCTCGCAGGTGTGCCTATTGTCAGTACTACATTAAGCACTCTGCTCTTGCCTGGGTTAGCACTGTCAACAGTAGTACTGCCATGATACACTACATGCCAGTGTGACAGCACATACCCTGGGCTACTACTCCTGTATGTAACACATTCACATGGATAACAGTGCTGTACAGGCCTCATATATGTCTGTGTCCCACACATGACACTCACACCCCTTGCTACTGTAATGACAGCACATAGGTGCATGTATTGTACATGGCATTACATACACTTATTACAGGTTATCAGACTGGTTTGTGTGCCCTGGTTACCAGAGCTAAGCTATGCTTAGCAAGTATCAACATTGCTGCAATATAACAGCTAAGCTGATTTGTGCACTGGTAAGCGCTGCCTACACTGTGTAAGTGCCCATATGTTTATCCATAGCTTAGCACAGCTTAGCTTTGTGCAAACCCATGTAAACACACTTAAAGCTGCTCAAAACTGCCTTAACCACTCTGATTCCGAATCCCCTTGTTCTGCCCAGCAACAAAATGAACAGCCCTTGCAAGTCTTGAACCCAGGACCCTTTACACTGAAGTCACAACACTTAACGACTACGCCATGACCACTGTGAAGACTGCTGTTGTTTTACCAATATAGCTGTCAATACACATATTGAGTAGTATTGAACATTTGCCTGTAGTTCCTAAATTGTGTAGTCCTTGTTATTAATATGACTGTTGCATCACATATGTTGTTTTATCATAATGTGCACATAGCAGATACATACGGTGAGATACATGTGGGAGGGTATATGCAACCATGACATTTACTCATGACAGGAATATGGTCGCATACATATAATAGGTCTATATATGTCTACATGTACATACACATGTCTGTATACACATCTATATAGTGCTACATATATATGGCCATGTGTACATCTTTTCGTATATATATATATATATATATATATATATATATATATATATATGTATATATATATATATATATATATATATATATATATATATATACATATATGTCTATATAGTTATATATGTATGCACATCCTATGTGTACAGATATGCCTAGTTATGTTGGTATATATGTAGATATCTATATCTGATATACCTACTGCTGTCAATATATATGTAGATATCCATACGTATATGTGCATATGTATCACTATTTGTATATGTGTAGACATATATTGCTCTGCATATGTATATATCTGGGTGTGTATATGTATATCTATGTACATATACATACCCATCTATATATGTTGATATGTATATGTGTATATATCTATATAGATATCTGGATAATTATATATACATATATTTTCACCATATGTCCTGAACATGGAGTGTAGCCCTACCTCAGCCCCTATAGTCCCAACTTCGTAGTGCAAGGGGAAGTCAGGTATGTATAGCAGGTATATTAGTAGACTATTGCTACTGTAATAGGGATTGTCTTCACAGACATGGTGTGTGTGGGAGGTCACATCTGCTTTTCACAAGTACGCCATTGGCTACTGGCAGACATCCTAAGGACATCATAGTACAGTACCGCTGCTAGCACGTAATGCTCCTGTGGACTACAGCAGAGATATTGGCCAATATATGTGGACATTCTGACACACTCTGGACAGTCCAGAGGTATACACAGAACACCTTAGTGCAAAATATGTGAACCAAGCCTGACAATGTGGATGTTAACAGCCATGTAGATGAGTATAACACGTAATGACTGGTATACATTTCCTCCCATAGGTTATGCATTCACACACCCCTGTCTGTCGTGACACATAATAACTGCTGGTACAGAGGTGCCATGGCCACATACTACCCACTAGATATTGACATACATCTGTACAGCATCCCACTGCTCTGGCTGACATACATGACTGTTAAGGAAGGCCCAGCAGCAGTACATCTGGCAAGTATCTGGACATGGCATCTCACTGGCTAAGTACACTAAGCTGCTAGGCATGTAACAAAGCACTGTGCAGGCTACAGGCAGACTGGCTCAACACTGGCCTAAATTTTCTATGGGGAAATGCACATGTACCTGCATATATAGCATGCTCTACAGGCATGTCATAGCACAGGGTAAGATACACCTGTGTGAAAGTGCATAACCACAACCAATGTGAACACAGCCACATATGGTAAGCTAGCATAATATTATAGTATATGGACTATCTGTTCAACACCATCCTCATATGTGCCACTCACACACTAACCCTACATATACTGGGCCGCTACATGGTGTGGTCTGATGCCTGTCTGTGGTATGGGACTTGTGTGTATGGCCCTACAAACATGTAAGATGATACTGTAACATACAGTGGAACAGCATGTAACATCAGATAGGACAAATGACATTTACCGCAGTCTGTATACAGGCCAAAGTACATATTAACAATACACACACTATCGACATTCACCATAAGTACACAGACCTCAGTGCTGTACACACAACTACAGAATGTCCAGGTTATGTCATCAAATATAATCCCTACTGTACATAACATGTGTAGCAGTCTGATATCTCACTGGCTTGTTGTCAGATATGATGTCACTAATTATGGTGTACAGCACATATGCACCTCTTAATGCATGGCATATGTACAAAGGTTTACAGAGTTGTGGCTGGAAGCACATACACAGGGCCAATATTGACAGGTTTGTTGTAACATATGTCCTATGAGGGATATGAAGTCAGTAACTGTCACGGCTTTCACCATCTACAGACTGCAATCCTCACACTACCTTCTGCAGTTCACAGATAGATGCTCTGTGGGTAATACATGAAACCAAAGGCACCATGCACTGCCCAGTCTGCAGATGACCCTACAGATGGGGATTTCTCATAAACATAGAATTGACATGGCAGGTATTAAAACATGTAGGACAGCCATATCCACACACACCCTGTTAAATCAACATTACTCCAAATGCAGTATAGCACTACTTACAGTCTGTAGTCAGGTCAGGCACACCCCCTCCTGTGTGTTGCCCTGTTTCCACAGTGTCTTTTGTTAGAGGTAAATCCCCAATCCATCTGAGATGCTGTTTGCCAAACAGATCGAGTTCCTGCTCACAGTGAATGAAAAGGCCCAACACCAACATGATGTTCCTAGATATTAGAGTGTGTTTCCATGCAACTGGCTGTGGGAATGTTACCACAGCTGTTCCACATGCAATCAGCTAGAGGAGATCTGCAATTCATGCAGAGGCCATCATCTGATCATGAGCATCACTTAAAATACACATGATGATGCCTAAGCAAAGCAGGTGTAGGTCTCCACATCCACCAGAGAGGGAGTGAGAGAGGCAGACAGAGGCAAAGACAAGTCAGGGAGGGGTGGGAGAGTAAAACTTAAGCATGTTTGTGTCACACACCTACCAGCACAGGGTATCAAACCCCTGACAACTATGTAGCGCTATCACATTTCTATGCAGTTATTGGATGCCCCACATAGGTTACATGTTGAGGAGCCTTCAGAATGTATATGTGATGGTGAGTGACATCTGCAACAGGGATATGGTAGCTATATGGCAGGTGTAGTACACGTGCCTGTCCACATGAATAGGTGCCAGCGTCAACACAGCCACACTCTCACAGGGGCGCACAAACATTGACACAGTTGGCAGGGCCAGGAATACAACTCATCACTAGTGAGATTGCCACAACACATTACTGTGCAGGTGTCACATGCACCACAGGGGTCATACGGAGGTTATATGGGCAAAGGGTATGGGGAGGTGTCTGACATCAGACAGCATGCTTCAGTATGCCAATGGAGGTTATAGTGAGTGTGAATGTGTTCATACGCATCATACACACACACACACACACACACACACACACACACACACACACACACACACACACACACACACACACACGGTGCCAGTACTTATATGCCTGGGTGCATTGCTTCATGGGTGTGTAGTGGTGGACTGTGCCAGATGGCTATACAAGGCTAGGTGATGAGTATGCCTTGGCATCAGGCCACATGACAATGGTCTGCATTGCAGCTTAGGGGTGTAGTTTCTGGATTTGCCCACAGAGGTGGGTATTGTATTCACCATCCAGTGACCTGGGTGACTATTGAGTGTGGCCAATGCTGTGCATTGCTTGCCATGTATGTGTTCCTTAGTCCATGACATGGACAGTGTCTGGGATGTGAACACCTCCGACATGCATGTACAGTGACATGTGGAACTGTACCTGAGGTGTCTGGTCCATGTTGTGTACACAGATTATCATCAGATGTGCCAGTCCTGGCCTCATGTGGGGAAGCTGGTAATGAACAGCAGGTTTACCCTACACCTACATTGATAGCATGCTAACAGCATTCCCTGGTGTCAGTGACTTCTGTCCTTGCAGGGCATGTTTTCAGGCACAGTATGTCCTTTATGGGTCACGTTTGATGGCACCACAGGTGTTGTAGGTGTCCAGTGGGGAACATGGGGAAGGTGCACTGTCTGCATGTACATGCCTATTGGACAGATGGACAGGGTGCCATACCCTCTGTAGCCCACTGCAATCACTCCATAGTTACTATCAGTGTGCAATATCCAGTGTACTACCAACATAGTGGCTATTGCCTAGGCAAATGTGTGTGTGTGTGTGTGTGTGTGTGTGTGTGTGTGTGTGTGTGTGTGTGTGTGTGTGTGTGTGTGTGTATGAGACATGGGTTGAGAGTGTTCTCTGGGTAATAGTAGGGTTGCTAACTTTGTTTGCCTGGCCTTGATGTCACATGTATGGGTATAGATTTGCACCCCAGCCTCTTGGCTATTTCACATCTGTTATCCCTGTATGGTGGACATTGTGATATATACTAGGGCCACCATATAAGAAATTTGCAAAACCCGCTCCACATTGGGCCCAGTTGTTACACACTCACAACCACCTCCACAGGATATGAGTTATAAACACAGACACACATCTGTCATGTCTGGGATTAGAACTCCTACATAACTAGTTTATTTCACTACAGCACTACGCAGTTATAGTACACGCCACGGAAATTACTGGAGTACTCCTTTCCCAAAGGTGTATTTCACATTGGATGGCATCAGCAGGATTGCCAAAGTAGGGCATTCAAATTGTAGTGTGTGTGGCTAGGCTACAATGCATTGCTCCCTACACAGACATTGAAACACACACACAACATCCACAATCGGCATGTGTGGGAATAGAACCCCTACCAGAGTTCTGTATTACACTACAGCATGAAGCTGTTATAGGACACACCATGGGGATTACTGGAGAACTCCTTCCCCAAAGGTGTATTTCACAATGAATGACAGCAGGATTACCAAAGTAGGGCATTTGAATTGTAGTGAGTGTGGCTAGGCTAAAATGCATTGCTCCCTACACAGGCATTGAAACACACACAACCAGCATGTGTGGGTATAGAAAACCTAACAGAGGTCTATATCACACTACAGCATGCATCTGTTACAGGATGCAGCACGGGGATTACTGGAGCACTCCTTCCCCAAAGGTGTATTTCACAATGAATGACATCAGCAGGGTTGCCAAAGCAGGGCATTTGAATTGCAGTGAGTGCGGCTAGGCTAAAATGCATAGCTCCCTACACACACACACACACACACACACACACACACACACACACACACACACACACACACACACACACACACACACACACACACACACAAACACACACACATGCCATGTCTGGGATTAGAACTCCTACCAAATTAGTTGATCACACTACAGTAGTACACAGTTATAGGACATGCCACATAGATTACTGGGCTACACCTTTCCGAAAGGTGTATTTCACAGTGACTAGCCTAAAAACCATTGCTTTCTATACAGACGGTGACACACACACACACACACACACACACACACACACACACACACACACACACACACACACACACACACACACACACACACACAGTTGCCATGTCTGGGATTAGAACTTCTACCTAGCTAGTTTATCACACTACAGCAGTATGCAGTTATAGGAAGTGCCACAGAGATTACTGGCTTACACCTTTCACAAGGGTGTATTTCAAAGTAGATGACCTCAGCAGGCTTGTCATAGTACAGCTATGGGGAAGGCAGTGTGTGTGCATGGACCATAAACCATTCATCTAGAGGTTGACACACCACATGCGGGCACATGCAGGGCATATTCCACAGGTACGTGTATACAGCTGCTAGATGACTACTTCCTTGTACAGTCATATTTCACAGCTAGCACTTGCACCACATAGTCCATCATGCTGACAGACACCAGTGGCTAAGGTCAAAAGTCAGTGACATCTAAACCTCATGTGGTTGTAGCCATTTGGCTGTGTGCTGGGTGGGACAGGCCTCATAATGGATGGGCCCTTGTGACAGTTACTCTATTCCACACATCTGTGTATGTCTACTTTTGGCTTATTATAGTATGTTGTCCTTGGATATATGCCTCTATTCCTATCCAGTGTGTGAGCAAAGCATGAGTGCTGCATATTGAGGAGTGTCTGCACTAACATCTGCAAATGCCAGATATGTCTGGCCCACTGTTGTCTGCAGACATGGCCTTCATTTGTTTAAGTGTGTGAGCATGCCCAGTATGACCTTTCGGTATGTTGGCTGACATTGCCCTCATTTCTCTAAGTGTGTGAGCATGCCCAGTATGCCCTTCTGTGTTGAATGTGTCAGTCGATTCCAGGTAGTTTGTACTGCAGTGCAGACATTTGTGTTGTACACCTACAGGTAGCATACTGTTTCTGCAGGGTATCCGTCAATCATTTGGCAATATGGGGACAAACTGTGCAGGGGGTAGTGTGTACTGTAGGTGATTGTGTCTTTGCTGCTTCAGCTGCATGGTACTGCTGTTAGCAGAGATATTCAGACATGTGTACTGTTAGACACAGTGATGTTTTCTGTCCTCATGTACTGTCAGATGGACATTCTTGCTCACAGTGATGACTTGTGGGACAAGGGTGACTGCAGCTGTGTCCGGTATTGTGGGCAGACACCTACGTATTCATGGTAAGTTATGCCATTCTGGAGGGGGAGCTGCAGACACTTGGTGCTGGGTTTGTGTATCCAGTTCAGCACCTTGGTACAGGGCTGGCAGAGGATCCCATACTTGTCCTCCCATCAGCATGGCAGTATGGCCTTATCTTGCTGTGGCAATGCCTCACAGCTGTACAGATTTGCACATGTTAGCCAGAGGCAGGGGCCATGGCTCAGGACATTTACTCTATTGTGGTGTACAGGCAGGTGTGTAGCCACCCATTTATGTGTTTGCAGCCAGGGATAGTGTGCACACAGCTTGGTGTCGGACCCTGCACATTCCATGCTGCCCATGCTCCCACACTAACCTCTTCCATACATTATGCATACATTCTGTGATACTTTCCCTAAAGGTATCACCACATCACAGGTGTGTGTTAGTGTTGGTCCACAGTTCATGCAGTGGGACATGGTGGACATGTTACTGTGGTTTGTTCACATGGCCTTGCATATGGCTTAAATGGAGTGTGTTATATTGCTATTTGGGTGTCCATGACATAACATGCATTGGCAGTAAGTGTGAGACATGGGCCTTTGGCAGGTGCCTGTGGGGCATTAGGTGTTGATGCAGGCCAGATGTGGCAGGCCGTTGCATTCTGTCAGTCCTACAGTCCCAGACCACCATACAGTATATTCCCCTGGGGTGACAGGGTAGATGTGATAGTTGTTCATGCCAATACCCTCTATCAGTCTTGATCAGGTGGTGTGGATGCTGGCAGGGTGCTACCTACAGCTAGGGACACACCTGCATGGGACAATTGCACTGCAATGTTGCAGTCTTCCACTATTGCCATATACAGATGGGTCGTACTGTACCCATTCCCCACAGCAGGGATATTGCCAGAGAGGTGCCTGTGGCTGGGTGCATGTGTGCTATGGACACTACTTGCATCTGACACACAGATAGGCATGGGGCATTACAGTTATGCTGGCATGTGCGGGTACATCAGCTGATTCCCAATACATCAGTCCTACCTCCTTTGTGATCTGCAGGTGTTCAGGCAGACCTGACTGGTATCCCCTACTACAGGTCCTGTTACTGTGATGCATACCTATGTGTACAAATCCAAGGGTGTCACCATTTCACAGTGACACAATATATACTGTATGTCTGGGGTACTTTCCCCTGTGTACTGCTTGTATATCTAGCCCAACAGCCATGCCACGTCAGTCTTTCAGATGGTGACACACATTACCATCATACAGTTACAATGGCTTACTGCTTGCATGTGTTATACTGGTGGGGGATTGTCTTTGACACTGCAGTCATGAGGGCTTGTCCCTGTTATCAGCAGTAGTGGGCAATAGCCACCAGGTCTTACCTCAACATGCATACATACTGACCACTCTCACACATTATGAAACACACATCATCCTAACACACTCAGACCTGCATATTGTGCAAATGCTACAGCCTATCCTGCTACCTTGGCCACCTCTGGCCATCTGTGTTCCACTTGTATTATACCTACTCATACATGTTACTAGTTTTCCACACAGGATTGGGGGGGGGGGCAGACCTGACTGTTACTACATTGTTACTACATTTCTACACAGGATTGGGGGGGGGGGCACATCTGACTGTTTTACATATCTACATGGGAGTGTAACCTCACTGTTACTACATTTCTACATAGGGTGTGTGGGCCACACCTGACTGTTTTTACATTTCTACACAGGATTGGGGAGGCACACCTGACTGTTACTATATTTCTGCACAAGATTGGGGGGGACACGCTTGACTGTTTCTACATGCCTACATGGGAGTGGGGGAGGGCACACCTTACTGTTTCTGCATATCTACATAGGATGGGGGCACACCTGGCACATGCACACATTTGCTATGACTGTATTGGTATGTCAGGTACTCCATTTCATTCTGTATTCTAGCCTATCATACTGACTAGTGGCATATCGGTGTACTACAGGTCTTAGCTTTGGTTGCCCTACATATTAGTGTCTGACTTCCTACTCTTTAGAACTAACATCCCACTGTCTGACCTGCTGTAGTCTGTCTGTGTAGGTCTGGGGGGGAGGTTACCCATGGGCATCATTCAGAGGCCATAGCACAGGTTCTGTTTGGATTTGTCTACACCTGTCCTGCTGGCTGAGACTGTTGTTGGGTATGTGAACCTCCCTGACAGACATGTGTGAGTCATATGGACCCAAACAGGTCACAAAGAGGATTACTGGCCTCAAACAGATGCCCTACGCAGACCGTCTCAAAAAAATCCAGCTTTACTTTGTCACATATCGCCTACTCAGAGGCGATCTCTGCCTAACATACAAAGGTATGTCAAACCTAGAGCTGTTGGACATGCTCCACTTAAAGAAATCCCAATCCATCAGAGCTACACACTCTAGGGACCTAAACCTTGTCACCACAATAAACAGAACATGCTGGAGGGATAGATTCCTGTCCCAGAGACTTCCCATACTCTGGAACAAACTACCTATCTATATCAAACAAAGCTCCTCATTAGCACTCTTCAAGAAAAATCTTGATGATTGGATGGGAAATAGGAAATTCACCCTGGGGAGGATCACCTCTGTGGTTCTGCTCAACAGGGGCACAGGAAAATAATTTTCTTTGGTGGCGAAAGCCAGGGTACCTTTTTGGCTAGGCTTATGTAGGCCCTAGGGCTGATAGCCTAGTACCTACCTATGAACCTATGAACATGTCACCCAGCACGTTTCCTGCAGTGGGTTTTGTCACCCTGTGTAGTATTGGCTACTATGGTAACTCCAGTATGTGTTACAGATGTCATGGTGCCACTATGGGTGCCTACTATCAGTTGCCATAACATTTAGCCACCCAATTCCCTTGCATGCTCACATTCATACCATAGATACAGGTAATGACACATTTTGCTCCATTTGGCAATTAGTAGGTTGATTGACTTACCTTGTGGGTGTTCCAGGAGTGAGGATGGTGCTGGAGGACTGCCTATGTTGGATGCACATAGTATACTCCCTATACATGGTTGAGCACAGGTAGTGTCATGTTTGGCATCCCTTTTACCATACGTGTGAGTCAGAGAGAGAGGTGTCATTCCCTGGGTCCCCACTGTGCCAGTGTATGTGCTATGCGTTGTCTCTTTGCCGTGGCCTCGGCATACTGGGCACATCTCCATCTGCCTACTGGGGCAGGCTCAGGTTGTTCCTCCTCCTCCGAGTCACTCTGTGCCTGTGCAGGCCTTGGCATTGGTGGAGGACTGTGTGGCCCTGCCCCATGCTGTTCCTGCTGCAGCTGTTTCCACAGGATTATATTGTGTAGCATGGCACATACCATAACAATTTGGGTACATGTAGTTGGAGAATACTGCAAGGCTCCACCGGATGTGTCCAGACACCGGAACCGTGACTTGAGCATCCCAAACACATGCTCTATTATAAGTCTGGTCTGTGCGTGTGCCTCATTATGGCATTCTTGTTCAGGTGTGTGTGCATTTCTGATGGGTGTCATCAGCCACGGCTCCAGTGTGTAACCAGCATCCCCCACTAGGTGGCCATATGGGATGTCCCACTGGCAAATCTCTGGTACAGCTGCTTCAGATGCCAAATGTGGAAATCATGATAGCTTCCACGGCAGCCAGCACACACATTCATTATAATGCCCTGGGCATCGCAGACGACCTGGCAGTTGATGGAGGGGATGCCCCTGCTGTCGATGTAGACCCTACCCTGATCACCGGGTGGTGCTTTGATGTGTATGTGCATGCAGTCTATAGCACCCACTAACTCAGGGTATTCTGCTATTTGGTGGAAGAGACGCATATTGCTGGCCAACACCTCACGGGTGTTGAGGAAATATACATGCTCACTGGCATGTGCTGACATGCATCCAGGAACTGGTGGAATACTCTGGATGCTAATGCCTGTGAGATCCCCATGATATACCCAGTTGAGCTTTGGGAGGTACTTGTGGCTAGTATTCCTAGGCCTACACATATCTTGGTATCCACTGGGATGGGTTCCCCTCGGTCAGTTTGGTGTGTCAGGTGTGGCCAGCACAGCTCAAAAATTTGCTGTAGGAGGTCCTTGTCCACCCTATAGTGTTCCACTATCTCCAGCTCATGTAGCCCCTGGTAGGTTACCCTGGGTCTGTACACTCTTCTCCGTCTCCTCACTGTGGGTTGATTGGCAGCATTCACATCCTCACCACCCTCAGCCTCTTGCACATGTTGTTTTATGTTGCCTGCTGCAGCCCCTCTCATTTTGTAGGTTTGTTTGTTAAAAGTTCCCCACTTGTATACACCGGTGGTGTAGAGTATGGGAAAAACCAGAGGGGGAGGTGTTTGCTTAGTTTATAGTAATGTTCTGGGCTGGGCTGGGCTGGTCTGCTGCCTGTGTAATTGGCTGATTCTGATACATTTCACCTGCCAGCTATGCTAGTTCTCCTTGATTACCTTCCTACTGCTGTTTTCCCTTCCCATTGCCTTCCTGTTTAAGCCCGGGGGTGCGCTGCACAAACAGAGTGCTCAAATGTGCACAGTGCTGCTATTTCCTGGTTTAACTTTTTTTTTCTTACTAAAACCCGGTGTGTGGTGCGCACACCCACTTAGGCAATGTAAAGAGTGCTAGGCAGATTCAGACACACCCCCTAGCTTAGCTGTGCTAAGCTAGGAGCAAACCCGAGCCACAGGGCTCCAATTTGCTTACAGTATGCCTGAAACCCCCCCCCCCCCACATGATGTCATGTAACTCCTAGGCTTGCACCAAGCTATTCCTACTTTTACACTGTTGGGATCTGTCTATCATGCTGGGGAAAACTGGGATTCACTATCATTCCCCTCATTTGCATGGGATTGCCTGCTAATGCATAGTTACATGTCTCACACTGAGCCTCCCCCCTTAGCAATCACTTCTCACTGGCCATGTTGTCTTCTGCCTGCCATTGACTTGCATTTTGCATGGCAGAATAGTGATTTTAGATAGAATGCTTAATTTAGGTTTATTTTGGTATTTTCCCCCGATCCCGTTTGTGCGCCGCTGCCCTACGCTTAAACAGCCAAGATTGGCTAAAAAAAAATTAAAAGTTGATTTTTTTTTTTTGGCTGTTTGCAATGCCAGTGGCCTTATACTTGGCCATTGGCATGCTTCCTAACTGATATGCAGCCTTTATTTGGAGCTGTCACAGCTCCGTTTTGGATTTTGCAGAAATGTACTCGGTTACTAACCGAGTACGTTTCTGCAGATTGCGCTAGTCCTGCATGGCCGGTTGCAAGCTTCCTGGATCACAAATTCACCTCATTTGCATCGATTTCTCCTGACAATGTAGTGATTTGCATACAGGGGCTTAGTCCATGCAGGACTAGTGCAGGAGCACTTGTGCACGCCCCTGCAGGCTGTTCCTGGATCGCATGGCAGACATATTGCCTGCTGGAGCTCCTGCACTAATCCTGCACACCGATCAAGGCATAAAGAATCCGGGGGTGCATGTATTCTTAAACAATGTTTTCACATTGTCTAATTTGGTATAATTATTTAAACTGCAGATATTTTTGAATTATTTTTGATGATTGTAAAATTATTGTTCTTAAAATGTTTTTGTAATACTGTGGAGCTTTTCTCCCTGGGCCTGTGCTGAAAATGGACACCTATCCAGTTGTACTAGTAATCAAATGTCAATAAATAAATGAATGATTATCATTCTTCCTATATAATGTCATTATAAGAATATGTAGGTGGTATACATTTTAACTTAAATCACCATTATATAGCAAAGGACCAGATTCCAAAAGAGTTGCTCTCAGTCTGATTCTGAAAGACTTGCTGTCAGTGTAAGTGACTTACCTCAGTGTAAGGTCTATCTATAACCAGACTTACACCAGGAGCCACATTCCAAATGGACTGCTTTCAGTGTAAGCGGTCACTTAGAGAGCAAGACTTTTGGAATCGGGCCCACACTATCACAGTACAAAAGACAGTTTTACTTAGAGTAGTGTGATGTCACCTAGGCCTGTAAATAAATTATGTACTATCACAAAAGGAACTCTAACAGCATACAGTAGCTGAGTTTAGCAAAAATAAGCTTAGATAAAGGAAACTAATTGCAACTGGAAAAGGAAGGCCAAACTATCCAGTGTCTGCAGGTTTTTAGTCTACATTTTTAAAAACATGTTTATTAAACATAATATTTTTTAAAAAGTGACAGGCACACGTGCAATCTACAGTTCTGAGAATGCATAATATCTTTCAATGTTGTACAGTCAGCTTTTGTATCTGCTGTTAGGATTATTCTCGCTTTTTTTTCATACATGTGAAGTGGGATTCAGGATCAATTTCTATCCCTGCAGAGAAATGGCTTTCTAAGATTACTGTATTAGCTATTTAGAACTTGCACAGCATTATTAACTCAGAATATATATATATATATATATATATATATATATATATATATATATATATACATATATATATATATCACATAAGAAAATATTATAGTAATAATTAATACCTAAACAATGTATACTTTTGATGAAAGCAATAAGGATGTCAGCATCTAAATACTAAAGAACCTTGGTGAAATGCTGTTGTAAAACAGGTGAAGGCCGTCTTTTATTCACACCTTCAGCTGTTAAGTTTCTGTGGCTCAGTGGGTTAGTGCATTTGGCTGTTAACCCAAAGGTTGGAAGTATGAGCCCATTTAGGGAACAATATTGTCTGTGAAGTCATTGAATAATAAGGTGAATTGTGTATGTGTGTTTGTGTCTGAGACCTGAGTGATCAAACTATTTTTTCCACAAGATCTGTGATTTAACAGGAAGCACACTCACCTTGTATGCTGGAAGATGGTGTTCAGATTTATTTTTAAATAATGTAATTACAATGCAGTTAATATATACGAGCTACAAATGTATGTGCACAGCTGGCAATGACATTGAAATGGGAGCCAGGATTTTCAGCTTAGAGACAAACCTCCTTTAATCCATCTCATAGCTAAAAATGCATTTTAGAACAGCCTATGCTACATGTAGATTGTTAGATGGAAGATACAATCACATATTTAATTGAAAGACAATCTAGTAAAATTCTAACAGAGCTAATTGCTAAACACAATCATAGTATAGGTTCATAGATATATACTAGGCTTGTGGTCTAGATGACCACTGAATGCGTAGGTAATGCAAGCATAATATGCTTACAAAGCATCAGCTGCCTCTGTCAAGGAGAGCCATACTGAATATCCCAGGTGGTGAATTTACAAATACTCATCCAATCAAGACTGTTCTTCAAATTAACTAATACATTACTTTGGTGTGTAGGTGAAGTCTATTCCTTAAGTACAGAATATGCTGGGTTAGATATCTAACACACCAGCAGATTCTATTTATGTGCCAGTGAAGGTTAAGGTCCTTGGTATAAGTGTTCATGAAAAGGACAGTTGTGTAAAGTTTTACCATAACAGTAGATGTCCTTCTCTTCACTGTTGCAGTATTCATTAAAGAAGGGCTGTCTCCCCCCACCTCACAGTCCTTCACTCAGCAAGTATAGATAAACTTGAAAAATATCTTGTTTGTGCCATGCGTTACATTTTTCTCTCCGCACAGAATGTTGGACATAAAAGGGATGTACGGATGCAATCATTGTAGGACAAGGGAGTACATGCATATCCAGAAGGAAAAAATGCAGAATAAACAAGAGGGTGTTGGAGGGAGGGAGCTAATACTGCAACAGGGAAGAGAAGGGCATCTACTGTTCTGGTAAGACTTTACACAACTGTACTATGTCCTTCTACATCACTGTTGCAGTATTCCTTAAATAAGGGGGAGTAAAAAACTCAAGAAACAGAATGGGAGGTGGAAGGCTGAGAAGAGCCCTCAACAAACCCTCACAAAATTGTTTCAGCAAAACCTGCTCTGGAGCTAAAAAACATATCCAACTTATAATGCTTAGTAAAGGTATGCACTGAAGACCAATTAGCAGCTTCAAGGATCAAATTGGTGCCCAACCCCTTGAAGAAGGCAGCAGAAGAGGCAACAGCCCTAGTAGAATGAGCTCTAACAGAAGCAGACAGAAACTTGTCATGGAAAGAATAACAACAAGAAATAGCCTCCAGGAGGAGATGGTTTACTTAGAAACAGCCAAACCCAAAGACCTGGGATGAAAGGAAACAAAAGGAAACAAAAAAGCTAATCAGACTTACAAATTGTCCTAGTTTTATCCAAATAGTACCTGAGCTGTCAGTGCAAATCCAAAGTATGCAGGACCCTCTCAGTAGCAGAATGAGGAGAAGGCAAAGGGAAGGGAGTTGTACAGACTAATTTAAGGACAACTCATTTACCACCTTGGACAGAAAGCAGGATTAGTATGAAGGGACATCCTGTTCCTGTGAAAAAAACAAAAAAGAAGGAATGACCATAAGGGCTTAGAGCTCGGAAAACCTCCAAGCAGAAGAAAGAGCCAGCAACAAAACAGTCTTCCAGGTACATTGTTGCAAAGATGCAGAATCTGCAGGCTCAAAAGGAGTCTGACTCAAATTTTCCAAAACAAAATTAAGGTCCCAAGGAGGTGGAATGGGTTTTCTTGGAGGCCTAATATGCAGGATGCCTTTAAAAAATTGTTTGACCTTAAAACAAGAAGTCAAAGGAGGAGTCAAGGGCAGACTAGCAGAAATGGCTGACAAATGGGCCTTCACAGAAGAATAGGCCAAGCCAGACTGGAGCAACTCACAAAAATAAGAGAGGACCAGAGGTGTTCCCACTGAAAAAGGGTTATGGTTATGAGCATGGCACCAGACCAAAAATCTTTTCCATTTGGACATATAGGATTTTCTGGTTGAGGCTTTCCTTGCCTCCTGTAAAACCCTGAGCACATCCTCAGAAGAAGTGCCCAAAAGGGATTAAAAATCACCCACAATGTCAGTTGCAGAGTGGACAAGTGGGGATGAATGAGAGACCCCTTCTCCTGTATGAGAAGATCCAACCGGTGAGGTAATTTGTGATGATTGCCTGGCCAAATGCATTAAGAGGGGGAACCAGTGCTGTCTTGGCTAAAAGGGATTCACTAGCAAGATTTTTGAGGAGTCCAGCTGAATCTTCTGCAGGACCTCTTGAAGAAGTGGGAGAGAAGGGAAAGCATAAAGAAAAATCCCTTTCCATGGAAAAGACAGGGCATCCGTCTTCCAGGCCAGATGGCATGGCACTCTGGAACAGAAGAGAGGAAGCTGCCTGTTCAGAGGGGAGGCAAAAAGATCTACCTGAGGAATACCCCACCAATGGACAATTTCCAGAAATGCATCCCTGTGAAGCATCTATTCGTAAGCCTGTGATTTTTACCTGCTCAGGCAGTCTGCCACCAGATTGTGCTCTGAAGGAATGTATGCCACCTGAGGAGTTGAGTGGTAACTGAGAGCCACTTCCCAAACCTGAAGCACCATCCTGCAGACAGGGTAAGATTTTGTGCCCCCCCCCTCCGCTTGTTGACATACCACATTACTGCTGTGTTGTCTGTGCACACCTTCAAGGGGTCTGGAGAGAACATGGGGTGAAAAGCTTGAAGGGTCAGAGTCAGAGTCATCATCTCTTTGATGATGATAGCGACTGACATCTGATGGGGAGCCAGAGACCTTGAACTTTCAGGTGACCAAGAGATGCCCCCCACCCATGTCTGAGGTATCAGTGAACAGCTCTTGAGAAGGGACTGGAGACTGAAGGGGCCAGCCTGTGTTGAGAGCGAACTGTCAAATACACCACTCAAATTCCTTCTTGAGACAGGGAAGGAAAGGTATACAAAATCAGAGGGGATGATGTTGTAGCCAAACCAGCTTGAGATACCACTGAAGTTTCCACATATGCTGTCTGGCAAGAGAAGGTATTGGAATAGAAGAGGCCATTAATCCCAGGGCCCGAAGAAACTCCCTGGCTGTCATGGCAGTCAGGGGATGAAGAGACTGAAATAAGGATGTCAACAACAAAATGTTCAGACCAACTGGAAATAAGTGTGCTCGAAATGGCAGAAAATGAATTTTGGGGTAGTTACATCTCCATGTCCCTTTTATGCCCTATGTTCTGTTTGGGGAGCATAAATGTGACAGCATCAGAACCACAAGATCAAAGGATTTAAACTTTGCTTGTGACATAAATTTAAGAAATGTTTTTGAGACAGATATGTGTCTCAGAGGATCTCCATCCATGTGAAGCAGAGTTCATCCCTACCCTATTTAAGCATAATCTTGACCAATAGATGAGAAATTGGTAATTCACCTGGAGTCTGTCCCTCATGTCTCCAAGAGACAGAGGTAGACAGTAATGCCCAAACTAACACCCCCCCCCACATAACCTCTAGAAACTTCTTTAAACATAGTGGTCCAATTGGGTTGGCCCTGGTGGTCATTAGCTTATTATATACCAATGAAGTGTGTGCACTTATTTAATATTTGCAAGTTGCAGTATTTGTTGACTCCAAACAAATACTATACTTTACCAATATTAAATGAATACACACAATGAAATTGATGGCACTTAAACTACTCTTTTTCCAAAAAAGTATAAACATGGCAAGGACACACTAATAGCACTTGTATTAACTTGCAATTTAATATTTCTAAGATATAATATTTATTTTTTGCAAAATTATACAATACACAGAAATAAAGTATAAATAATATACCTCATAAATATGCTAGTGTGCACACAAACTTATAGCACTTAGTAAAATATCAGTGCTATTTACTTGAAATGCTGACAGAGTAGGAATTACCAGGCAGTAATGCAAAGTAACATGCATACCCTGAAAAACAGAAAACATGTTACAGGCATTACTAATGCATTGTCACCTCACAGTAAGACGCTGTCCGGTTCGATTCTCAGCTAGAGCGTCTTCTGCATGGAGACATGCGTGAATGGGCGTACCTTTGTTGAAGGTTGTGCATCAGGCCTGGCAAGCTGGTACGTAAAAATTAACTGCCAATCATTAGCGGACTGGAGTTCCGCTGTGGCGACCCCTAACTGGGAAAAGCCAAAAGACACAAACAGTATTAAGATATTATGTGCTGCTGTGTTACATCTTAATTGTGTGCATCTCCCCTTATTTCATTTGTGGGGCTTGTATTTGTAACAGTAAAAATGTGGAAGGCATCCCCTTATTTCCTGTTATTACAGACAAGGTAAAACTGTTGACAGATGTGAGGGCCATTATATTTGTAACTAAAAGTCAGGAAGAAGTCCCCTTATTTGAGATTAGGAGAGGTAAGCTACTTCGTGGAATTGATTGTCATTTTTTTGTTAAAGGGGAGCTAAACCTGTTGACAAACAGGATAGGTGTGTGTTTCAGTGGCTATGTAGGCATGGCTTGCTAGGCTGTGGGCAGGATTTGCTACAGTACATCTTGGGAGGGTACTACAATTTAGTATAACCCTTTTATTTCATAGGTTTATACTAGACTATTGACCGACCAGGGTCTTTACAAGTCTAGCAAGCAACCCAACCCAGTTTTGTCCCAGAGTTCACTGGATGCCTATATGGTGGGGTATGTTAGTAAAGAGATAGCCAAGGAATATGTTGGGGCGGGGTATGCTAGCGGGGATTAATTTATTTACTATCAACCTCTGTCCAGAGACATGGGGTCAGACCGAGAGGGAATGAATTTGCAATTTCGCCATCCAATGATCAAGGTTCATTTTGAATAGGGTCAAGGATGAACTCTTCTTTACATAGATAAAGAGCTTATTCCATAGTGCGGGGATCCTTAAAGACACAGACCAGTCTCTCCAGCTTGTTCTATTTATGTCGCATGCAAGATTCAGGTTGGATTTAGCGTTTCTGGTGCTGTTTATTTTGAGGATGTGCAATACATCCGTCAGAGCTGGATCCATGGATGTGTTATATGCTAGGCATAGATCGCCTTTTAGTAATCTGTAAGAGACTGACTACAGAGATAGGGCCTTAAGGTAATTTGTGTAGGACAGGGAATTCATATCCTAGATTCATATCCTAGTGAGGAACCTTTGAGGGTGTTCCAACTGTTGCAAGTGCCTGGTTAGTTACAGCCAAAGTGGAGATTGCACTCAATGATGGGTCTGATAAGAGTTGAGAAGTGTGGTACTATAACTTCCTTGGATCTGGATGCCATAACCTTGCTTATGAGTTGGGTGGTATAGATCATTCCCCTCCACACAGGAATTAACTTATCCAATACCAACAACTAAAGACTTGGAGATACTATAGGGTCCCTGTCTGGAATGTCCATCAGAAAGCATCTGAAAATGTAACAGGACATCTTAAGGGACAGGTTGCAGTGGTGTAATTTATCCATCTGCCCAATCCATTTGACACCACTAGTTGTGATTCCTTTCTATTATGACAGACTGCAAAGTGCACAAGAAAAACTATGATACAGTGGTTTAGTTGCCAGAAAAGTACTCAGTTCCTTTATGTTGGCCTTTATCAAGAGATTAAGCTTGGACTTCCTATTATCCAGTAGATATTGGTTCGCTGCTTACACATGCATTCTAATGATCAGGGTGTAGTAAAGTATGCAGATGATATGGCTCTGTTATACAGTGCTCAGTTACATTAAGATCCCAACAATACTGCAAGGCAGCTTTACTAAACTTGCAAGCTTGATGGATAAATCCTCTCTGGTTCTAAACTCCAACAAGAATAACTATATATATATATATATATATATATATATATATATATATATATATATATATATATATATATATATATATATATATTTGTTTTAAACAGTAATCATAATAATTACACATACATTAACTTTGCCACTTTAAACAATGGTGATATGAATGAATAAAAAACAAAATACGTAAGTCACTCTGCATAATTCTTTGTCCGCTGGAAAAAAAAAAGAATCTTGTGTCAAAAACAGTCAGGACAGCTTGTTAGGCAGCTTATAAAGAATCAAATCCTTTTAACTACCCAGAATCAAATCCTTCTAACTCCCCATCTACAATGTCAAAACTTGGCTCCTTTAGACTCTTCTTTGCTTTGGCATATCCTGTAAACTGGCTAGTTGTGAGGTATACTAAATGGGTGAGCAGGTATATCAAAAATGCACTCGGCTTGTTATTTAATCTTATTCTAGAACTCTCCACTGAAACCCATTAGCAACCTTAAACAAACTACTTTTTCAAAGACAAAAACATGTCACATTACCTACCTAGGTCTTCTTTCTGCACTCACATCTTCCTCTATGTAGGTTTCATTTTGGGAAATGGCACCCTTCTAGAAATGCAGGATTAATGAAAGAAAAAAATAACTGAACCTCACTAGGACCTACAATTCATGTTCAGAAACCACACTGACAAAACAATGAATACTCTCTCATATGAGAGCAGGATGGCTGTACCAGTAGTATATGTGCCATACTTCCTAAACATCTGCTATCCAATGGAAGCAAAGTCATTACTGAAAGCAAACATCCCTTATTATACTGCTGCTATTAGATGCTCCAACTTAATGCAGCCTATACAAAAGCCACTTGGTATTTTCCATCACTCCTAATGGAATTCTAACAACTGACTGATCTGTAAATTTAATCCCATGTTCAAAAACAGTTTGCATCTTTTATTATGATTAGTCCATTAAGGTACTCACGATGAAGCTACAACTTAATTACTATATGTACAGCAAACTTGAATTATAACTGCTGTACACTTGAGATTTGATTACTATTTCATTACTTCACAGTTTCTATGGTCACTGAACAGCTTGTACCCCTAATGTCTTTTCTGTAGGTAAACTGTAAAGCCATAGAGATCATCTTTCTGGGCCTCAACCAAGAAGTTTCTGAATGACTGATTTTGTCATGGAACCTGAGCAATGAGAACCCATGAGGTCAAGCCCAATCTGAGGGAAGTTTGGCAAGATCATCCAGCCTCCCAAGGACAGATCCCACAGTAAGGGACCCCTCACAGACTCAATGGTAGTAGTAACAGTGACCAAAAGGGGGCCTGTTGGGTGACAGGGTGATGGTCCATCTACCTAAGACACACTAAAGTGGGTGACATTGTTAAATATGTCTTTGCATCTGTCACTTTTTCCTTAATAGCTGTCAGTTAACTGACATACAAACCAGTCCCTTCCTGTGGGACTTTAGCAGAAAAGATACTGAAGAGACACTGGAAAAACCAAGTAGACCAGAGGCAAACAGAATTACAAGTAGCAACCATGCAGAATATTTCCACCCACTCCATGCAGATCATACACAATGCAGACAATAGGGCAGCTAGGGCATGCATCACAATGATACACTATGCCTGGTTCAAACTATGTAATACTGTGGAAAGTTTCAAGGCGACAGTCTGCCCCCTTTGATAGATTCTTTTTGACTGAAGGTGAAAGAGAAACTGGTCAAGCATGAGCAAGAAGACAAGATGCTGGCTGCTGCAGGAGTCACATTCATAGCCCTGCAAAAGTACTTTCCCAGGAATCAGTCAGACTCTAAAAAGTTAGGGTACAAAAATTCCCAGCAGCAGCCATTTGACCAGTTTCCTGAGAAGGGATCCCAAGGACAAAAGGCCTCCATTAACTCAGGTCACCCCAAGGCAGAGATGACCTGCAGAATTAGACGTTCCACGGCCCATTCCAATGGAAATGGCAGCAACCCGCACCCCAGACACCTTGCCTGACTGCCCTACTGTAGAAATAGTCAGGGGTTGTCATTCCCTGCATCTGGAATCAGTTAACCATCATGCAAGACAAATAGATCAGGGGGAAAATATTTAAACACTGTACAAATACCTTTTTAAAGATTATCAAACCAACCTCCCTGCCATTATCAGATATCGTACCCTGTCAAAAGGAGGGTGCCAAACTAGAGATTAGGAACCACCTTATAACAAGGAGCCATCCTAGAGGTCCAACAAGGCCAGACCTGGTCTTCTCAAACTGTTTTTCAATCTGGTAAAATGTTATATATAATGGGCATATTAAAAATAATGAAAGCTTCCATTCAGAATTAAAGAAGTACATTTAAAAGTGTATGGGAATCACTTCTTCACTGTAATATTTCAAGTTTCAATAATGCTGCACTGCTAAACAAATCATTATGAGAATTAAACATTAACCAAATTTCAGATAAAGATAACACATTTGATTTTAAGACCATAAACCAAAAAGGTAATACGCAATTTTTTCCATTCATATTTTCTAGAAACCATAAATCCTGAAGTATTTCTTTACTGTGCAAATAAAAAGAAAAAAAATATGTTAACTCTGGAGCTCTAAAATAAACATTAAGATGATTTAAAAAGTATAATCTGTTTACCAGGGTATAGAGCTCATCCAGCTGGATCATTTTCAGGCACAGTCTGAGACAGAATACAATAATTACACATATTCAACCCAAGTGTGCTAGTATTCCAATAACTGTATTTACAGAGCAACAAAAACACAAAGCTATACAAAGTTATTCCTATGTAATGCAGACAGCTGTAAGAACATAATTAGCCTCATAGTAAGGGCTGTAAAAATATTTACAATTCATAGAAGACAAGAAAGAAGAGAGAAAAAATGTTTTATTGTCACACTCCTCAATGAGGAGTCAGTATACCAGGATTTGTATTATACCAGTGAATGAATATGATGGGCACAACTAATGAATCACATCCAACACTGAGGACTCATTTCAAATTTATGTTTACCCAAAATTACATGCAAATCTTTCCAAAAAGAATCATAAGATTTATGTACTCAATAGCCAATTATTTTGATGACTCAGGCTAACCTGATCATTTCAACATCTAGAAAAAACAATACCTCATTTATCCCAGCTTCTAGAATAAGGTTTTAATACAATTATGGTCTTGGCAGTTAACTGTAAAAATAGATGCACCTGGGGATTCAATAAACTCCATGTAGGCTTCACACAAAGCCTACACGAAGTTTACGTGTTTGCCCTGTGAGCAGCAGTGCTACTTACATATGCATGTTGCGCACTGTGTTTAAACGTAAACAAGTGCAGTTTCATGGTCAGCAACAGTGTTACCAGCCAGGAAACTGTGTAAAGCAACATGGACAACAGCAGACATGTAAGGCTGTTTACCTATGGTCAAACTAGGTCTGCGTAATTGGTCGGAATGCCACAATGATTACCAGGGTTATTAATTCCAACACATTATATAACGTATATATAGTGCAGAGTATTGTGTTGCAGGCATATTGAACAAAAGTTGTGTAAATGATCTGTAAAGGTACATAGATTTCATTATAAGCAAGCAGTCAGGGTAAGTGTGTGTGTTGAATAGGGACACACAGATGAACTGTAGGAATGAACACAGGGAAAGAGGGCAGGTGAAACATGGTAATGTACAGCAGATGAGGGCATGTCAATGAAGCTAGTTGTAGCATGAACACTAATCACATATCAACATGATACAGTATGGACTGCACAGTGAATGTATATTATGTGACTGTCACACAAGGTGGCATAACAGTGGAGAAGATTCTTTGTGATATAAGCATCCTGATATGGTACAATGGAAAGGGAATATATCAAGGGTGGTATATACAACAGGGGTTACGTGTATATTGTGAAGCTTTGCAAAATTAGTTGCCTGAATATGACTGTAATGTCAGCAGAGGTCTCAGCCAAGTGGGACACATAGTAACAGGCTCATGGACAACAATAGATAGACACACACCCAATCATTGACAATATCAGAATAATGCCACCAGTAATCCCATGTATCTGACATAACATATGTGACTGTGAGTGCTCATAGATGGTTCTGCAAACACACACTTGTACAACTATTATGAGTTGTCAGCAATCTATGAGGGGAATCAAGCACACCATCCTGAAGCTGTAACATCTGCTGGAGGTATTAGGAGGGATACTACTGTACATATATGTGAGATTATGATCAATCCAGACTAGTTGACAGGTGTGCATGGCATATATATGGCACAATTCACACTCTCATGAATGTAACCCATGCCATCAATGTTGTCAATCATCCACATATGCACTGTGTTCATCACAGGAACACATATCACACATGCATCTGGTGTAACACTTTGATGGGGGTTCCGCACCATTAGACACTATTTATGCAACAAAAAGAATACTTAGATATGGCCAATAAGATGTGTGGGAGCTCACTGTGCAAATGTGGTGTACTTGAGTAATGCATCCCTGGAAGATTTGTAGGGAGGTACATGAAAAAGGGTGCATTGCACTCAGTTATTGTTGTGATGAAGGCTGTGAACTATGGAAGTATAATGGCTTTTGATGTGGATGTTCTGCACATACTCAGGTGTTGTGTTACATACAATGGAGTAGTCACCACTGTGTGCAAATGCTGGTGGACATTCCACATACCATCCACCTAAGTGCACAGGTCACATACCACTTGGTTTGCTCACAGAGGTGCGCTGTCTACATTATTATTAGGTTGTGTGTTTGCTTTTATAATGCAACAAATCCCCCTGTGTTTTTTTCATCTCATGTGTCTTTGTGACTGTGACTGTGGCAGCAATCCTTTGTGTGTGTTGTGTTTGTTGATACTGTTTGCATTATACTAATATCACACTTGGATTCAATGATTGTCCACAATCTGCAGTCCTCCAGAAGGCTGTTTGGACAAAGGATGTGTATGTCATTCTTGACATCTGTGACTTAAATAATAAACATGAAAGGGTCTAGCACACAGCCCAGACCTGATCACTGGACTCTAGATATAGGTGAAGTCACATGCTTCAACATATTTATATGCCACATATGTGATCCAGTGGTCTATCTACTTGGTGATAGAGGTGTTTATGGCCACTTGTGGCAGTGCTGCAGTAATACCCGAGTGTGGATTTTTGTCAAATAACTTGGCCTGGTCAAGCTCCGCAGGATAATAGTATTGCCATCATGCATGCCCCTGTTGACCTTCTTGAGGACATTTAACAAATGCAGCAGACACACAGACAGGATATTACCAGTGTCATTTAGAAAAGGTCTATGATGAAGTTTTGGTCTATCTCACAGATGAGGACAGTCAGGATGTGTCTATACATGTATGCATCAGGAGATGTCCCTCGCTCCCAATCAGCTGGATGCATGTTGATGTACACCCTTCTATGGGTCCATCTCGGGGCTGTGTCTGGGAGGTCTATGTTTTTTGTCACACTAAAGACAATCTGTGACATTGTCACAGCCCATTGATTCTGTTTTATTAGCCATACAGAGTGTACAGATGTGCTGCTTTCCTTGGCATAGAAACTGAGTAATGTTCGCATGTATACTTTGGCTGATAGACAGTGGCAACAGGGGGGTGACATGTAAGACAGACTGTCAGCTAGTGGATTGTCTATTTCCACTGGTTGGGTATGTCTGTTGGCATCCACGTGCACATCTGTGCTTAGTTGTGTATTCCACTTAACATTTCAAATGTCTTGGAATAAAGGATCTGTGAAATTACCTACAAATACAACTGTGGTCATTCATCATGTTCCACACACTGGTACTATGCACACAGCCATACAAGTGTACCAGTGTCATGTACTAACATCAGTTTGCACAACATATGCCTATATGTGTTTCATGGGCAAGCTGTGTTTGTGTAGCCTGATGCCATATCAGGACACATTACAGATCAGTTATTTGTGGCCCATGCAGAACATTTCCTGACACAAATGCTAATGGTCATACAATGGTGCTGCTGATCCCCTCAAAAATCCTTGGTTATAGCAACACAACAGCACGTAAAATTGCAACCTTGTGGAATTCATTGTATCAAAACATGTGATACAATGTTTTGTATATTACAGCATAAAAACGTGTTTAAGGCAAGACTTATGTGACCATGTAATCAATATGAATTTATATTGATGTGTGTCACAGAACATTTAATAATGGTATGTAGACAATTGCACACCTATGCCATACTGCAACTGTCACTAAGATGGTGGATTGTGAACTGTGTCAACAGTTGATATGCTCCACTACAACACATGTACTAATATGCCAACAATATACATACAAGTGTATCATACCATGTCACTCACATCACTCAACAAGTACCATTATGACTCTGTCATAGTTCATGTTGGTATGAATTACTTGAGACATACCTCTCTGAACTATATGAAAAGACACATGACTGAACTCTCAGATTATGTGTCTCAGGCAGGTATGACCCTAGCCCTAAGCAGCATTCTACCTTCACCCAGGATGATGCCACAATATAAACAAAAAATGATTGACTTCAACAACTGGCTTAGCTTCTGGTGTCAGTCCAGGGGGATCCAATATCTCTCAGCCTGGGATGACATGATCAACAGGCCATGATGCTTTGCCAGAGATGGTCTGCACCTGTGTCATCTAGGCTGTTGGATACTGGCAAAGGCACTTGGATCCCCATAGTGCCTTTTTTAGGTAATGTTAAAGCAACAAAAATTCCAGCATAACTAAATCCACTTGAGGAAAACTCAAGGTTCTGCTGCTTAATGCTAGGAGTCTAACATGAAGCTGCACTGGAGGAAATTGCCAACCTACTAGCTGACAGATTTGACACAACCTTCACCCCCCCCCCCCGGCCCGACTGGCCATATCCCAAAGCATACCTGACAACAGTCCTCTGCCTAGTATCTCTAGACATCAGGTCATATCTGCACTCTCCAAGGTTAAAAATATGGCCTCAATGGTACCAGATAACATGGACATAGTGGACCCACATAGCTTCTTCTTTGAGAACTGGCTTTGTTCCAGCAGAGTGGAAAACAGCAACAGTAATTCCCTTGCACAAAGGGGGATCATCAACTGACCCTGGGAACTATAGACCCATAACTCTAACCAGTCTCATCTGCAAGGCCATGGAAAGAATCATCATGGACCTTATTAACAAGGACATAGGTGACCTTCAAACTCTAGACCCAACCCAACTTGGCTTGTTAAGGGTAGATCATGCTTATTAAACCTAGTAGACTTCTTTGAGAAAGTCACTAAAGCCCTGGATGAAGGTACGACAGTACATACCACCTATCTTGATCTGTCCAAGGCTTTTGACACATTCCTCCACTCAGGTATCATTGAGAAACTCTCCCAGCTGGGGATTAACCCATACATCACTAGATGGGTAGCCAGTTGGCTCACCAACAGAACACACTCTGTTAAAGTTGGTGAATCAACCTCTATCAGTAGCTCTGTCACCTGTAGCGTACCACAAGGATTTGTGCTGGGCCCTTTACTCTTTGGACTCTATTTCTTGGAACTCCAGGCTAAACTTGACAGCCTTTGGCTTACCAAGTTTGCTGATGACTGCAATCTGCTTGCAATCATTGAATCCCCTAATGATATTAACATATTACATGAGGCGCTAACAGAAAGAAATTATTGGTGCCAAAGCCACAGTCTAAAACTACACAAAAAAAGTACCATTATTAATGTCTTTGGCAAAGAGGAATTCCTAGCTATAGTATTAAAAACAGCCGCCCCCACCTCAGCTCAAACCCAGTGATGCAAGACCAAGGAAAACAGGTAGATAGCAATCTGAACTTTGACCACCAAGTTTCCACAGTGGTAAGAAAAGCCTTCTACATCATGCACCTCATAAGTAACAGCATCGCATCCAGGTCTGAGGATGTTACAACACCACCATACTCGACCCTCATTAGACCACTAATAGAGTACAATGCTCCCTTTTGCATATACCACACCAGACACCTGTAGCATCTGGAGACACCACAGGGGTTTTACACCAATAACATACAAAGTCTTCAAACCATGCCATGATATATGTAGATAGACTGAAAGCCCTGTCACTGTACTCTGCATCATATAGGCTGCTAAGATGTGATTATGTGCCTAGCCTACAGGGCAGTCTCTGACCCTGCTCTTTTGGAAATGCTACACATTTGAAAATCTAATGGTACAAGAGTCACTTACTCTAGTGATCCTAACCTAGCCTGTGACATTACCAAAACATGCTTGAGAGATAGATACAGCTGATGACATCAGCAGAGTCTGCTGAGATGAAGTTGGTAATAACAGTGTCCCACATGCTGGTTTAAAATGTTCTCTCTAATGTCAACCAAGTGAACACACACACACACACACACACACACACACACACACACACACACACACACACACACACACACACACACACACACACACACACACACACACACACACCAATTGGCTGCAGTGAGAACAGAACACCTACCTAAGTGCACCAACTAGAGAACTCAGTATTTAATGAAAGCTCCATAGTGCAAGTCTGAATTGGAGAATGTCAAACAACACTTTATAAATAATGACATCAGCAATGTCTGGTGAGGAGTAGCTGGTAGTAACAGTGTCACACATGCTGGTGTAAAATGCTCTTTCTAATGTCAACCAAGTGAATAACACACACACACACACACACACACACACACACACACACACACACACACACACACACACACACACACACACACACACACACCATTTGACTGCAGTGAGAACAGAACCCCTACCTATCTAAATACACTGACTAGAGACCTCAGTATTCTATGCAAATGACATAGCACAAGTCTGACTTGGACAGTGACAGACAACACTTTATAAGTGATGACATTAGCAATGTCTGGTGAGGGGAAGAAGGTAATAGAGTCCCAAATGGTGTAAAATCTCTGTCTAAAGTCAACACACACACACACACACACACACACACACACACACACACACACACACACACACACACACACACACACACGTTGACTGCAGTGAGATTAGACCCCCTGCCTAACTAAGTACATAGACTAGAGAACTCGGTATTTAATGCAAGCTACATGGCACAAGTATAACTTTTACAAGGCTGCAGAGCAATTTTTAGTGGATGACATCACCTCTGGATGTTTGAGAGAAAATGTTGTGAGGCCTGAATAAAACAGATGTGTAGGCATGTACAACTGTCAGAATATTGGTACTCAATGGGATTATAGTGATGACTGCAGGATATACAACTATAGTCTTCTGACTAGACAGAGACAGACACCAGTTGACTGCAGCGAGATTAGAGCCCATACCTAAGTACACAGACTAGAGAACTTAATGCTAGTGACACAGCACAAGTCTCACTTTTACAAGGCTGCAGGACAATTTATTGTGGATGACATCATCACTGGGTGTTTGAGAGGGATGTTGGGAGGCCTGTCTGAAATGGATAGCTAGTCATATGCAACTGTGAAGATATTAAAGATGCATGTTACCAGATTGATGAGTGTGTAAAGTGTAACATTTGCTGTTGTATTTCTAATGTGCAGGTATACCTTAAAGATTCAGCTTTGCAAACTATATGCAAACAGCTGTACACATTACTACAAGTACTAGAAATTCTAAATGTGTATTGTCTGTATAAAGATATTCATGGCATTTAAGAAAGCATTTTTTATTTATTTCTGTAGTGAGGTTGATATATTTGTGAACAGGTATTGAGAGACCAAGTTTCAAGTGTATGAGTGGAGATAACAGATGGCTACAGTGTAAATATGTGTTCTTTCCATAAAAAGTGTCATCCCTTTATTTGCATTTTTACATGTACTTTCATGGGATGAAGACTAAATGGGCAGTAAAGATAAGTAATACATGCTAATGTGTACTTTCCATAGTGGACCACCGAGCAGCTGGTTTGTGCAATCGATGGCAATTTTTTTGTGCACGGCAGATACACATTTATACTGCTTTCCCTGTTTATGTGTAGTTAAGCAATGAGCAAATGTGAGCCTCTGCTTCATTGATAAAATTGTGGATAGTACTTAGTGTAAGAAGCACACCTATGCTTAGCTGATTTTGTGGCCGCAGATATAAATGTATTGACAGATTTCTTTTTGAACCCAGATGATACAGGGTTCGAACCCAGGTGTATCTAACCATTTTAAATATGTATTTATAATGTAATTAAATAATTATTTATTCTACATTCACTGTGTGTTACCTTAGTGCAGCATGTTTAAGTAGTATCATGCAGAGGTAATCACACTATTGAAAAGCTGTTCACCATTGCTTAGCATTAGTGAGCTATGCCAAACTCTGCGCAAACACAGAGGACAAAAAGTGAAGGACGTCATATGTGTATGGTGTGAATTTTATTTTTTGACCAGATTAAAGGTGTTAAAAGGGGTAGATAGCAAAGTGGTAAAATGGAGGGCAAGCATGGGGAAGAACAAAGGGAAAACAATATAGGAATGTGCAGGAGGGAGAGAGGAAAGAACTATAGCTATCCAATTGTTCAACAGTGTAAAATGAAAATATGTACAGAATATTAGCTGAATTTGGACTGTCATCTGAGGAAAGAGGGGTGACAACAAAATTATGTTGTATAACCAAGTGTACAGAATCAATTGTGTCAAGAAGACACGTGTGTGAAGTGGAGAGCAATCTGTCAATATATATTTTTTATGGGACAAGTGCCCTTTTTTTACTTCAGTAAGAGAGGAATGTTGGGTAAGGGACTTAGTATTTCTGGGTCAGGTAAGAAGGAGAGGTCAGGAAGCAGATGCAAACAAACAGGATAAACAAAACAAGACATATGGATGGTGAGGGACACAGTTTAGGGGACACCATGATTGGGGTTAGGGAGGGGACAATAGATGCCCATGCTCACCAAACATGGGGACAGTGAGAATATAGTCCTCACCCACAGGACTGTTATCACTGTCCCCTTACTCTGCTGGCTGTTGGAGTGCTTGATGTCTTCTCCTCCAGACCATAAAAGAGAACATCCTCTCCATCCAGCATAGGTGTGCACTAATGGCGCTGTGCAGGACCTACTCTCCAAGCTTGGCAAATCCTGGTGGGTGATAAAACCACCACCTCCACCAGTACTCCTGGAGGGTAACACAGCACCAGCTTTCAGGGTAGTGCTACCTGATGTGGAGGGCTCAGGTAGTGCAGGGGCAGCAGAGACAGTACTGTCAGCTTTGGTCCCAGATGTGCTGGGTGTCATTGTAGGAGCCGGTGGAGTGGGGGCAGGCTGAGCCACAGGGGATGGCCTACCTCCCTATTCTGTAAAGCATTTTGTGTTTTGTCAGAAATGGTTGAGATGAAAACATTCTGACAACATGTAGAAAATAAAAAAAGAGAGATAAGGGTTGGGGTAAGATAAAAAAATGAGATAATTAGTACCATCATTTGTGACATATAATGCATTATCACAATAATAAAGTATTTTATATTTATCTGTACTTTTACATTTAAAAATACTTCTTTACAACTACAAACTATAAGTAATGATTGTTCAAAGTAATCCTTGCAATGTGCATATATTGCACATACGCTTGGTCAAATTATGCAGATTAAGTTAACATCAGGCCATTTATGCCAGTTCTGTTGAAATTAAATTATGTAATATGTAAAGGATTTTACATATATTTATTTGTTACTTGGGGTATTTCAATTCGCAACATCTGACTACTGTATTAGACGTTACTCCTACAGCTGGCTTGTGCTACAGACTGAAGCATGCATGTTTGCTTTTACAGTTAGGATATGCATGCTTAATTTGCTATTACTTTATAGAACAGCAATACTTTAGCTAAAATAATAGCTATACTGTGCTACATACATACCTTTTGCTTCCCTCAGTATATCTAGACACTTTTCATAGGCATCTTTATTCACCATAATCTCTTGACTGAATGTGCAATAAAGAGAAGAGAACAAGAAAAGAGCATTATGCATACTAGTCTTGCCTATATGCAGCTTTCTATCTAATATACATTTTCTATATCAGTATACTTACCCAACTGTGTGATGTCAGCAGTCCTGAACTCATCCAGCCACTGGTTGAGTGTATCTTGCTTGCACCTTTTCAGGTCATTAAAATGATACCTACATTGTTCTCAACTGTGTGGAATGCCAGTCACAATGGAGACAGACTTGGCCAGACCATTCCATGCCTCAGACTTGTACTGAGAGCAGGTATACTCCTCCTGTAAGAGCCTTTGGCTGTGGCACTTTACTAGGAGTCCAGTGAAGATTCTGGACTCCTCAACACCTCACCTCTGTGGCCTAAATTGCGCATTTTCCCTTCTACCACCAATTATGTCTGACCAGGGAAAACAGCAATAGCTAAAAGTGATTTCCCACCATTGCCTGTTATTAAATTTATTGGTAGAGCGCAAACTTGGAACAATTATGCCAACTGTATTCATGCAACATTAAGCAGAGATCAACAATGCAAAATAGAGAGGAAAGCAGTTTTTGAAACTGGAAGGTTAACCTGACATTTGGCATTAGATTGAGGGTTGTTTGTTGATTTGACTGTTAGGTGCTTTAGCTTTGCAGAAATGTACTCAGAGCATAAATTTTATAACATAACATATTTTTGGTGTGGCTTAAACACTGATAAAATTAAGTTTTACAATGTGGGATTCAAACCTATGCATAAGAGACAAAACATTTTCTTCCACAGTGGTGGTTTTTCATCCTTGCAACAGAAGAAGTGCTTCTCAGACATACTTATGAATTATAAAAAATACACATGACTGACTGAGAGGTTAACCATGTATGTGTGTGACCTGACAAGGTCCTGGTTTATACATTCAGGTGTGTTTGAGTATTATTGAAGTCTGAAGGCCATCCAAAGCCAGAAAACACCATTATAATTACAGAAACACAATAGTCAGCATACCTTCAGTCACACAAATAATTCATATGAGCAGCACTGCTGTACATACTTGTTATTTATAATTACATTTAATTTTGTATGTGTTTATTAAAACTGAGTGTATGGCCCTTAATAAAATTGGGAGTGTGTAATCATTTTTTATGTGAATTTCAATGTAAAGTAAAATAGAACAATAAAAAATATTTGGAATTTACTGTATTAGAACCCTGGATTGTCTGTAGTGCAGCCCTACACTTACACCTACTGCCACAGGAATAGTTAAAAAAAAGTTGGATATTTTCATATTCATTATTAACTTCTGTGTGTTAACTGTAGCGTAATGCTGCTTAGCATGTTTGCATATTGCCCAACATACTTGATAGAATGTATCCATTTTGAAATTGTCTACTGTTTGCTTCCTGTTCTAAACATGCAGATGTTGGGGAAGGTTGCTAATTGCCACTCAATGCCCCTTAGTGGGTTTGCTCGATGGAAAACAAAAGATGCAATAATGTATCCGTTTTGAAATCAAGAATGTCTGCTTACTGGGTACAGGTGTTCTGTCTGCATGGTGTAGTTTATGTATTGGTTATCACAGAAGTACATTATATGACATTTATGCTATTTATCCATTTCCTATGTTTATGCTAAGGCATGCACCATGCAAATAATGTTATTAAAATATATATAACAAGTAAATAACATTATAAAATAAATGTTAGTAAACAGAAAAAGATTTTACACAAGTCTGGATTTGAACTCTTACACCAATGAACCTACAAAACACAATAAGGGTGTCTTATCTCTCTTTGCCACAGAAACAGCTTTGCAGCAGGAATGAAATTCATTGTGCATACAAGCAAGACCCAAGTAATCCACAGTATTAACAAGACATATGACACTTGTACACGTTTGAGTTGTTTGTACATGTGTTAATTTCAGATGTAGTACAATAGGTGATCACATAACCATTTATGACTGTTGTTTTCAGCAATGCAGCTCTGTCGTATCTTTGTATGTTGTTCATTCATCTCTTATCTGAGCAGTAATCGGAGACATGCAGTCTGTAAGGCATTTTGTATCATTATCCTTAAAATGTATGAGAATATTACATAGCAATAATATACAGTTTTCAACAAATGCAGGGAAGTTTGGATATTGCTGAACAGAAGATAAGAAATGTGTGCTGCTTACTTACATTTAAAACCTTGATACAATTAGTTCTACACTTTGTAAGCCTAACCTGGCTGACACACCCACTGGAGGTAAGGGAGTCTGAATTGCTTTTGTGTTTTCCTTCTCCCTAACAATAATCATTCACAGTTGCAATGCATTAGCAACAAACACTGAAGTAGCACCTGCACTATGTTTACATCTGATACACGGAGGCAATAACTTGGAATTCAGCAATTCTAATGAGTTCATACTTCATTTGCATCTTCACCATGCTCACATGCCTGAATGTACACTATAAAAATGCAACCATGTAGCTAGGGAACCTGAAGGTGAGGAGGATTGCATTTTTTGAGTTATATACTGGATTTGCTTACACATTAGTAGGAATATATATATATATATATATATATATATATATATATATATATATATATATATATATGTGTGTGTGTGTGTGTATGTGTGTGTGGGGGGGTGCAGGGGGCTTACCCCCCTGCTTATCATTAGTGTAGGGTGTTTTGTTTAGTAGTGTGGGGCAGTTCTGTGTGTGTTTTTGTGTGTTATGTGTGTTTTGTAAACTTACGTGTTTTTCGGTGTTCTGGGGTTTCGTTGTTTTCATCTCGGTGTTCTATGTTTCGTTCTTCTGGTCTTTTGTTGTTATGAAGTAGGCCCATATATATATATATATATATACATATATATATATATATATATATATATAGAGAGAGAGAGAGAGAGAAAGAGAAAGAGAGAGAGATATAGATATTTACAGATATATTAGCAAATGCAGCTTTTATCTGTATGTACTTCTCAGAAGTCTACTGATGGCATAGTCATTTTTGTCAGGGCATTTTACTTTCTTAGATACACAGTCTTATTAACTTTCATCACAAGTGTTACTGTTACAATTGTTTCTCTGTACATTCTTCTGTATTATTTAAGTGAAATGTAAATGTCCTATATTGTCAATGACACAAGGGTGTTAGCCTTCTAGCATGGCCCATAGATACCTCTAGGGGAGTGTTGGGCACAGATAGAGGTAACTGTTAATTGCATAGAAATGATTGTTCTGTGGTAAATGTTTCACATGTTTTTGATACAGTTTGAACAATAACAATTCACTGATGTTTTACTCCCTGCTTGGCACAGAAATGTCATTTGCCTGTTTTGGGTATGGGGAGCCAGGTTTCATTTCTGTGTAGGCACAACCAAAAAATTTTTATGGAGGTTTGCTTTGCTATTGTTAGTCCTTATTTTGGATCACACCTTGGTTTCTGTATGACTGTGATATGTTACAACAGCATAATCCTTTTGATATTTGAATAACTGAAGTTTTTGTTTCTCCAGTGGGTAATATTAAAAAACTAATAATATGTGTTATATCTAAGCAGGACTTTGATTTATTTGATATGTATGTATAGTATCTTTCTTTGTGTTTTATGTCACTCGGACTATGGTACCCAAGCATCCCAATCCCCACAACCCCCCCTTCAGTGATTCAGAGAACGATGTAATTGTCCAAGTCTTCTGTCAACACCGTGCCTTTCTGCTTAAGAGAGGATGTGGAGATATGTCTGGAAGAATGCAAATTTGGAACCAGATAGTGAATGATGTCAGTGTTGTTGGGGGGTGCAGCAGGACATATAATCATGATCAGGTGCGTCATAGGGCCACTGACATGATTTCATCGGCCCAGAGGAGAGTAGCTGCAGTGGCCCGTGTACAGCTGGCTACCAGGGGAGGCCTGCTAAACAGCCACCACTGTCACCAAATGAAGAACTCCTGTCCATTGTCAGGGATCTAGAGAGCTCATTGGAAAGTTCTCAGTAGCATGTGACTGATGTTGGTACTTCTGTTTCAGGGAACAAGTATGTCCCAGGAGAAGCTTCTAGGTAGGCTTCCATATGTCATTTTTTAATATTGCTTGCATAGTAAAATACTAAAAGCAATAGTTAAGTTGGTTTAGTATTTTTTTTTGGGGGGGGGTAACTATTTATAAATTGATACAGTTAACAACACATTCTGGTTCATTACACATAGGCCTTGGGTAGATGTGCCATCCAACTTTCAGTTAAATGTATTGTTACTGAATATATAAGGCCATATTTTTCTCCCCTGTATTGTTATTATTATGATAATGGTGTCCTTACATTTTGCTTAACTTCTTCCAGGACCATCCTCCCTAGCAAGTGTGGCGTCATCTTCACATGGTACCCAAACATTTTTATTTTAGTACTGATGAGCATTTGCCAGAAATATGCATTTATCCATATGTGTGAGGTGGATGTCAGGACTGTGTGATTTGTTGTACCATCCTTGATAGTGGTAACGGTGTTACTTTGTTAGCATATATTAAACTGTAGTAGTGTAGCTATTAATTTCTTTCCTGTGTTTGTTGCTTATTATCACAGGTGATCCTGACAATGGAAGTGTAGGACTGTTACCACCTGATGTCAGAGTATCGTCAGACTCTGGTGATGATGGTGGCCAAACACAGGCACTGTTGGGGGGGATGCAGAAGTTGAATCTGACAATGAGGTTGACATTTAGCCATACTCTGTAATTCCATCGGACACAGCCAGTAGGCCTATGCAAACCCTTTCCAGTGAGCCCTCAGATATTGGACAGGTGAAGGGTGACACACTTGATCAGGGTAGTGTGGTTACTGCAACTACAGTACCTGTTGACTGTGGCCATAGCCAAAGTGTGGGTGAGGTGCCACACAGGAAGGTTTTTAGTGATGCTCAGAAGAGGCCTGCTGCCCATCCTCCACCTGATCCTGGTATGTCTTTCTGTGCCACTCAACATATGTTTAGGGCCATCTTGGAGGTGCAGGCACATTCCAATAGGGCCTCTGAGGAAATGCTTAGAGTTGTAGATGTGGCACAGGCTGACATGCATGACTTCCTCCACTGTGTTGCCAACTCAATGGACCGGATGAATGACACATTGGAATGGGCAGTCTCTGTGATGGAACATCTGTAGGGAGGGAGATGGCATCCACGTGGGTGTAGGTCAGCCACGTCATCTGATGTTAGCTGATGTAGCTGTGCGAGACCACTCTTCATAGTGGCACTAATTCCACTGCTCTGTCAGTGGTTAAGGTGTCCACACCCAGACATGACAAGCCATGGGGTTGTGGTCCTGGGCATACTCATGTGGAGAGCTCATTCAGTAGACATCAGTCATGCTCAGGTAGCAGCAGTGCATCTGACCATGGGTGTGGATGTGCCAGCACAAATTCTGACAGAGCCAGTTCTTGGGGTCGGGGATGATAATGATGAGCTGCCACCTCAACTATGTACAGCTCACACCTGTCCAACATACCAGGACATAGAGCTAGCACAGAGCTTGGCTATGTTCTTGCAGAAACTCGCACACCGATTTGACCTGGAGTGCCCATACACACACACACACACACACACACACACACACACACACACACACACACACACACACACACACACACACACACACACACACACACCAGTTATATGGGTCAGTTGTGAAGCTTAAAGCCCCTTCTGTCTCAGTGACCATTGGTTAATTTATCCAAATATCTGCCTGTTTTTCTTACTCACACACACTCACAACCTTTTGTATGAGCCTAGGCCTACTGCCCCCTACACAACACCATGTCAAAATTATGATAACTGTGCCATATCATTGTTTTCTGTCTTTTGGATTCAGGGATACACAAGTCTTTTGTCTGATGTTCAGTGTGCACAGCTGACTTAGTGCTTAGTTTATCTGTTTTTTTGATGCTGTTTTCAAATTGTAATCCTTTCTTACAGGTTTTTGTAATGCGTACAACCCTCCTAAACTCTTACACCTACAAAGCTGAATCAAGCCATAAATAAAAGTATGACAAAGGACTGACGATGGAGAGAGTTTTTAAACATTGTGGTTTTACAAACTTAAACAGTTAATGGAATAACAGGTTTTGGATTGCTATTTTTATGTTGTTCTGAGGGATATGAAGTCTGAAACTGAAATGTGTGTCATTATTTTCTAACTTCACTCTTTAATTATTTGCCATTATAAACATATTAGGCCAAACTGTGGACATTTGGTGAAAATCTGTACATTTGAGATGTAAGGCCTCTTAGTTGATATAGGACACATGTATTCACATAAGTCACTGCTGTTGCATTTTTGATATAATTGCTGTAAAAATCACCCATCTTATGCATACTTACATTACCACGTAACAGTGTGCAAGGAAATACCATTCATTTGTATTCTTAGACATTTATTTTTTATTCCAGATTCAACACTTACCTTGGAAATCCAGCAGTTGCAAGAGTTTTAGTTCAGGGCTGACTCTGTCTGATGCTAGCAGTACACAGCCATTACATGGGCAAGTAAAGGTTGTGAGTCTTGCCTGGCATCGATTTTACTGTATGTGCATAGAATGAAGGTTTTAGCCCCTTAGGTGGTGCGCGTGTGTGCTGTCCATTGTCTCTTGGCCAGTGCGAGGCCATGTTGTGCACATCTATGTCTGTCTACACCCAAAGTGGCTGCTGGTTCCCCCTCTGACTCCTCACCTGCATGTGGCTGTTTTGACCTTTTCAGTGGTAGTGGGATGTGTGGCCCTTCCCCTTACGGTTCCTGCTGAAGCTGTTTTCCTCAGGATAATGTGTGGAGCATGGCACAGATGGTGAATATTTTAGTACATCTATGGGACTGTACTGAAGAGCTCCCCCAGATGTATCTAGGCACCAGAACAACACATTCAACAGTCCAAATGCATGCTCTATAATATTCCTTTTTGAGAGTGTACCTCATTACAGTGTTCATCAGTTGGTGTGTGTGTATTTCTGATGGGTGTCATCAGCCTTGGTTCCAGTAGATAATCTGCATCCCCAATAAATGACCCTGTAGGATATCCCTCCTAATAAACATCTCATACAGTTGAGAGCTGTGCCAGATATGTAAGTCATGGTAACTGCCTGGGTTGCTAGCACACACATTCATTATGATTCCCTTAGTATTACACATGACCTGGGAGTTAATGGAGTGGTATTTATGTGCACCATTCCCTGTTCCCCAGGTGGTACTCTGATTTCTGCATGTGTACAGTCTATGGCATTCAGGACTTTAGGGTAGTGTGCTGCAGGGTAGAACCCTTGTATAGGTCTGGTTCTCCCCTCAGATGTATGCAGAAAATGTATATACTCACTGGCATGTTGCACCATAGCATCCAGGAATTGATGGAGGATCCTGGATGCTGATGCTTGTGACACCCCTAGTATGTCCCCCTGTTGGTCTCTGGAAGGTTCATGTATCTAAATTTCTAAGTGTTACACATAGCTTAGTCTCCACTGGTACTGGTTCCACTCAGTTTGCCTTTGCTCTTAGCTGAAGATGACAGAGGTTGCAGAGTTCCTGTAGTGTGTCTCTGTCCACCCTGTAGTGCTCTATAATTTCCACCTCATGCAGAAAAGTTAAATGGGGTCTAAAAACCCTTCTTCTTGGCCATGGTCTATTAGCAGCAGCATAGACCTGGGCCTGCTGCACATACATATGAATAACAGCAACAGCAGCCCCTAACATTCTTTCTGTGTTGCCTAGTTTCCATGGCTGTATTCCAATAGGTTTTGGAATTGCAGGGAAAACCAGCACTGAGTTTGCATGGTTGCTTTATAGCTCATTGAATATCTCCTCCATCTTGGATTGGTTGATTAGCATACAATTCAGCTGCTTATGCTGTAATTCACATGCTATGATGTTTACCATGTCTGTGCAGCTCTACATGCCATGTAGAGCTGTTTATTGAATACAAAACTGTGCTCTATTGTGTGCACATGGTTTTAGCAGAACCTGTAGGTTTACTGAATCTGCACTGCAGTTTATTCTCATTAGATAATAAATATGCAGTTCGGACAACATATAGTAATTTTATTAAATACAATTTTTTTTTAAAGAAGCAAACATTTTTGACCAACTTGAGGTAATGTCTTCAAGAACAATATTTTACTTCCTATTTTATAAACTAAGATATTTTACCTAATATAAACAAACCTTCATTAAACTATCAAGGTTTTCTTGTATGCCTTGTTAAATTTGAATTTGGATAAAGGTAACCAATTAAAAAAAAATCATTGCTTGCAATGGAATTGTTAACATTACATACATTCTATAATGTTTCAACAGAAAAGGGGAAGAATTTCTGTTTCAAAATGATTAATGTGTCTCTATACACTTACCTTTTCTGGTTGCATTTGCTATAGGTTCAAATGCTGAAGCAAATAATAGATTTAAAGGACAGTCCTGCTCTACAACATGGTACTTTTATTTACCGGGGGAAATATTATAAACCAATTTGTTATATATATGCCGCTAAACTGAAGTACAACTGCCTTAATATGTTTATAAATTCAATAGGAAAAATGTATATATTTCTAACATCCAAAAAATGACAAATTCGTGGGATCAAAAACATTTTCAATATACATACTTATTAATGGAACTGGACCACAATTTGCAAAAAGGAGGTAAGCAACAAGGTATGCTAGAGGCCTGCATCAGTATTAGTCTATACTGTGGAATGTTTTTCTCCATATTTTCAGTAGGCACTGAAAAGACTGAAGAGGTCACATATTAAAGTAGAAGAGGTCCAGTAGATGAATCAGAAAAATAAAATAAAAGGAGGGGGAAGGAGGGTGGGTGTTTGTACTGCAGTGACCAATTACAACATCTCCAGTTACATTTACTAACTGTAACATATTCATCAGACCTCTGTTGCAGTAGTCTAAGTTATATGGCATGAATACCAAAGCTCACAAGGAGAGGGAGAAGAATCAGAGTCTAGGGGCCCCTGGAGAAAGGTCCTAGCAAATTCTGTTCTGGACCTAGAAAAAGAATCCATTTTCTAGGGTTTGGTAAATGTGTGCATTGAAGACAGAGTTTCTGCCTCTACAATATTTCTAGAGTCCACACCTTTCCAAAAAGCCACAGAAGAAGCACAAGTCCTTGTAGAGTGAGTCCTGGCTTTGTCTGGAACAGTCTTGCTATAGTGCAAATAAGCAACATCACGATGCATCCATTTAGAAATAGTCTGCTTTGACACAGATTATTTCCTATGAAGGTAAGAAAAGGGACAAACAATTGATTAGAATTCCACTGCATCATGGGATGTCTGCCTGCCACGAGCCAAGTTTGGGACTTCCAGCTGTGTATTTGGCCGAGTTGGAAACGAGGATCAATTCCAAACCCATCCATGTAGCAATGAACGGCGAGATGGACAACAAACATGGAACGTTATGGTGAGTACATAACTTCTTTTTATCAAATTCACATACACAGTTCTTTCCAAATGTGTTTCCTGCAGCATAGCTATTTGCACTCTGCATTTTTAATATAGATCACTACTCTTTTATTTTGTATTTATCTGTGAGACCATTCACATTTAAAGATAATATGGAAATTGTTGTCATTATGTTAACGAGAGATAATTGTAATACTTTCTTGTGTTACAGCTTTTTTTAAATGTCTAGTTTCAACTTTTGTGCTAAATGCATACACTGTTTGGCAGGTTCATCTTTTATACAGTTTCTTGTAATGTCCATTTGAACCCATGCCACATCTTGTAAAACTTTTTGTTTTAAGGAAGACCCACAAAAACAGTCCCACCTCAGCATATCCCTAAAACCTATTGACTTATTACTAATGCACAAAACTATTTACATCTTCAAATAATGAAGTTTATCCCTCCTAATACCTAATAGGAACAATTCTCCCAGATTAATGGCCGCACTCATAGGAGTGAATTAACCTGTAATGAGGGTTATCCGTGCTAACAAATGCATGATACAGCCTGTGCTTCTACTTCCACTAAGTGCTGTGTGTTTTTATATTATGCTTATTTTTCTTGAAGATTAGAAAAAACACTTGAATACTTTCAGAAAGCATCATCTCCTAGCCATTGAAAGAAAAAAAGTATTCTCTTTTTATTGTCCCTTATCAGATTGTATCTGGTTGTCATATTTCTAGGGAGACACAGTTGCCTCCACTACAAGCACTTATTTATTTGCTAGAGGAAAACTTATCAATATATTCAGTGTTCTTTTATTTAATTGCTTCCCTGTAAAACTTGTTATTAGATTAAACCAAGACCCTTTATCCAGTCATTCCCCTATGCAAAAATAAGAAAAGGCATATTTTTTTTGCTATCATGCTGTTTTGTCCAGAGGTTTCTTCTCTCTTTCTCCTTGGTCAGTTTTAAGTGTAGGCACTGCAATGAAAAAAAAAAAGAAGGGGGGGGCACTTGTTTACTTCAATATTCCTATTACACACAAATGTAACTGAGAAAACTTTACCTTATAGCTTGCAGTTTGTGTAATGCATTATAAAAATACTACTGTTAAGAACAAAAAATTGTTTTACTTACAGTTAACTCTTTCCTTCCCCTCTCCTAGGTGCTGTTCCAAACATTAATGACATGAAGTAGGGCATATGCTTTGGAGTCCCGTACAAGTTTAACAAATTCCAGGAAGTTCAATATTTCCAGTTTTTGTTGTTTCGTCGTGTTTCACAAATATAATTGTTTTCTAATACCACATTTATTTGTCAGTTTCTGAGTTGCTGGTTTTCTTTCTGTTGATCTCCCTCCCCTAAATCCATTCTCCTTTTCATTTCCAGCATACTTATGGTTCTTTTAGTAAACTCTTGTGCTTTTTTCTCTCTCTCAAGCATTTTCCTATGAAACATTGGAAAATGTTTCATTGGCATAGTCTCTCTCTGTCTTATTACTAGAAGAACAATAAGCAGAATGTCCTTCTGTTTGATGGACAGACTTTTGTATTTCCTCCTTATGTTCTGCATCAAAAGTGATTTTGATCCTCTAGAAAAAAAATATTAAGAAAATGGCTGGATAAAGCAGCTTGAATCTCATGCCTGCTTCTTAACATTCCCTGATTTACTGGAATAAATTTACTCCTGTTTTGCCCAGTGTACAGTGAGTAATAATTTTTCAAAAACACTCTGCTATCTTCTACTTTTAGTACTTTGTCCTTCTGCCACAGTTTTGTCAGAATTGACTCTTTCTGCTGGTAGGATTGCATCTTTACTCTGTTAGAGCTATAGGTTGCTTTCTCATGGCCAGGTTTGGAGAATATACACAGTGTGCTCTTTCAGTTAACAACTGCTGTGGAATACAAGTCTAGTTGCTTATTTGTGCTTTCATAAAATTAATACAATCTTTTCCTTTCAGCTTCCCTGGTACAGCAGAAAATCTCAATGTTTTCTTTACGTGCTCTGTTCTCTAATTCTGTTTTTTAAACATCTCTTTTTGAGCAGTCTCATACTCAGCCAGGCTTTTCTTCATTTCAGCTTCTGATTTTTGCAGTTTTATCACCTCATCTGAATATTTGTTTCTTCCATTTTTTCCAGCCTTTTGTTATTTGTGTTGATATACTCCTTCAGTGTTTTGTTTATTTTAATCAGTTCTGACCGCATTTGACTTATTTTTTCTTCTAGATTACTGGAAATCACGTCTTGCAGTAAAGCTGGAGCTTGCACTGAATTTTTGCTGAACAGCTGCAGGGTTCTTCCCAGTCAATGTGTTTTCTCCTCACTTCTTGTAATGGATTTTCTTTCAGGTTCTCTGGATTTTTTTTTTTGCTGGCACCCAGGCAGTGAACTTATTATCTATCCAGTTACCAAAATTTACCCCAGAAGGCAAGTTAACTGGCTGTCTTTTCCAAGTTTCTGTTTTCATATTGGGAGAGCAGAAATTAAGCTGTTACTTAGTTTGCAGTCATTTTAGAAGTCAAGGTTCAGCTTTGGTGCAGCAGATGACTTTGAATAATTTAGAGAAAAATTAATCAAATGTATTCAGAGGTGTTTAAAAGACACTGGGGGAATATATGTAGTCAAATGACAAAAGGTTGGAAAGAATGGAATAAACTTTTAAGCATATATTTAGATGAGCTGATAAAGCTGCAGAAGAAAAAAATACAGAAATCAGAATTTGAAATAAAGGAAATACTGTCTGAATATGCAGTTTCAAAAGAAGAAATGTTTCAAAAACTGTAGAGTTAGCTGACTGAGCATGCAGAGAAAATCTGAGAATTTCTGCTAAACTAGTGAAACTGGAAGTAATAGGCCTCAAACAGATGTCCTATGCAGCTCGACTGAAGAAACTCCAGCTTTACTCAGTTGCATACCGCCTACTCAGAGGTGATCTCTGCCTGACATACAAGGCCATGTCCAACCCAGAATTGATGGACATGCTCCACCTAAAGAAAACCATATCCCCTCGAGCCACATGCTCTAGGGATCTAAACCTCACCATAACAATAAATACGACGTTCTGGAGGGATAGATTCCTGTCCCAGAGACTTCCCATGCTCTGGAACAAGATTCCAATTTGCATTAGGCAGAGCTCCTATATAACACTCTTCAAGAGAAACCTTGTCGAGTAGATGGGAAACAAGACGTTTACCCCGGGGATCACTTCAGTGGATCTGCTGGACAGAGGCACAGGGAGCTAATCCAAGGGGGCTGCGAAAGCCAACTCATTCTGGCTAGGCTTATAAATGCCTTTGGGCAGATAGCCTAGTACCTACCTATGAACCTATAGATTGCATTCATTTTGTGACTTTACAAATAAGCAGATGGACTGGTGTTTGACAACAAGATTTGTTATTTGAAAGGGCACATCATGTGTGCATGCTTCAAATCTGGCCATGATAAAGAAGTCAAGACCTCTGTCAGTAATGACGCAGTCATACTAGTACAAAACACTGCTTCAGACAAAACTGTGGCCAAAAGAAAAATATTAAAAACTAGGAACATCAGAGTGTGTTTGGAAAATGACTGTAGACCAGGCAGAAGAGAAGCAAGTTTATTGCTGCAGTGGGGATGTTGAGAAGCAGATGTCAGATTCGAGCTGGTATATCTAGCTGTCTTTAGAATATCTTTTTCATGGTTTATCAACGACCATTTTGGATACAGAACAGACTGAGGAGGAAACTGAAAATGTTTACCCGGCAAAAAGTGAGCCAGCAAGCTGAAGCTGGCTCTGCTTGTCATTCTTCTGATAGTAACAAAGCCCATACAGAGAACTTGTTGGTAAAACCTTTTTCCATTGTTTCAAGGGAAAATGATTGATTGACAGAAAAGAAGCCCATGAGCTGATTAGAAAAATCAGGAGTACCTAAACTTAAACCAGAGACTAGTGTTAGGTTGTTGGGATCATAAAGAGAAAGACTAGCAGTAACATGAAAGTAGGAAGTAAATGGAAGAAAGTGTCATTTTCATAAGATTTGGACATGAGAACTATACTTCTGCAAGAAGTGGCAAAAAAAGACTGGACGTTTATATTCCCACTTCATCATAGGTTCATAGATTCATAGGTTAGTACTAAGCTAACTGCCCTTGCGAGCCATTTTAAGCCTAGCCAATTATCCCTTATGAGACTCAAACCCTGCACCTTGTGTTTGTAAGGTAAACACCTTACCATTAGGCCACCCTCCCAAAGAGAGGGAATCAAATCATTTATGTTTAAAAGAAAAATGAAAGGATTGAAGATCTGAGTGTAAAAAAAAAAGTTTTAGTAATATGTGTATAATAAATATGTTGTGATAAACTGCATGTTACATTGAAAAATAGTTTTGTATAGTATGCAAAGGTATTTTAAAAGTAAGGTGGGGGAGTTTTAGAAGTGACTGTTGTGTATGCTAACAATATTAAAGTAGGAAAGCACGTTTCCTAGCTCCCTGTCGAATTGTCAACAGTCGAAATGCAAAGTGCTGACATTCTGAAAAAAACAAAAAAAAAAAACAATGAAAATGCAGGAGAAGAGCGAATCTTGAACTTCACTCTTATCCTTTAAACTTCTTTTTTGTAGGGGACAGGCCTCTCTGCACCCCCCACCCCCCCAATCTTGTATACTGACTCTGAGGTCACCATACCTTGGAAAACAGAATATTCTGAAATATTGGACATCTCTGACTTTGTCTGTTTTTCTGCCATTCAGTCATTGTGTTATGGGGCTCATTGTAGTGGGCCCTGACATTTCAGATGGTTAACCTTTTTGTTGACTGTAGTGCATCTGGGTTTTCATACTGTAACAAGATAAAGGATGGATATAGTAAATGTAATCCTGTATGAGCACATCCACTCGTGCATGAATCGTGCCATCCCAAATAGAACCAAGATGCTCTTTTCCAAAAAAAGGAAGCCAGTCTGGTGGTCCCCTGCTATAAACAAACTATACAACAGAAGGAAGAAACTGTTGCAGAAAAGAGGAAAATCCCAGGATGCAAAACAAAATCTCTCACCAGCCTCAGTAAGAAGTTGAGATCCCTCATAAAATCCTCAAAAGCTAGTTATGAAAATAAAATTGCCAAAGATTCCAAAGACAACCACAAGGCATTCTATAGTTATGTCAAGAATCTAAATGGCAATGCTCAGATCTGCTGTGAGCTACAACAGAATGGCATTAAATATACTGATCCGAAGGATATTGCCAATATCCTGGCAGATCGATTTAGTGCCAACTTCACCCCCCTCTCATCCCCTAAAGGGCCCATCTCAATACCAAAAGATTGCCAAATTCCGATAATCACAGCCACACAGGTAGAAACAGCACTCTCCAAAGCTAAGAATACAGCATCCATGGGACCAGATGACATCCCAGGCTGTGTACTACATGAACTACAAAATGAACTGGCACCCCACCTAAGTGTCATGTTTAATCATAGCCTCACCTCAGGCTTCGTGCCCACTGAGTGGCGCACAGCTACAGTTATCCTGCTCCACAAGGGAGGATCCGCCTTGGATCCCGGGAACTACCATCCCATCAGTCTGACAAGCCTGATCTACAAGGGCATGGAGCGCATTATCATGGAACTTATAAACAAAGACATTGGCAACCTTCAAACACTGGACCCCACCCAGTTTGGGTTTGTGAAAGGCCGATCTTGTCTCCTGAATCTGATTGACTTCTTTGAATCAGTCTCCAGAGCTGTGGACGAGGGTAAGGCGGTCCACACAGCCTATCTGGACCTTGCCAAGGCCTTCGACACCATCCCCCACTCTGGAATCATAGATAAACTTACTAAGCTGGGCATAAATCCCTACGTCACTCAATGGGTTGCCAACTGGCTTACTGACAGAACCCAGACTGTAAAAGTAGACGACTCCAAATCCATCTGCAGACAAGTGACAAGTGGAGCACCTCAGGGTTCAGTCCTGGGACCATTCTTGTTTGGCATCTACTTCTCTGAAGTACAGGCCAACACTAAGGGACTATGGCTAACAAAGTTTGCAGATGACGGCAAACTGGGAGCCATTATTGAATCCCCAGATGATGTGGATATTCTACAAAAGGGCCTTACAGAAACAGATGCCTGGTGCCAGAGCCATGGGCTCAAGCTTAATGCCAAGAAATATATAGTTATCCCCTTTGGAAAAAACATGTACCCATGAACTACCACATAGGTGGCAGGACACTAAACATCGAAAGTGTGATGAGAGACTTAGGGACACAAGTGGACAGTGGTCTCACTTTCGATAACCACATCGCCACAACAGTCAGGAAATCCTTGTATGTGGCACACCTCATCACTAAGGGCTTTTCATCCAGAAAAAAGGAGGTCATTGTCCCACTGTACTCATCCCTCATTAGACCCATTATAGAGTATAATGCCCCATTTGGTATGTACCTCACAAGACATCTGCAACAGCTGGAAAGGCCACAGAAATACCTCACTAAAAGAATCACAGGCCTAAAGCAGATGTCATATGCTGACCGTCTAAAAAAAAAATCCCAGCTATACTCTGTGGCATATCGTCTACTCAGAGGCAATCTCTGCTTAACATACAAGGCCATGTCAAACCCTGAGCTGTTGGACATGCTCCACTTAAAGAAATCCCAATCCCTCAGAGCCACACACTCCAGGGATCTAAACCTTATCATCACAATGAACAAAACATGCTGGAGGGATAGGTTCCTGACCCAGAGACTCCCCATACTCTGGAATAGACTGCCCATACATGTCAAGCGGAGCGCCTCATTGGCCCTTTTCAAAAGGAACCTTGATGATTGGATGGGAGATAGGAAATTCACCCCGGGGATCATGTCAGTCGTCCTGCTAGACAGGGGCCCAGAGAAGTAAATATTGTGGGAAGAAATTGCCAGGGAATTGTTATGGCTAGGCTTGCATAGGCCTTAGGGCCGATAGCCTAGTATCAACCTATGAACCTATGAACCTATGTCAGTGTAGCATCCGAGTTGCCTGAGGACATCTATAGTGTGTAGAATTCCCCATGTTCTGTTTTTGATTATGGAAAGAAAACAGAGATAAGTAGTCTGGCTTAATGCAAACACTGAAAGAACTTTAGTCATAAAGGAAGGACTGCTTCTTAAAGTTAGTCTATCACTCCTGTCTCATCTTTCACAGCACACCACTATAAAATATTGCAACTCTGATAACCTTTTGGTAGAAATCAGAGCAATGTGTAACACTATTTCCAACAGAAGATTATCAAATAAATCTCATAAGCAGGTTCAAAAGGAAAAAAAGACTAAGTTTCTCGAGTACAAAATTAAGATCACAACAAGGAGGAGCAAGGTGGCTTCTAGGTGGATGAATATAAACAACCCCTTTCAATAACAGTTTCATTTGAAGCAGGATAGAATAGGGGGATCTACTCCCAGACAGAGTTGACTAAGAGGAGAAAAGTTAAAAAGACCAGAGGATAATAACTTACTCAGATATTATAGAATCAGAGGAGTCTGAGCTTTAAGAGGATCCTGGTACTTTGCTTTGGCTGCAACAAGAAAATCTCTTGCACCTGGCCAAATATGACTTTCTACTAGCAGGTATCAAGCCTCCTTTAATACCTGCAGCACTTTCAGAAAACAGGCTTCTAAAATAATTAAAATTGTACTATCCAGGCAGTGAATTGAAGAAAATGAAGGCTGGAGTGGATCAACAAACCCCTGTGCTATGTGAGTAAGTCCATCCTGTGAAGAATCTTGAGATAATTGCCATTGGCCATTTTCCAGACAAGGGAGGACCACTGTTGCCTTGGCCAAAAATGGGAGTTACAAAAATTATCCTTGGATAGTCTTTCTTGATCTTCAGAAGAACCTTGGTTATTTAAGGAAAGGCATACAGAAACATCCCTATCCTCTGGAGCAGACTTTTAGCTGTCTATTGTGACCGGAGACAGATATCTACTTAAGGAGTCCCCCACATAAGAATCAATGCTTGGAAGACCCCTGGGTGCAACTTTCATTCATGGGGGTCTACCCTGGTCCTGCTCTGCTACATTATGCTTTGTCAGGATGCAAGTAGCCTGGAAGGACTGATTGTACTGAGTTGCCAGTTTCCAAGTGGTATAGCTAGTCTGCAAAGGGGAAAGGATCTGATTCCCCTTGTTGGTTTATGTACCACATCACTGTGGTATTGTCTGTGATTACAAGTAGAGGGCCTGAAATCCAAAGATGATTTAGAGATTTGAAAGCATTTACATATGCATTTCAATTTGTTCTGCCTGTTCCACAGACTGGGGACTTTTCAACCACTTGGATGCAGCTCCCCTGAGGCATCTGTGGCTACAGACCACGTAGGGGACGGAAGGAAAAAAAAGAAGATCCTGGTTGAGAGACAACTGATTAACACACCAGAGTATCTCTTCCCCCCTCCTCACAAACCCTTACATTGGGATCTGAAAAGGTAGGGGGTTCTGAGATTGGGTCCAAACTGATTACTTGAAGAAAATTCAACAGTCCATCAAAAGTCTGGCTAAAGGAATCACAACAACTGCCAAAACCGTGAAACCTAGCACCCCAAGTTGCAGTCACAGTTTGGTTGGAAAATGTAAAAAACTGTTCCTTGCAGAATTCTGTTATGCCTTGATGAAGAAATGCCATCACCAGAGATGTTCCAGGAGACATCCTAGAAATGCTATCCAGTGAGATGGAATGAGAAAAAATTTCTCTAGGTTCAACTGAGATCCCAGACTGAGAAAAGGTCCTTTTTTCCTGAGCTATCAAAAATCGCTTTCTTGAGTAGTGTCTGCAAATACGCAAGACATCAAAATAAGGAAAGATAATGAATGTCTTGTAACCTGCAATAAGATATTACACTCAGTATGCACTTTGTGAACACTGTTGGAGCTGCTGACAACCCAAACAGAAAGGCGGGAAACAAAATGTAAACCAAAGAAAATCATAAAAAAAATGCCTGAAATATTTGAGATTTGGAGTATGATAAGCATCTTTTAAAACAAGTGTTTCTAGAAACTAACAAGACATGAAAGATAACAGAGACTGCAGAGAGAGCATTTTGAGTTTTGGAAACTTGATGTGAAGGTTTAGAAAAGGACTGCTTTTTTTGGCAACAGAAATATTAGAGTAAAATCTTCTGTTTATTTGATCTAAAAAAACAAGCTCCATCACCTCGTGAGAAAGCATTTGATGCAAAACAGGTTAAAATGGTTACATCCCCACCTTATGGAAAATCTCCCATATTATCCCCCTACATAAAGGTGGACAGTCCACAGAAATATCAAACTATCGCCCCATTGCCCTACTTTCTCCCCTAGCTAAAATCATGGAGAAATGTATCCATAAACAACTACTCCACCATTTAATCGAAAACAATTTACTTTCCAACTGTCAACATGGTTTCAGACCCTCACACAGCACTACCACTGCCCTCCTGTCCTTTACTGACTACATTAACAGACATCGAAACCTGAATAATCTTTCTTCTGCTCTATTTATCGACCTGTCTAAAGCATTTGACATGGTAAACCACCAGATTCTCATAAACATCCTAAAATATCTGTCATTAAACCCACTTTCCATGAAATTGTTCCAATCCTACCTTGACAAACGACAACAAGCAGTACTTTGGCATAATACTTTATCCTCCCATTTACCCATTACCTTAGGTGTCCTCAGGGTTCCATACTTGGACCCCTTCTCTTCTCTATATTTATTAATGACCTTCATCTAGCTATCTCACAAGCCACTTGCATACAATATGCTGATGACTCCACACTATTATGTTCAGCTACATCCTCCCATGACCTTCATGCTCTCACCCAAAAAGTATTCAACATAGTTGAACAATGGTTCACTCAGCATTGCCTTCTTTTGATCCCAAAGAAAACCAAACTCCTCCTCTTCACTCCTACTCTTAAGTCCCCTCCTCTTCAATTCTCAGTGATATCTACCAATGGTACTATAATATCTCCTGACTCTACCACCAAACTACTAGGTGTCACCATCGACAATAATCTGAACTTCGACATCCACATCAATAATACTATAAAGACTGTCAATAAAAAAATTGGCAGTCTCTATAGGATTAAACCCTTCCTTTCCCCTACTGCTAAAACTACTATCACCCACACCCATTTGATCTCTACACTCCTTTATGCCTCACCCATTTTTACTAATCTCTCCAAGAATAACCTCAGCAAATTGGAAATGTCCTATAATAACATTGCACGATTTGCTACAGGCAACCCATTCCGAACCTATCATTGTATAAATTTAAAACAGCTAGGATGGTGAGAACTACAACACCAGATTAAATTTCACCAACTAACCATTGCCCACAACATCCTTTACAAACCTTCTAATACTCCATGTTTATCTACCCTCATCACCCCCTATAAAAATCTGAAGTCCTTACGCTCATCTCACAAACTTCTTGTCCACACCTCAAAACCTAATAACAGAGCTGGGGATTCTCTCTTCTCTAATACCGTAGGTAAATCCTGGAATCTTCTCCCTAATGACTTCTCCTCACTTGCCTCTTTATCTCTCTTTAAAAACAGAATTAAACTTCTCCTCAAAACATACTGGCTATGCCCCTGCTCCAAGCCAGACTAGTCATCTACCTCTACAAATTTGACTTACCTATCCAGTTGTTACTATCCTCTACTACATTTCCCATCTTATTATATTTTTCTGATCTACCTTTTTTCATTATTTCTATCCTCTTTATATACCTTTTCTTAAGTAAATCCTTTGCTACAATACTACACATATAACTTCCTTTTTTCTACTTCTGACTTAACCTGTATTATGTCTCCATACTTACAAATAGCACTATTTTATGGCACAGGACCTCAGTGTTAGATCCTGTTTAACCTTTATGCTGTAATTCACATGTTACAATTGCTGATGATTTTTTTTACTATGATAATTTCCTTTTATATACCTCTGACTTAACCTGCATTGTTGTCTCTGTTCTTTCAATTTGCACTGTTTATGACTTTTTACCTCAGTGCTACATCCTGTTACAACCTCTATGCTGTAATACACGTTACCATTGTTGATGTTTTTTTACTTACTAGGAAAATTGCTATTTTTACTAGAATATTTTATTTTATTTTTTATTTGTTTGTACTTGTATCATTGTATTGGACCATGTCTTGGAGCTTATCTCCCCGGGCCTCTACTGAAAATGGACATATATCCAGTTAAACTAGCCCGGTCAACAAATGTAAAATAAAATAAATAAATAAATAAATAAATAAATAAAACTGCCCAGTTGCAGCCCGTCTGAAGGATTCTCAGAGCAGATGTGTCTGAAATTACCTGGTGCCACAGGGAAAACTGAAGACCTAGACTTTATCGAACCTTTACTGGGTTGCAGGGGTACAGAGAGGGAACACAAGATAAGGTATTTTGTCAATCTGATTTTTTTAGGCTGTCCATGGTTTTGGGAGGATCCCCTTTGCTTTTTGAACATCTCTGTCCTTGGCTTTGAGAGGATCCCCCACACCTTTTTTTGAACATTGCTGCCATTGTTTTCTGAAAGACTGTTTCCTTTTGTTCTGCTGTAATTGCTTATTCTGTTTACTATAAAAAGGATCCTGAACTGGAAGGACATTTTCTATTACATTTAGTTAGAGATAGGTGACCCCTTGAATTAACTTTCCCCTTTCATCAAATCTTTTAAGGACCTCAGCAGAGAATGGGTGAAACACTTTATCCAGAGGAGCACTGAGAAGCTCATCTCTCTGGTAAATTCTAAAAACATAGCCAGGCAAATCTCTACTCTGGTCCAGTGGCAGCTGCTCTAGAAACAGCATAAATGGTGTCATAACATTTTGGGTGTTTAGTTACCCGAGACACAGAAGAAATTAAAGTTCAGAGATGTAATCTATAAAGGAATGTCAGAAATCAACTTTCTCATATTGTCATAGGAAACCAGCAGAAATGGATATGTGAGCCTGATGATTCACTATTCTGAAGGCTGAGATGAAAGATGTATAAACTTTCCCAGTACTAAGAAAGGTTTTCCTATCCTTGTCAGATGGAATAGGATTAGCTGCCATTGCAGTGTTTGACAGAAGGCTGTTTTGTTACAGAAATTACTAGAGGGTGTGACTCAGAGGGTTTAAAAAAACACTGTAGGTCTGGGGAGCCTTATTTATCAGATATTCTGGGGTCAGGTGGTAGACTGTCAGGCAAACTGCTACCTGCATGGAAAGCATCATATTAAGGCTGGCAAAACAGCAGGAACAATTGCAGGTTGAAGGAAATCCACCTGTAGCAAATCATAACATCTTTGCTGGGTCTCTGGTATTTCTTGTTATTCCCCATTGAAATAACAGTATCAGAACAACATAATTCTCCAAGTGGGGAATCTGAAGAAAAACTTTTGTCAGAGTCAGATTCCCCATTCTGTAGAGTAGGAATTTGAGAAAACAGTCTAATTCTCATCCCTCAGACCAAGAATCTGAACCAGAGAGAGAGAGAATTTTTTTTCCTTTTAAGATGAAGGGATGATTCAGATTGCAATGACTGAAAGCCTTTTAAGTAAGTCATTCCTCCTTGTCTGTCCTAGGTGAAGGGGACACAGGAGAAGAAAGATGCCTAATTTTATGCTGCCTTGTTCAGGGAGACCCAACTGAAAAGCCACCCAGAAGAAAGGTCCTTTCCCCAGGAATTAAGCTCCTCAGAGCAGCCCCCCAAAGGATTGGTATCTGCTCCCTCATCCAATGCAAACAAGAGCGGCTTTCCCTTGCCCAAAGAGGACAGCCTCCTGAGAAGCAGCACCAGAGGGAATGAGAGAAACTGAGGAGCAGTATGAGGAACCCAATGTGGCCAGAGTTGAATCACTGACCAATGACTAAGGCAAAGAATAAGCCAAAATCAAGACCAAAGCCTTCTGTACAACTTCTGTCTTCTCATGCAATGGGGGGAACACCCAGGTCCATCTCTCTATCAAAAAAGTTGAGTCTGACAAGCCGTCAGTGGAGCCTCAGCATTGCACTATTCTCTCTTGACTAAAATTAACTTTTTCGTGACAACCACCAAAAGCACTACATATAACCTCCAGCCACAATTTCTGACATAACAGAAAAGTTACATTTTACCACAAAAACATGGTAGGTAGTCTCCAATGGGTTACTTATCGACCCAAATATGAAGTGCTAGCAGTCAATCTCTTGAAGCCACAGCAAAGCATGCTCTTAGCAAGAAAGATGAGATTTTGGTGCCCTAATCACTAACTTTATACCACTTTCCTCAGCCTATACAGAACTTATGGTGAGTACAAGGTGCACTAAAGTTTTATAAGCTGGTTGGTCAGCTGATCCCTAGCAGAATACATCCCTTATAGCTCAGGCTACTGCAGCAGTGATAGAATAATGAATGTCAGTGGGTACTTGCGGAACATTTAGTTATTTAATTTCAGCTTATGGGAAGCAAAACAAGAAGCCACAGAAACATATCCCAAGAAAGCAAAAATCACCAACCCAGTGACGTGACTGGGAAGTCACATATTCCAGCAAAGAAGGGTGGTGCCCCCTTCATTTAGTCTCACTCTAAAGACTTGGTATGGGGAATGCCTCTCCATTTTAGCAACTCAAAGAGGCTGCAACACAGTAAAGGTTCAAAAGTAGCTGCAGGTATGCTGGACTTACAAGCATGACACAAGTTTTACCCAGACCTTGTCCCATATTCAGATATCTTCCTCCACTCTGGGACCTACTTCAAATAGTATGGATGGCCTTTTATCCAGTTCCTACACATAGAACTATCCAGCACCACGGACTTGCAAATGCATGAGGTGAAGTAGGCATCAAGCATTTGTCTACTGTGAAAGAGCTCAGAATCATAGAACTAAAACAGGTGCCAGGCAAACAGCTGAAAAGAAACATGCAAGTGTTCACTACCTCCAAACAAGAAAAAAAAAGTCACTGAATGTTTTATGCTAGGCTAGGCAAGGTGGATCTGTAGCTAAAAACAGAAATAAACAAGTTTATCAAGAATATTGCAGTATTAGAAAGAACAATCCCATTGTCAAGGGAGCAGATAATTCACCCGTGTTACAAGTAACTGTGGTCCTATTAGCAGCCACTGGGCCTAAAGGCCTGTCAGGTTTGAAGCTCTAGAATGGCCAACTGCCAACTAGCATGCCTCAGAACAACATTATTAGTCTAAGCACTACAGTGACTAAAATTGAAGGCTGCAGTTACTACAAGATAAGCTTCCCTGGAAAAGCAATGTATATTCACATTAGTAGGAAACACACACGCACACGCACACACACACACACACACACACACACACACACACACACACACACACACACACACACACACACACACACCTGTGTCTGGCCAGAAAAGAGCCCTCAGACCCACATATGACAAGGATCCAGATCTCTGGCACCTCTAGCTAACATCCTCGAGATGAGGTGAAAATAGGCCATGTAAATAGTGACAGAAGGAAAACTAGTAGCTGAAGGACACTTGGATGATGAAAGATGGCAGAAAAAAAGGAAACCTGTATTCCCAATGAACAATATCTACATTTATATTTGTTAGCCAAAATACAGTACCGATCCAAATAGAACTTTTATTTAGTTTTGTGTATGTACAGTATGTATTTATTTATTTCTGAATGTGTTATCACTTACTCAAGTTATGGAAGAAAATGGTCACTAGACCATTAACCTGGTTAACAAACAAGCACATAAAGAAATACACATGTAGTTGTAGAATATTGAATATTTGTGAATTTGGAGGTGGACTCGCTGGATGTTTGTATGTCTTTATTTTGCTGCTTGCTGTGACAGAGAAAAGTAAGGTGCATTAGTAATATTTTTATAGGCATGAGGCTACGGTGGACTTTAGTTTCTATAAAGAGAGAGAGAGAGAGTTCATTACTAGAAGTTAATGCACATGAAGTTAATGCACCTACCAAGGGGAGAAAACGCTGAGAGAAGAAAGGAGCCACTTCTGAGATTTTAAGTATTTTCTTCTGATTTTTTGTTTAGAATTACTGCTTTGCCGCCTACTTTTCAGCATTTTCCTGTTTGCTAAAGTTTATATCTGTATTAGAAACAGTATTTAGAACACATCTAGAGCCTGTTTACTGCATTACCTGTGTTGCACTTAATTTAAAATCGTTTTTTTTTCTTAAAATTGCATTTTATCTGACTTTGGCATAGCACTCAAGTGTGGGGTCATTTATTGCACTGTTGTGAATATTTTGCTGCTTGTGTATCTCTGCTACCTTTAAACTAAAACAAAAAAAGAAAAAACAAAAAAATCTTGCTTTTTTCCCACTTTCTGAAATTTAAGAAAGTTCAGTTACAGATTTGCTGTTCTGAACTGTTTGTTTCTTGGAGGCCAGTGCTTGCTTGGGCTAAAGGGAAGTCTCTGTGTTCACCTGTGGCAGTGGTTAACACTGAGCAGCCTGCCTGTCCCTGTAGGAGTGGTTACTGCCTAGAAGCTGTAGTTTTATTGGCCATTTTGGGTCAATTCCAAACTCCTTGATCTCTCTCTCTCTTAGAACCCTGTTGCCTCGTAGTTTTGGCATCTTTCCAGGCTTGTTAGTTGTTGCTGAAGCACCTACCAAGGGTAGAAAATGCTGAGAGAAAAAAGGAGCCACTTTTGAGATTTTAAGTATTTTGTTCTGATTTTTTGTTTAGAATTACTGCTTTGCTGCCTACTTTTCGGCATTTTCCGGCTTGCTAAAGTTTATATCTGTATTAGAAACAGTATTTAGAACACATCTAGAGCCTGTTTACTGCATTTCCTGTGTTGCACTTAATTTAAAATCATTTTTTCTCTTAAAATTGCATTTTACCTGACTTTGGCCTAGCACTCAAGTGTGGGGTCATTTATTGCACTGTTGTGAATATTTTGCTACTTGTGTATTTCTGCTACCTTTAAACTAAAACAAAAAAAGAAAAAACAAAAAAATCTTGCTTTTTTCCTACTTTCTGAAATTTAAGAAAGTTCAGTTACAGATTTGCTGTTCTGAACTGTTTGTAAGTTTCTTGGAGGCCAGTGCTTGCTTAGGCTAAAGGGAAGTCTCTGTGTTCACCAGTGGCAGTGGTTAACACTGAGCAGCCTGCCTGTCCCTGTAGGAGTGGTTACTGCCTAGAAGCTGTAGTTTTATTGGCCATTTTGGGTCAATTCCAAACTCCTTGATCTCTCTCTCTCTCTTAAAACCCTGCAACTCTGTTTTTGCACGGTCTTGCGCACAGAGCAGCGTCGGGCAGCGCCGCTTAAACAGGTTTAAACTATTCCCAGCTCCACAAAGTCTGCTCCTCACTTTTTCCCTTAGAACTGCTCTAAATCTCTAATTAAGCACTTTATTTTCATTCTAAAGCCCTGCACTTGCTCGTATAAGTAATCTCATAGGTAAACACAAACTAAAGCACCACATCCTCTAATACTCCTTCTAAGCACTTGCTCCCTATTGGTTCTTTCTGCTCAGTCAATAAGTAGTTCCCTATATTATTCAGGCATGTCCAAAGGTCAGTTTCGAGTTTACTCTCCAGTCCAGCTGGTGAATCTGGGAATCTTGAGGCAATGTTACAACTGACTTATGTATACAGATCACCCTCTCCTCCTCCAAACAAGCTCAAATATATGTGAGAGATGCAACTATATAGCCAAACTGGAGGCTAAGCTCTCTCAACCCAGTACGGACACAGCCTGTCAGGAGGAGAAGGTAACCACACACATCACAAATCCAGTCTCACATAGACCTATCGCATCAGCAAACCAAACACATAAACACACAAAAACATACTCGGAGGCTCTAAATAAAAATCTGCCTAAGCAGCAGAGACCTCCAAAGCAGACATCCAAGCAACACCTACCACGAAACAATATCCACATAGCACATAGCTCACAAAGTCAGTGTGCCACACAGTCACAGCCCTTAAGGCTAAACAACACACCTAATACACTTGTAATAGGTGACGCTATTGTCAGACACACTGACGTCCCACTCACCAGGCTGAACAAGGAGAAGGTCACTGTAAGCTGCCTGTCAGGTGCCAGGATCCGCCACATAACACAAGCACTCAGGTCACTCCAAAGCAAGTACAAATATGACTCCATCATTGTCCATGCTGGTGTGAATGACCTGAGATGTACCTCCCTGGACTACATGAAAAAAGACGTACAGGAGCTCTTTGATCATGTAGCCCAGGCCGGTATGACCCTAACCTTGAGTAGCATCTTACCCTCACCAAGAATGATGCCACAGTATAAAGACAAAATGATCAATTTTAACAAATGGCTAAAGTATTGGTGTCATTCAAAGGGGATCCAGTGTCTGTCAGCCTGGGATGACATGCTCGACAAGCCACGTTGCTTCACTAGGGATGGCTTGCACCTGTCACCCCTGGGTTTTCGAATACTGGAAAAGGCTCTTGCCTCCCCCATAGTGCCTTTTTTAGGCAAGGCTCAAAAGACAAACCCACCCCCATAGACAACACAAAGAAAAAAAAACTAAGGGTAATGCTGCTCAATGCCAGAAGTCTAAACCTCAAGATGCACACACTCGAGACTCTCCTCAGTATGGAGAATATCGATATCTGTGCAGTAACAGAAACCTGGTTCAAGGCTTCCGAGAGCACCCCAGCACTAACAGGTTATACTTCATACCATGCTTTCCGGCCCCAAAACTCAGACCAAACCACAAAAGGAGGGGGAGTATCCATATTTATCAAAGATACCCACACCTCCAGGTTAGTGACACTGCACAAAGCATCGGAGACCATCCATGTGCAACTAACAGTGGGCAAAACTGCCTTTCAGTTTGTAGCTTGCTACAGCCCACCTTCCCAAACACAGGAACCTCACACGGCTTTCCTGAGAACACTGGAGAATATGAAGGTCTCTCCAAATACTATTATGTTGGGTGACTTCAACTACCCAAACATCGATTGAGAAAATTACTCAAGCCCAAACACCATCGCCCAACGGTTCCTAGAATTTATAAACTCAAATGCTATGGAACAACTGGTCACCACTCCCACAAGAGGGGAAAACATATTGGATCTGGTCATCACCAACATGGGGTCTCTGTGTTCCACACCAGAGGTATATCCCTCATTGGTAAGATCAGACCATAAACAAATCTCACTGGACATCCATATTCCGTCCCCACCCCTAGCCAAGGAAACCACGGTGAAGAACTTCTCAAAAGCAAACTTCACACTTCTCAAAACTGAGGTGGAATCCTTCAAAGCCCCCGGGCCAGTGGAAAATATGGCCCAAAATGCAGAATCCTTTACAAAAGCATTCTATGGACACCTACAGGAATGCATGGAGCATGCTATCCCAAATAAAACCAAGACTCACTCCTCCAAAGGCAGGAGACCTGTCTGGTGGACCCTGGCCATGAATAAGCTATACAACAGAAGGCGAAAGCTACTACATGACAGAGCAAAATCCCAAAAAGGGAAGGCATCACTGATCAGTACTAGCAAGAAACTACGATCCCTCATAAAATCATCTAAGGCCAGCTTCAAAAGAAAAATTGCACAAGACACTAAAGATAATCACAAGGCCTTCTTTAGTTATGTCAGAAACCGGGGAGGCAACTCCCAGATATGCTCTGAGTTAGTGCAAAATGACAAAAAATACACTGAACCCACAGACATTGCCAACATCCTGACAGAAAGGTTCAGTGCAAACTTCTCCCCCCCTTGCCCCCCAAAAGAGCAAATGTCTATCCCAACAGAGTGTAGCCTTCCTGAGATCACAGATGCACAGGTGAGAGCTGCCCTCTCCAAAGCAAAAAACACAGCATCAATGGGACCAGACGGTGTCCTGGGCTGCGTCTTACATGAGCTCCAAGAAGAACTAAACCCTCATATAAAGTCACTGTTCAATCTCAGCCTTACTACAGGATATGTACTCAAGGAATGGCATACAGCAACAGTGGTCCCACTTCACAAAGGTGGTGCCACAACAGACCCTGGAAACTATCGCCCTATAAGCCTGACTAGCCTGGTCTGCAAAGCTATGGAGTGTATCATCATGGAAATCATAAACAAAGACATTGGGAACCTCCAGACACTGGATCCTACCCAATTTGGCTTTGTTAAGGGCAGATCTTGCCTCTTGAACCTGGTTGACTTCTTTGAAACAGTTACCAAAGCCATAGATGAAGGGAAGGTAGTCCACACAGCCTACCTGGACCTCGCAAAAGCCTTCAACACAATACCCCACTCAGGCATCATAAATAAGCTCACCAGCTTAAATATCAACCCCTATGTCACAAGATGGGTTGCAAACTGGCGCAGGGATAGAACCCACATGGTCAGAATAGTAGGTGCCATGTCAGACTCTAAACCAGTTACAAGTGGTGTCCCACAAGGCTCAGTCCTGGGACTGCTCTTGTTCAGTATATATTTTTCTGAGGTACAGGCTAACATGGGTGGACTATGGCTGACCAAGTTCGCAGATGACTGCAAACTGGGTGCCGTAATCAACTCTCCAGCTGACACAAGCATCCTCCAAAAGGGTCTCACAGAGATGGATAACTGGTGCCAGAGCCATGGCCTAAAGCTAAATGCCAAAAAGTGCATAGTCATCCCCTTTGGGAAAAACAAAGTGCCCACAAATTACCACATAGGTGGTAATCCATTAAGTATGGAAGAAGTAATTAGGGACTTGGGGACCCAAGTAGATAGCAATCTCTCCTTTGACAATCACGTTGCCAAAGTGGTTAGAAAGACCTTCTATATAGCCCACCTTATCACGAAAGGGTTCACATCTAGATCAAGAGAGGTCATTGTGCCCCTCTACTCATCACTTATCAGGCCCATAATTGAGTACAATTCCCCGTTTGGGATGTACCTTACCCGACACCTGCAGCAACTGGAAAGACCCCAAAAGTATCTCACCAAGAGTATCAAGGGGCTCAAACAGATGCCCTATGCAGTTCAGCTAAAGAAACTCCAGCTCTACTCAGTTGCGTACCGCCTACTCAGAGGCGATCTGTGTCTGACGTATAAAGCCATGTCCAACCCAGAATTAATGGACATGCTTCACCTCAAGAAATCCAAATCCCTTAGAGCTACACGCTTCAGGGACTTGAACCTCAGCACAGAAATAAATAAGACATGCTGGAGGGACAGATTCATATCCCAGAGGCTCCCCTCACTCTGGAACAAAATCCCAATCCATGTTAGGCAGAGTCCCTCACTGACCCTCTTCAAGAGAAATCTTGATGAGTGGATGGGAGATTGTAAGTTTACCCCTGGGATCTCTTCTATGTCCCTGCTCGACAGAGGTACAGTAAACTAACCTTAAAAAGGCTACCTTCTGTGACCTACTATACAGAGGCACAGTCAACTAATCTAAAAGGGTGGCGAAAGCCAAACACACTCTGGCTAGGCTTATAAATGCCCTAGGGCAGATAGCCTAGTATCAATCTATGAACCTATGCTGATATAAAATATATGAGGGGCCCTTGGGGTTGCAATATACTGTACAAATGGGAAATTGTGAACTGGTGAGTCTGTCTCAAGAGGGATGCAATAAGATAAAAAGGGTTGTGAGGAAATGGGGGAGGGATAACTACTAAGTCATGACAGAGACAGGCAGGATTTGATGAAAGGTATCACTAATGTTGTGATGTAGACTATAAAACAGTGAGATTTCGGATGGGACAGCTTTATACTATCAGTGCAGTGAGTACTTTTTACCTGGGTCGGATAAAATAATCTTTTAATATGTCTTTTGCCTGTCACAGTGAAACAAAACCTTCTGAAATTTTAAATTCTACTAGTGTCAGTGTAGCAAAGTGCAAAGTTTTTAAATGTTGTGTCAAAATTTAATTTGGAAGGGGCAAAACAGGAAACTGTTGTATCACTGAAATCACCTTCTGCTTCTAAAAGCATGTTAAGTTAGTCATTCATGACCAAAATGGAGGATATGACATAGCATGTTTCTTACACAACAATTATAAAGGGGTAAATTAAAGGTACCTAAAAGATATATTAGTTAAGTTGGACTAGTTATGTAATACAAAACTGCTTAAATGCAGACGGATGGATTGTGGATGCATTTCTCCAGAAGGCCTTTGACAATATGACTCATAACATTTTTGAAGACATTCCAGTTATATATAACTTTCATCAGGCATTTTATTTCCTAGGCTTTGTTAAAATAGTGCATTAACGTTTTTTGTTAAACTGATGCAGCACATTTTGAGATAGGGAGACTGAAGAAGATTGTGACAAATGTGCTGAATGTACCCTCTATATATGCTTATAAAGATGACATGCCTTTTTTGACTGAAACAAAAGAGGATAATTTGCAATGTTTGGCAGTTTGCATTCTTGTTTGGGTAGACTTGGACTACATGTGAACCTCACTGAGTTCCTGGGATGGACAGCTCAAGTGGCCAACTGAGTGCTACACGGTATCCTATCCGAGTCTGCAGGACCAGAAGTGTTGGGATTGAAATGGAACACATGAATATATGGGATGATTAAATGTGTTGTAGGTCTTGATGAGATGAAGGTTTTGCTTTTTTCTTTCTTTAAAAACTTTTATTGAAAACTTTATTTCTTTATTTTTGGGAATTATCCTGTAGAAACATTTTTCGCTGCCACAAAATTTGGAAGACAGCGCTTTGGAATTTTTTTTCATTAGGTTTAGGGAAATTAAACTGTTTATAATTCTTATGAACAAGCAGGATTAGAATAAATCCACACTTTGTTTGGTGTAGTTGTCTGTTTTTTTTTTTTTTTTTTGTTTCTGGTTCTGTATAGAGTGGCACAATCCCTTTTTATAACACATTGAAGTTCCTACACAGAAAACTGTGGGAGTAGTGGTATCCTGGTGCTAAAAGGTATTACAGGAAGAATGGAACAAGAAACTAAAATGTGATTGATGTCTGTAGGTAGGCAGAAGGAATGGAATCTTGAGAGTGTATTACATGAGACCAACAGGACACATTGATTTTTATTATTTAGAAATTAAATTATATAGCAGTTACCAACCTGTTACAAATGAATTTAAGATACCATTCAGGTATTGCTTTATTTTCATGAATGAAGTGGCATATGTAATTGCAAACCAGACGTAGTCTAATACTATTGCCATGATGTGTGTAGTGAGCACAATCATGACGTGTGCTCTTAGGGTTCATGGTTTGGAGGATGCAGAGACTAACAATACTTTATCAGTCTCTTTGCATTACATTAGAATGGAAAATGCATGCATGAAACAGAGAGACACATATAATATGGTTATTTACTGGACTGACTCCTCATAATGTGTATAAATAATAATATATGTATGTAATATAATAATACAATACTGATACTACTAATAATAATTAGTATTGACCCTGGGTAGCTTCATTTAATTAGATCATATCATACCTTAACCTTCTATGAAAGCTTGCAACAACTCCTTGCTATACTCTTAATCAATATATGTTTACTGTACTAGCCACTGATAAATGTAACCAAATGACTAAACAAAATGTCCTTTCAACTGTATTGTTTATTGTAACACACTGTGCTCCTTGTAGTATATTTACTTTTTGCTCTTTTCTTGGCCTTGAAACTGTACTTTACTAACTTCTGACTCTGTACTGTACTTTGTTAACATTTGACTCTGTACTGTACTTTATTAACATGTGTATTGTATTTACTGTATTTGCTGTACTAATCTTTGTGGACCTTTTCTCCCCGGGCCTCTGCTGAAAATGGGACCCATGCCCAGTCGGACTTTCCCAGTAAACAAATATAAAATAAATAAAAAAAAATAAATAACGACATCTACCACATTACTAAAATGTTAAACTTCTTAAGATTGGTGTATATTAAACATCTGTAGCCCTGGTATTAAACAATTAGTGTGTTTATTGAATCTGGCCTGTAGCAATCCTTTTTGTTCAGGGTCCCAAACAATGGAACTCATTCCTATCAGATTCATAATTTCTGCTCATGCTTTTACGGTACTTAGCACTGAAAGGGCACTTTACCCCTCAAGCTATCTATGTCTATACAGTACTGCAGGGTCATGTAACTGCTACCGATGCAAAAAATAGTTTACTTAGATTAATTTCCTTCTTAATAATCAGGCTAACTAGACCCTTTTTGAATCAAACACTTGGTTGCCAGAAATGATGAATCTGCATCATAATGGGCATTTTTCCTCTAGTAAGTATTCATATTACATTTTCCTGGTAAACTGGGGCCTAGTTCTCTAGAGTCTAGAGCTAAGCATTTCAGTACAGCATGCTCCTTAAATGTCCATACTTAATTCAGACAATACTTCCAGAATAATTTAGGATTTCTGTTGTAATTTAATGTGTTTGTTTGATGCTTACTTTTCTTAGCACTTTGCAGCTAGACAGCGGCTGTAAAGGGGTTGTCTAGTTCACCTATTAGCTCAAAGTGAAATAATAATACTATTAATAAGAATAATTATAAGAAGAAGATTGAGAGAAAAATCATAATGTCTCAGATTAAATGTTGTTAGCACAGTATTTCTTTCTTGTTTTAATAAGACTGACATGATTTACTGTTACAAAGGGTAGGCTCAAATTTCTTTTGTTGTTTCTTTTGTGGAGCTGCAAAATGCACAAGTTTAATTTAATTATCCCATCAATGGTCATAATGGCTTTACTTCACACATCCAGATCATCTGCTTTCACAACAACAAAAAAGCTATGCAATAACAGCAGAACTTGACTGCTAGTGTGAAAATGCAGATGAAATGGAAAATAAGATACAACAGCCTTCAAAATTATGTAGGAACACAGAATGTCTCACAAAGCTGAAAAGGTCTTAATAAAAAAATATTTTTATACAGACACATTGCCTGCTTATTGCATGTGTATGTGATGAATAAAATAAGAGGTGGCCATCTTATTTGTTAAACCAGTCGCATTTTGGTGTGATGTGATCATCCAATCTCATGACATAGCAAATGTGTTTGGAAAAAAAATGCCACAGCTACAATTAGAAACTGAGGATCTTATTCCGTGAGACCAGAAAGCATACCTGGTGGTTTTATGTAATGATTTCTTTCACCCAGGATACGAACCAAACTGCAACAAACCACATCAGGTAATGAATCAGGGATAGTCTAGCTAAAATGTTATAAAGTCATATTGCAAACAATATCAGCATGTAGATGTCCTTCTCTTATGGTCACAGGCTGTAGTGGTACCAGTTCACAAACTAGACGTCATTATGGGAGAAGGTCGGCAAATCACATCATGCCCAACTAGTTGTCCATGTAAAATCATGGAGAGGGTCAGTATGGAGCTTATCCAGAATAACACAGAAGCCTTACTTCTATGAGGTATGTAACACTATTGGTTTGTTAAGGGGACATGTTGTCTTTTGAATCTTATGGCATTGTCTGAGTACATAACAACAGCACTTGGAGGTTCGACAATGAACGCTGCTTACCTTGACTTGATAAGGATTTTGACATTGCTCCACTTAAGGGAATATTTGTTAAATGAAAAGCATTAAATGACAATCCATATATAATTCAGAGGGTAAAACACTGTTTAAGCAATAGGTCAGGGTTACGGATTACCTATTGATCCAGACAGGGTTATCACTGGTGCCCCCACCCCCACCTCAGTGTAATGTCCTCACTGGTTAGATCAGATCACAAAGTGGTCAGCCTTGAAATAAATGTACAGTCTGAAATGCAAGCAAACCACAGAATCTTTAAGAACTTTTCCAAGGTTAACTACCTCCTATTAAGCAATGGCATCGCTAAATTCCAAGCCCCGTCACACTCGGATAGCACTGTGGCCTATGCAGAAGTGTTTATGGAAACCATCTACAAGCATGTAAATAATGGCATAGCAACAGCAGTACCAAACCAAAATAAACTTAGGAAAAAACTCCAAAAACAAGTCCCCTTGGTGCCCCCCCCCCCCCTGTATAAATAGGTTGTACAACAAAAGACATAAAATTCTGTCCACAAACAGGAAGGGCTATATGCACAACAGGCAAAAAAACCCTTCTTCAGTCTCAGCAAGCAACACAAGGGACTATTCAAGCTTACCAAAGCCAGCTTTGAGACAAAAATAGCCTCCCATGCTAAGGATAGCCATAAGGCATTCTTCAGTTTTGTACGGACCCTTGAGGTGAACACTCAATAGTGTGTTGAACTAATAGTAAATGGAACTTCCCAGACCAAACTGGAGGTTATAGAAAATACAGGCTGATGCATTTAGCTACATTTTTACATGTCTATTACCCCCAGTACCCACCCAGGAAATACCCTCTTCCATTTCTCCTTAAGCTATCACCAAAAAACAAGTGCTAATTGCACTCTCCAAAGCTGAAAATACTGCATCGGTCGGTCCTGATAATATCTCAGGATGCCTCCTAAATAATTTGAAACATGACTTGTCAAGCCCAATAGAAACCCTATTTAACCACATCCACCAGACAGGCTTCACCTCTAGGGATGGAGGACTGCAACTATCATCCCTCTACACAAAGGTGGACCATCAACAGATCTTGGGAACTACACACCCATACGTTTGACTAGTCTTATATGCAAGGGCATGGAAAGAATTATTGTGGACCTGATAAACAAAGACATAAGAAATCTTCAAACACTAGACCCATCCCAGCTTGGTTTTGTCAAGGTCAGGTCATGCCTACTAAATGTAGTGGAGTTCTTTGAGAAGGTCACTAGAGCCATGGATGAGGGCAAAATGGTACATGCTGCCTACCTTGACCTGGCAAAGGCATTTGACACAATACCTCACTCGTGTATTATATACAAACTCACAAATTTAGGCATAAATCCATATGCCACCTAATGGATAGCTACATGGCTCACAAATAAGGCAAATGAAGTTAGGGTGGGGGAATCCACCTCCACCAAGAAGCCTGTTACTAGCTGTGTTTGTATGGTCAGGATTCATTTAAATGTAGTTTGTTAGACAAAAACACAGTGTTCTGTTTGCATAAGTTTAGAAAAGCAGCCATATTTATTTTATTTATTTATTTTTATTTATTTGCAGTTGATTTACCAGGATAGTCCATTGGGCCAAAAAGAACCCGTTTTCAATGGAGTCCTGGGGAGAAAAGCTCCAGTACAGAAAATTGGGTACATACAAAGATTGCTAAAAATTTATACAAAATGGTAGATAATAGTCATAGGGAGAAAAGCTCCAACACACACAGAATTAGGTTCATACAAGATTGCTAATATTTATAGAAAAGTGGTAGATAAAACATTTAAATTCACAGTTCATAAACATTCAGAACAATACAAACAAAGAGGATTAATGTGAAGTAAAGGAGTTTTGCAGCAGGAACGTAAGGTACCTTAAAGGGTGGAAACAGAGGGAACACAAGCTTTGTTAGATAAAAGTTGGTCCCGTAAGCATATTGGTGGAAGGATGTGATGTATTTATGAGGGTGGGAGCAAGAGCAATCCCATTGGGAAATTAGATGTGAGTGAAGCTGTTTTTTGAACATGTATTGGTTAGAGGTGGTACGAATGGATGGTGGGAGTGAGTTCCAGAGACGGAAAGGTTACAGGATAGTAAGTGTTTACCTGGGGATAAGATGGTTTATGAATTTCCAGTAGGTTTTGATTGTTGGACCTTAAGACTCTGTTTGGTAGGTGCATTTTAAAGGCAGAAGATAGGGAGGGACAAAGAGAGGGGTTGAGAATGAGCTTATGAGCTAAGGTCAGCTGTATATAGATGAGATGATTAGATAGTTCGAGCCAATTTAGTTTTCGGAGAGAGAGACAGTGGTGGGTGGAGGATCTATGGCTATTTGCGAATTTGGCAATTTTGTTATAGCAGGAGGAGAGTTGGTTTTAGTGATATCTGAATGTTAGACAATAATGGAGCCCCATAGAGAAGAGAGGGGATAAGAAAGGAGGAAGCAAGAGTGATTTTGGAGGAGCTAGTAAGATACTGATTCTGACGGTAAAGCATACCTAGTTTTTGATGAGTTTTTTTAATATTAAGTTGAAGATGAGAGTTGAAATTAAGCCGGTTGTCGATTAGAACACCTAGTAGCTTAGCTTCAAATACCAGTTCAAGGGTGAGTTGTCTTGGCTGGTAATAGAGAATGAGTTAATGTCGAAGGAAGTAGATTTGGAGGGTAAATACCATTAGTTTTGTTTTGGAGGCATTGAGTGCTAAGTGATTTGTTTTCATCCAATCTTCAGTAATTGAGAAAGCTTCTTGTGTGAGTTTTGGAGTGAAGAGGAAGAGGTGGCAGAGCAGATAATGGTAGAATCATCTGCGTATTGGATGATATTAGCAAATGGAATAGATTTGTGGAAATCATTGATGAATATATTAAAGAGGAGGGACCAAGAATAGATCCTTGGGGAACTCCAGTGGGGTACTAAGGAATGAGGAAGTGGCATTCTTCCAAATTACAGCTTGGTGTCTGTTAGATAAATAGCTGGAAAACCAATCTATGGAGGAGGGAGAAAGGTTAAGTTGTGACAGTTTGGATAAGAGTAGGCTATGTGAGATAGTGTCAAGGCCTTGGAGAGGTCAAGTAATAGGGTAGAGACAATGTGGCTGTGATCGAGCTCTGTTTACAGTCTCAAGAAAGGACAGGAGGGCTGTCATGGTACTATGATGAGGCCTGAATCCATGTTGTGTAGGGGTTAAGAGGTTATTTTCTAACAGATGTGGAAGGAGTTGAAGCTGGATGCACTTTTCTAGAATTTTAGATATAGGGGACAAGATAGCAATAGGGCGGAAGTTGTTGATGTTACAATTGTTACCTCCTTTATGGAGGGGGATGATGAAAGCTTGCTTCCACAATTGGGGCACCGTGCATTCATGGATGGAGCAGTTAATTAGAATGCTAATGGGATAGGCAATTGCTTCTGCGGCTATACTTAGGAAGTAAGAGGGATATTATCCGGAGCGTTGGTGCATGGCTTCAGTTTCTGAAGAAGTTTTTTTATGGTGGAAGTGGGTATAGGTTTAAATGAGAATGGAGAAGAGTGGGGAGAGACCGGATTTGAGGAAGATATGGGTGAAGAGGGGTTTTGAATAGTGGATGAGGTGGAAGATGGACAGTGAGATGAAGAGAATGAGGAGACAGAGGAAATAAGGGAGGGTTATTTGTGGGAGAGGGTAGGGATGATTTAGGTGTAGAGGTGGGGCATGTGAAAGAGGATGTGAGTTTGCTGATAGAGTCAATGAAAAAGGAGTTGAACTGTGTAGCTAGATCTAAGTCTGGGCTACTTGGGTCTGGGTTTGGGGTGTGTGGCTTACTGGGGTTAAGGAGGGTAGAGATCCCCTTCCAGAATCTTTGAGGGTTGGTTTTGTTGTTGTTTTGGAGTGTGAAGAAATATTTCTGTCTATCAGAGATTATCAGCTTTTTTACTTTGTTACGGAGGGTTTTGTATGCAATATGTTGTTCTGGGGTTTTATTTCTAAGATAGAGTCCCCAAGCTTTGTTTCTAAGGCGCATACTTGATAGGGTGGTCTTGGTTAGCCAGGGGGCTGAATTCGTTTTATTCTTTTTGTTCTTAGAGGGGCTTGAGAATTGAGTATTTCTAAGAAGGTAGAGTTAAAATGAGTAACTGCATCTTCTAGGGGTAGTGTCTTTAGGTTATTCCAGTTGATTGCTTTCAGAGAATATATGAAGGTTGATGGGTTAAAGTTTTTGTAATTGCGGTAGTGATGAAGTTGTGGGTGATGAGAGGTACAGGAGTCGGGTGAAAGTAGGCAAGTGATCACCAAGGGGGTCAGGAAGAGTACCACTGTCTGAGAAATAGTGGGGATGTGAGACTAGAATCCAGTCAAGGATGGTGCCAAAGGATGGGTTTTTTGATGGGTGTGTTATAGTATTGATTAGTTGAGAGAAATTATATAGGTTGATATTAAGAGGGTTAGTTGAAGACTGGATGGAGGTCCAGTCGATGTTTACATCTCCTAAGATTATGGTTTCATTACTGATATTGTTTGAGAGCCAGGAAAGGATGTTTTCAAGTGTGGAAATGTTGTCACCTATTAAAGCAGGCCTTCACATTTTGCATACAGTTCCAATGAATGCACTTTCTATCAGTGAAAATAAGCTTCAGTCAAGAATACTGACAAGAATAAAATGTGCTAACAGAATGTGCAGTACATTACATTGACTGCAAACATATTTTGTTTCGATGGTACAAGGCTTTGGAAACAAGGTTAAAGAGGAGTTTTGAAATTTACAGGGTTTTGGTATTATTAGGATATACTTCAGACACAGTTAAGTTAGTTTATTTGGACTGATAGGGTCATAGGTGTTTACTAGACTAACGACCACAAGGGTCTTTTTAAACTAGCCATACATCCCGAATCTCTGACAAATTCTGGTACTCTTGGTAAGTGTAAGCAGGGGATTGGGAGATTCAACACTTACAAGCAGGGGCTTGGAAGATGAACCATTTACAAGTTGCCTGTGTGCGTTAGAGACATGGGTGCCGAGCCTGGGATAAATTTCTTGTTCCCCATCCAATTGTTCAAGTTACACTTGAACTGTGTTATGGAGAGGTCCAAGGACTGCTCCCTGAGTTACTCTACTTGTGATTGGCCTCTTTGTAGAGGTGGATTCCCTAATCTCAACTTCCTGGGTCCTGTCTGTGAGCCAGTTGCCTATCCACCAGGTGACATACAGGTTTGTACCTAATCTCTTGAGTTTGTCAACAATGCCTGAGAGGGGTATTGTGTCAAATGCCTTGGCCAGGTCAAGGTAGGCAGTGTGAACCATTATGCCCTCATCCATTGCTTTGGTGACCTTCTCAAAGAAGTCCACCAGGTTGAGCAGGCATGACCTGCCCTTGATGAAATGCAGTTCTCAGAAGTTTGGTACAGATACTCAAGAGTGAGTGCAGTCAGGTCAAATATCCAGCATTCTAGAATATTAATTATATTATTCAGGAGAAAAGGAGTATCAGTGCAGAAGCTACAGGCATTATGATTCAGTTTATCAGCACTGTTTTTGGAGACAGTAATTGTCATTCTAAGTACAGAATGTATGGACAATATATTGAGAGCAGAAGTTATGGACATTAAGATTTGATTAGTATATTGTTGGCATCTACCTCCACTGTACATAATAAAACATTCTTAACCAAACTACAGTGCATGCAGACGTTTATTCTGAAAGATACAAGAAGATTTGGCATATAAAGGAGAGACTGGCATCTGTAGAGCACAATTCTGGGTAAATAAAAAATAAAGACATTTATTCCAGACTCATTCTCATTTCTTCCAGTTATTTCTAGTTCATTCCCATATTCTACAGTCCTATGAATTCTTACAGTATCCTACAGGCTCAATACTGGGACCTCTCCTGTTTGGTGTATACTACTCTGAAGTTAAGGCAAGTGTAGAAGGCCTTTTGGCTGACCAAATTTACTTATGACTGCAAGCTGGATGCAATGACTGAATCCCTCAAAGATGTAGATATATTCCTGGAGGTCTGACACAAACAAATAACTGGTGTCAGAAGCATGGCCTGAAACTCACTCAAAAAAATGGATAATTATATTCTTTGGTAAGATGACCAGCCCTGCAAATTACAGCATTACTAACACTCCTCTAATAGTAGACCAAGTAATAAGGGATTTGGGAACTCAGGTTGACAGTAAATTAACTTTTATCACAATGTGTCCATGGTAGTAAGAAAATCCTTGTATGTGGCACAACTTATAAGTAAGAACATGGCATCCAGATTTAAGGAGATCATAGTCCCACTACAGTCAACCCGCATTTAAACAATAATTGAGTACAATGCACTGTTTTGCATGTACCTGGCCAGGCATGTGCAACAGCTGGAGCTGCCACAAAGTTTCCTCACTAAAAGAATACAGGGTGTAAATAACATGTTCTATGTGGACCGCCTCAAAGCCCTCTCCCTGTACTCAGTCCCCTACAGACTGCTGAGGGGTGATCTATGTCTAACCTAAAAGGCATCATTTGAACCAGCCCTGATGGATCTGCTAGACATTGGTAAAACAAACAGCACTAAAATTACCTGATTCAAGGATCTGTGGCATAAACAAAACATGTTGGAGGGACAGGTATTTGTTCCAGAGATTACCCTTTTTTCTGGAGCAGACTCTCCATTCATGTGAAACAGAGCTTTTCCCTAGGCCTATTCAAATGCAATTTGGACCAGTCGGTTGGAAATTGCAAAATTTTCCCTGGCTTGTCTCCTGTGGCCCCTGGACAGGAACATTTTGTAGATGCCTTAGGGCACAGGCATATACAAAAAGCTGTTCTAGCCACTGGGAAATAATAATTGGGAAAACTGGGGCATGAATAGCTAGGCTTAAAAATGCTTTAGGGCTGTTACCCTAATAACCTCCTACAATCCTATGTTCATATAACACTTTTGCAAGCTAATGGGGAGTTTATTCCAAAGGTGATGGAGACTTTGGGTTATAACCCTGTGATCATTTTTTTTCTTTTTTTTTACTATTTGTTATGGAGAGTTTAAGGTTGACAGCATTCATGCAGGAGTTAGGCCTCCAGTTTCTAAATTTTAATGAAAACACCTTAAGAAGGAGTGGGTCTTTCATCACCTGGTAAAAAGAACAGAGTCCCTTTCAGGAGATGGTATAATCCCAAGAAGAAGAATGAAAACTCTGAGTCTACATGAGTAACACAAGTTGTACAGCCCTTCAGTCCTCTTAGTGAGAAATATTTTGCACCCTTTCTTGGAGAATTAGGTGTTTTGTCGTTAGACTGTAGAAGGAGGATAGTACTCTTATTACTCTGACAACTGAAGGCATTCAAGAAGCCAGTGACCATTTCTCTGGTTACCTGTAATGTTTCATAGCATCGTGTGGATTACACTAAAGGTCTTCTACTACTGTGGAAGTTGTTGGACAAAGGAAAGACACTCAACTGTACTAAACTCAACTGAACTCTAATTAACTGTAACTCAACTTTGTCTGTTGTAACAATTTCTTTAGTGACAGGAGCCTGTTGCTTCACATTTATTTATATTTAGAGTCAGTCAATTATCTTTACACATTTACTTGTAGGTTGTATCTGGCCTTGTTTGAATAATCAGTGCATCTTGGGATAGGACTGCAATGCTTCTTATTTTGCAGTTATCTACAAACTTCATGAGACAAGGAATGTTGTCTTATACTTGTATGTCAGAAAAATGGCAAAAATGGTTTCCCAGGTATGAAGCCTGTGGTACTCCACTGCATACTTTAGATGGTGCAGGGAGTTTACTAGTAATCCCTGACCAAACATATTCTAATTGATACCCAATTTTCAATACAGTGAACAACAGTAACATCAGGTTATTAAGCTGCTTTATAGTCCTTGTTTGTGGCATAGTGTTAAATGCTTTGGCAGCATTTAGAGGCTTTGGTAAGCTTATCACTCAGGGCTTCAGTGTCCCCAAAGGTATAACCAAGTTCAGTAATCATGATGACTTACCTTTTACAAGCCCATTTTGGTCTGTACCTAGAAGTAGTACAGCACTTGTGTTATGCTGAACTGAGTCTACTCTGAATCTTTTAATATCATTGTAAGCGATACTTAGGAGGCTAACGGTCATTCTGCTTCTAACCCTGTGAATAATAACCACTGTGGCCTCCTGCCATATCCTGGGCTTGAAGGCTGCAGAGATACTTTTGTTTAATCGAATGCTAAGGTGTGCAAGGGCTACTAGATTATGCAAAACAGTATTACAAAAATTGCCAGGGATGTTACACAACCTAGGGGTTGGGAGGTTGGTATAATGTGTAAGGTGTTTACCTTATAGACACAAGGTGCAGGGTTTGATTCTTACGTGGGGTAATTGGCTAGGTTTAAAATAGCCCACAAGGGCAGTTACCCTAGTACTAATCTATGAACCTATGAACCTATTAAAAGCAAAAACTATGTACAATAAATGTGAAATCTTCATGCATAGTGCACTTGATAAATTCCCTGGTGACCCACCAGACTGCGATATATTTCATCCCTGGTTTGGCACCTATGTCTCTAATGCAAACAGGTAACCTGTAAATGGTTCATCTCTCAGGCCCATGCTTACACTTACCAAGGGTATCAAAACTTGTCAGAGATTTGGGATGCATGGCTAGGCTTAAAAAGTCCCTTGTGGTCGTTAGCCTAGTAAACACCTATGAACCTATAAAACTGGTGTTTTTGATTTTACCCAAGGCTTTTTTGACTTGATCATAAGATATGTCTGAGGGTATCACCCTCTGGACAGAGAAAACTAGTTGTCTTAATTGCAGTATACTAAAATTAGCATAATTTTTGCAAGGGTATTAGAAATATTTTATGGTTCACAGTATACTTTATCATTTACATCAATGGTACTGTATTCCTCTGTGCCTCTAGAATGTTCTGTCTAATTGTAAAATATAATTTCTTTTTCTGTTGTTGACAAGCGTAAGCTCATAGGGTGACTTGTGTTGCTTCCTTTTAAGTTTGGTTAAACCTCATTTTTTTATTTGACATTTTTGTAGGTCTGCAGGATCTGCCCAGTGGCTCTTCTTCTTGTGTCCAAATAATCAGATTATTCCTCATTCAGGGAAAGAGCCCACCAAGCCATTCATTTTCCAGGGGGGGCAAGAGTCAGGTGTTAGAGAGTAGGCCAGAGTGCCGATCCTGCAGATTGTTCTATCCTCAGCTTGTGTACTGCACAACTGTTGTTTTTTGGGAGGTACATGAGCAATACCATGCATGTGCTACCTCCTGGCTAAATGGCTCACCAGTTTGCAGAGTGGACATGCTGGGGTCTTTCCTGAGGACTATGCACCTGCATTCCTGCAAATGTCATCAGTGCATGAAGCAGAGTGGCCTCCCTCCCTCCAAAATGGCCGAAATTGTATCAGCCATTCACTCCCATCCTCTCCTGGTCTATCCATTACTACTGCCACCAGTCAAACTTGGGATGTTTGGAGTGCCTTTTGAGCTTTATCCCACTGTGCTATGGAGATGCGTTTACAGAACCTTTTATTTTTGTTGTACTGCTTGTTTATTTTTAATATTCCACAAATGGGATGTCCCAGCAATTGTGTATCTCCAGTTATATTGTTCTGATATACAATTATTTAAAACTGTCAGTGGTTGACATATTGTGTTTTATTAGGGTTAGAACACAATCAGGAACAAAAACTGGATAAAAAATGGGAACAAATTAATAACCTACTTAAGCTGGATATTAAACACAATCAGTAATGCTAAGGGTACTATATATTTTGGTGTAATTGCTGTTTGAAAATTCTCTAACTAAAGAAGCATTGCTCACAAAATTGCCTTGTTTTGAGTGCCAGTAATATTGTATCACAATCTGACATTGCAAGGGAAGGAGAACTGAGTGGGATTTTTACATGCTGAAGGTTTATTAAAGAGAATATTTATTAATCCCTTGATAAGATTTTTTTCACTAGCTGTGTGAGGCATTTGGAGTTAATAAAGTTAAGGATGTGACGGGCATTGATGTTACTGGTAGCATACTTCAAATAAATTGTAAGTTAATTGACTTTGCCCATAATGATTGTATTTTTGATTGTTAATTTATTAAGGTTAGTGTGAAGTTCCTTGTGTTCTTTAGGTGAAATGACGAGAGGTCTGTAACAGCCAATTACATGGTAAAGTGTGTTGTTGATGGTTAGGAAGATTTCTATTATCACACTCAGAGATGTAGCCAAAAATTGTATTCTATTCTATACTCACAAATTCACAATGTTTTTATCACTAGTTGTCAGCACATTAACAAGTTGCGCATATCCTTCCAAACGTTTCCCTTTACACAATTAAAATGTATATATCATATTTGCCCCTGTTACCATAAGAAAGGCTATTTTCAGATAAGTAATCCTACTAATAAGCACATTAAGGACATATTCACTTTTGACACAAATAAAATTACTTGGCATCTTTCAGTTATAATGTTTCTGAGAAAAAAAATCAGAAAATATATACTCAACCAAACAGAGAACATGCCTGACTACACCAAACTTTGTGGTTCGCATTGAATGATAGATTGAGATGGTCATGTATATAGATAGACTTTTGCCAGGTCTGAAGACATGGAAGGCACTAGTTTGCTGGAAGGGAATTTAAATCTTTTTTTTTTTTTTTTTTTTTTTTTTTTTTGATAAAGCAAACCCCCAGTGCCTCAAGGTTGTAAATCATTTTGTTTACAGACAATAAAGAGAACTACTCTCACTTCATTTATTTTGCTTGCTATCAGCTTGAGATGTCCATCAGTTTTACACTGCATAAAAAAAAACGAGAGAGAGAGAGAGAGAGAAGGAAATAGAGGGCAATAGGGGCAGTAAGTGTATTATGAATGCACACCTCTTGGGTAGAGGTGGAAAGGCAGTTGATAGCAAAGTAGGAAGGTGCCCAACATATCTCCCCTCCCCATACAGACACACTTCAAAGCCCCCATAATGGGCACCAAAGATGACAGCTATTCTCTCCAAATGTTGGTGCTGTCTTAGGTAATGGGAGTGTCTCACTTAATACCTGGGCCTTATCTGCCTCAATAAGGGAAGTGGAGAATCCAGCCATGTCAATGTCCATCTCCTTCAGAGTGGAAAGCCCCATAACATTAACCTCTGAATGATCATTTGCAAGAGCTAAACTACACCTAGTACCCTGTTGCCTTTTTTAGTAAACATGCTGTGTCCCTTCTTTTAGAACAGCGAAAAGAGAAACAGTGAGTCGCTCCTGTTAAGTTGGTACATCATTATGCACATGATCAGTCAGTCATCTGTGACAATGATGTTGTCATTTGGACAGGCATCTTTGTTAACCTTAGAGGTCTGCAGAACATTTCCAAGGTTTATTTTACCAACAATGACTTAGAAGGTGTCAGACAAATCATTTCATGAGACACATGCTGTGTTAGTGCAACTATGTGCCAGAGGACTCATACACTGCTTTGCTGAGAGGTCATGGGAAGAAAGTTTTAGAACCCCAGAATAAACTGTGTGAGAAAGAGTTTGCTTACTAGTATCTTCACATATTACGAGATTTGCCTTGTGTTGTTGAATATACTGATTTAATTTGTATCTATCTATCTATCTAGATATTGACATAGAGCTATGTTTACTATGGACATTTCAGTTGTGACACTTTCAGACAGAAATATCAGGACATGAAGCTCAACAGCTGGGAATGCTGAGAACCACATAATCTAACACCCGGACTTGCACCCCCCTCCCCCGGATGCAAGTTAGCACTTGTTCCTGTGTTAGTGCATGTTGGGAGATTCAATATTTGATGTACATCGCCATTCTGGTCCTTGGCATTCCCAGCTGTCTAGCTTTAAATCTTGGTAGTTCCATGTTTGAAAGTGTCAATTCCCATAGTAAACTTCTGCCTATCTATATTATAGTATGTGAATGCTTAATCCTAGGCATTTTCCCATAAAATGAGCAATACACATGTTGATTATTAAAATTAATCCAGAACTCACTAAAATCAGTGCAGCATTATTTATAAATAAAATTCAAGTAATTCTCAATTAAAATAACAAAGTTCTAAAAGCAGAATGAGTGCCAGAGCTAGAGGAGCAATACACCCTCCTGAAAAGATGGTGTCTTAGGGACCTCCTAAAGAGAGTTCTGACTTGGATGCCCAAATAAGGGAAAGTAGCTGATACCAAAGATCTGTTGCTCCTGCCAGATGTCTCCAACCAACCACTTGGAATAGCCTGTGGCCACAAACCTGATGATGTGAACAGCATAGCAAGACTATAGGGACTCAGCAGCTCTTTCATATGAACAGGACCCAGATCATGCAGGGCCGAGAAAGTGATCTAAGAATCTTAAATACTACTGGCGGCCAGCACAGCTCTCACAGTATAAGATGATGTAATACATATGAGGAGTGCCTGCAAACAGTCTCAACACAGAATACTGTACCTGCTGCAGATGGGCCAGATCACCATCCACAAGCCTGAGGTTCAGAGCATTACAGTAGCTGAGATAGGAAAGAACCATAATGTGGATCACTAGCTGGCCATATTCTTCAGATGAAAAGAAGATATATCAATGATTGCTAGCACTTGATCCTTAGGTGACTTCCTATCGTTAAGAACAGTATCCAGATTCAGAACATGTGACACAAATTGCATTGGATTTGCTTCATATGTAATTAATGGAAACAATAGAGGAACATTTGATAGATGGATAGTGGCCTGTGCCAGCATTGCTTTTGTCTTAGGTGGGTTGAGCTCTAAATGATTAAAAGTTATCCAGTTGAGGATCAAATTCGAGGAGTCCTCTAAAGTTGAAAAGCATGGAACATTCTCTGGAGAGAAAAAGGGGTTTAACTGAATACCATCAGCATAATAATTTTTAAAAGTACCTCTCCCTGCAATAACCTTCCTAAGCAGCAGCATAAATACAACAAACAACATAGGAGCCAAAATTAATCCCTAAGATCCCCCCAATCCAATAAGTATGAGCTTGATAAATTCAGAGGAAATACCACTATTTGGGAATGTCCCAAGAGGTAATCCACTATAAGACTGTATCTGGTAACCTGTGATGTCGTTTCACACACTTTATAAGGATTCAGCAGTCCACAGTATCAAAAGACACCAAGAGATCATGTATAACCAAGATGGAATATTGACATAAAGCCCTCATCTTCAGGGGGTCATTAACTACTCTAATGGTTGCTGTTGCCATGCTGTGTATAGATTTAAAGTCAGACTATTGAGGATCTAACAAACCATGCAATGTCAGATGTGAATACAGTTGTGCATAGAACACCTTTCTTCACAATAAATGAAATGCTCAAAACTGTGAGAGACTTTCCCAGAAGTGTTTCATCCAGAGGTGGTTAGTTGAGGAGTGGGATGATCAAGACCTCTTCAAATATAGATGGAAATTGTTCTGTCCTGAAAGAGGTATGAACAATGTTGTTGTGTCTTTCGGCTTTTCCCAGTTAGGGGAAGCCACAGCGGAACTCCGGTCCGCTAATGATTGGCAGTAGATTTTTACATGCCGAGTTGCCAGCTCTGACACACAACCTTCAACGAAGGTACGCCCATTCACGCATGTCTCCAGACAGAAGATGCTTTAGCTGAGAATCGAACGGGACAACATCTTACTGTGAAGCGACAGCGATACCGCAGCACCACCACAGCAGTATGAAAGAGGTATGAACAATATGGAGGATAATTGGACCTAGCAAGCTAAGGCAAGATTTTACCAGTCTTGCAGGGTTAGGGTCCGATGCACTGAGAAAGAGTTTTATGTGAACCTGATAGCTTTGCTTCTTTGTTTTATTATACTTACGTAGTACATGGCTGAGGTTGTTGTTCCTTTTCATCCGATGCATAAGAGGCCATGTCCACAGCCGAAACAACATCAATAAGCTTGCTATAATTAATATAATTAAACTTGGCTCAAAATAAGTCTGGATCACCCATCTTGGATAAGCCATTACACTCAATAGATACCTCCTGGTGAAAAGACCACCTCATCTTGGTGATCTTGTCTGCAAGGAATTGTGTACCTTTCAATAATCTGAAGTAAAACTTCTCTGGGTACTCAGGCAAGTCAGGCTGCACAGCCTGCAGACCACCTGCAGGAGTAGAGCTGGATGATTAGATGCAGCAGAGATTTCTTTAGGCACAAAGTGGTCTTTTTTCTATAGACTGTTGTCCAGTATGAAGCATAATATTTGTCCAGAGCAAGTTTATCCTCAGTAAGGCATGTCCTATGATTTCTCTGTTCCAAGCTATCCATCAATTAGACTAGAGGATTAGGACACAGTTGTATGGTTCCAAAACTACCTGAAGGGCAAAAATCTGTCAAATTTATGCTAATAATAATTTGTCCAACAAAGGAACCTTCAACACAGGTGCCCCCAAGACTCAGTACCTGGCCTTCTTCTCTTATCCCTCTTTATTAATAACCTTAGCTCTGATCTCACTCACTTTATTTTATTTTACATTTGTTAACTGGGAAATTCTGACTGGACCAGGTCCATTTTCAGCAGAGGCCCGGGAAGAAAAGCTCCGGCATCAAGTTATACAAATACTGTACATACAGCATAATACACAAAACAGGTTACATCATATATGTTGAGCATAGTAATATAACAAGAAATTAATAAATCACTCCAGGTAAAAGAAGATATAGAACATAGGCAAAAAGACAATGTCAGTTACAGTACATCTCATACTACACAAAACAGGTTACATTATGTATGCTGAGCATAGTAATATAACAATAAGTTAATAAAACACTCCAGGTAAAAGAAGATATAGGACATAGGTAAAAAGGCAATGCCAGTTATGGATTGGTGAGAGTATAAAATATATCAAGTAAGATTCTACAGTAAAAAGTACTCTTTCAGATGACCACACTTACATGGGATCAGAGATCCAGCATGTGATCAGACCGCAGTTTGGGGAGTTAGTAGCAGTGTGGGCAGGGTTATGTGATACAAGGGCATAACCACTTGAGTCTAGTAATGTATGAAGATAACATCCTTCTCTTTAACTTACATAAAACATACGCCTCTCTCCAAATCAATCTTCAAAAACGTTTCTCAGACCTATGCAAATTGAGTACTACAATAAACTGTTAATAAACCCTATATTCTTTCCATCATACAAACTGAACACATTGTAGCCATCTCTGTTCAAAGACAACAATACCACCAATGTCACTGAACCAAAGTACTTGCATCTGACATTGGATCCCTCCCTTAGTTTTACTGTTCCTACTGACAGGATCACCTTCACAGAACTATCACAATTCAAATTATGCATAGAATATTTCAACTCTTGTTCCCTGCTCCTAGGGCTTCTATAGGCAAATACAGGGTGTAGTCAGTGAATTTTGTTTTGTGCTCAAAAATTTGCTGCTCCCCCCACACTTAATGTGTGTAACACTTTCAACTGTTCAGTCAAAAACTATTAGAAATGCTGTTTTTAGATTTGCAATCCTCTCTGCAAGCAAGCAAGCTATATGCATGTAGTTGCAGGCATTAATTTAGATTGTTATAAACATAATATGGCCTGATAAGGCCCCAGCATTTGTACTGGTGCTCAGAAAAAATGTTCTCTGTAGAGTACAAAGACTATGCCTAGCTATACCCTTGGGCAGTAATGTTCTTCTGCCGAAGCTAGAATATAGATTGCTTGTACTTTAAATCCATTAATCTATATAGTACTCTCTTTGCTTTGTTCTTTAAAATTTGCTATCCTGTAAAGTTATATGTTGTATTTCTGTAAACATTTTGTAACTACTCATATGAGCCTGGGTCATGATTAAAAAGGATCAGTAGACCAGTTCACTTACCATACATGCATGCATACATACATACAATGCACTGATAATGATCTTCATGAAGTAGAAGGTTTTATTTCCTTCACCGTCATTTGTCTGCTGTGTAACTCTGAGCATGTGACTTACCCAGCCATGTTCTAAAGCAACTAGGAAATTGGACTAGGCTCCTTTATGGTCTCCTGGACCACATGCCTAGGAACTATCTATGACTGAGCCATGAGTCAGGGTACACTGATGTCTTAGGGTATAGACCAACAATGGAGTTATTATAAGCTGGTATCTGCACATCTGGATCATCCACGGTGACCGACCTCAAATAACAGGGTAAGGATTGGGCATGGAATATATAAACCTGTAGACATAGAGCCCTGCATTTTACAAGTTTCGCAATGGGAGGCTAAGACCAGGAAAAGCTAAGCTTGAAGTGAATTAGGTAATAGACAGATCAAGAAATGGAGTCTACCAGCTGGAAGATTAAGTTCAGTGAATGTCCAAGCTTTTCGGCTGCAGTGTGAAAACTACTTAAATTAAGCCATAATGTCTCCAACAAACCTAGTTGCTCTATAGCAAGTTCACATGTTTCATCATTAACCCAGGCAATAACCATTCAAAGAATTTATAAACTAAGTATATGAGGAGACCTCAGAACTCTTGTAGAAACACTCCAAGATAATTTGGTGGACAGTATGTAGGGAGGAATCTTCTATTCACTCCAGTTCCTTACACAAACTCAAAGACCCTCTCAACTTTAAGCATACCTTTCAACTATCCCTGAGCTTTAGGGACGTCACCATTTCTGAGTCAAATTTTAGTTCTGTCTGACTTAATCCTTCCTAAAACTGGTAACTTTTGCTGAAAGTGTGGAGAATTGTACTTAATAAAGTATGACAATAATTTGATGTGTTATCTTCTTTTAGATCATGAAGTATATATTAATTCACATTCTCTTTTTTTATCAACATCTTAAGTTAATAGTGCTAATATTTTAAAAAGTGTCCGTGATTACTCCTGATTATTTCTGGAATTTGTCCTGATTTTGTTGAGATTTGTTCATGATTTATCTGAGAGCCATGATTCCAAGCATGATGAATAATGAATGGCCATCTCCACCAGTATGTCCCTAAGTAGATCTATAACTACACCATACTCAGGTGGCATACTGGACTAAAAGCAAGGCCCTGGACATTCCTCTAACCAGCTGTCTGGCATGAATGCTGGTTCAACCTTATGGAGCATATCAGATTTAATTCTTTGCTTATTCCTGACTAACCTGGCATTATATAACATAGTCATTAGCATGCTACAGGAATAGATCCTTTTTATCTATTGAAAATGACAGTCTAAAGTCTGAGATAGGGATGACCCTAATCCTTGCAACATTTCACCCTTGAGATGTGATGGATGACCCTTATCTGCATACAGTCAGGGTATACAAAGAAGGGGATCCTCCGACCTTCAGCCCTGTGACTCTTCAAAATGCGAATTGTCCTACATTTTAAGGAGAAAAAGGATCACTAGGCAAGGAGACAAAAGGAGGTGTCTGTGACAGTAGAGCTCTTAATCATTACCTAAAAACTAATGCTTGAGCTAACCAAGAACAGACCAATTAGGAGAATCAAATAAAAATGACAATAATTTGTTTATGTTTTTGGCCATCTGTACAATATGGCAAAAAAACATCTGTAATAACATCTGAGATGGAATGCTCGTGTAGTGCCTGCATCCCTGTTATCCAAATACTTCCTAAGCAGTGGAGCATAAGTTAGGTTTTCTAAATAATGTTTCTTGGATAATATTTTGATAATTCCTTGTTATGTGATTGGACAGTAGTTATTACGTTGCTACTAAGATAATCTGGGCAATGCATATCAAAAGTAGAGGAAAGCATTCTTAACTCAAGTATGGTAAACCTAACAAACTTCCCAAGGGTCCATACCCATACTGTCAGAAGTAACTCTCGAGAAAAATTAGTTACTAGCTTGCTTATTTTATTTTGTTTGTTTATTTATGTGATGTACCATTTTTCAGACACCCATCATCATGTATGAATGAGAAAATATCATATTACTCTTCTATCACAGTAGACATTTTATAAATCCTCATGTAGCCTGGCTCTCTGGCACAGAGGGATGGAGCCCTTCTGGGACCCAAGTGACCAGGGTTCACTTATTGGCTCGAGCACTAGAGGGGCTGGGCAGGGTGAGAGGAGAGGAGTGAAGGGTCATCGACCACTTGCCTCTCCCAGTAGGATGGATAGGTTATCAATCACATACAGGCACACAGACTGGTTCACAGCTACAGTTATCCCACTCCACAAGGGGCAATTCATCTTGGATCCCAGGAACTACCACCCCATCAGTCTGACGAGCCTGATATGCAAAGCCATGGAATGTATTATCATGGAACTTATAAACAAAGACATTGGCAACCTTCAAACACTGGACCCCACCCAGTTTGTGTTCGTGAAGGGCTGATCTTGTCTCCTGAATCTGATTGACTTCTTTGAATTAGTCTCCAGAGCTGTGGATGAGGGTAAGGCAGTCTACACAGCCTATCTGGACCTTGTCAAGGCCTTTGACACCATCCCCTACTCTGGAATCATAGATAAATTTACTAAGCTGGGCATTAATCCCTATTGTCACTCAATGGGTTGCCAACTGGCTTACTGACAGAACCCACACTGTAAATGTAGCTGAGTCTAAATCCACTCCAGACAAGTGGAGTACCTCAGGGTTCAGTCCTGGGACCACTCTTGTTTGGCATCTACTTCTCTGAAGTACAGGCCAATACTAAGGGACTCTGGCTAACAAAGGTTGCAGATGACTGCAAACTGGGAGCCATTTTTGAATCTCCAAATGATGTGGATACTCTACAAAATGGCCTTACAGAAACAGATGCTTGGTGCCAGAGCCATGGGCTCAAGCTCACTGCCAAGAAATGTATAGTTATCCCCTTTGGGAAAAAACATGTACCCGTGAATTACCACATAGGTGGCAGTACACTAAACACCGAAAGTGTGATAAGAGACTTAGGGACACAGGTGGACAGTGGTCTCACCTTCGATAACCACATCGCCACAACAGTGAGGAAATCCTTCTATGTGGCACACCTCATCACTAAGGGCTTTTCATCCAGAAAAAAGGATGTCATTGTCCCACTGTACTCATCCCTCATTAGACCTATTATAGAATATAACGCCCCATTTAGTATGTACCTCTCAAGACATCTGCAACAACTGGAAAGGCCGCAGAAATACCTCACTAAAAGAATCACAGGCCTAAAGCAGATGCCCTATGCTGACTGCCTTAAAAAAACTCCAGCTATACTCTGTCGCATATCGTCTACTCAGAGGCGATCTCTGCTTAACATACAAGGCCATGTCAAACCCAGAGCTGTTGGACATGCTACACTTAAAGGAATCCCGATCCCTCTTTGCCACACGCTCCAGAGATCTAAACCTTGTCATCGCAATAAACAAAACATGCTGGAGGGATAGGTTCCTGACTCAGAGACTCCCCAGACTCTGGAATAGACTGCCCATACATATCAAGCAGAGTGCCTCTTTGGCCCTCTTCAAAAGGAACCTTGACAATTGGATGGGAGAAAGGAAATTCACCCCGGGGATCACGTCAGTCGCTAGACAGGGGTCCAGGGAAGTAAATAGTGTGGGAAGAAATAGCCAGGGAATTGTTATGGCTAGGCTTTTATAGGCCCTAGGGCCGATAGCCTAGTACCAACCTATGAACCTATAATTCCTTTGGTGAAATCCGAAGAAACCACCTCTTGTACTTTGTGTGTGTTGGGGGGGGGGTTGCTTGAAGGAAACACCTTTTGCAAAAAGTGAGAGGATGCCCTTCATGGGCAGCTCACTGTATGTCTTACCAGGTGTGAGCATGGATAGAGACAAACAGAGGAAAGAAAATATACCTGAATCATCTGAGATGGCTGCCTGGGTGCCCATTCCTATCAGTCATCTCAGGTCTATTGATGTGAATCAATGGCTAATTGACTGAGAGATTGTTTGTCAGTTAGTGGGTAGTGCAGGCTAAAAGCTGAAAATAAAAAAAAATTATATATCCTTCTGGGTTTGAAGTTGTGATACAGCTCAGAGCAATTTGTGTGTAGGCTTTCATTTTTCTTTCTGTGTTTACCCTTCCGTACATTTCTGAATACCAGACAGTTTAAGTATTTAAGATCCTTACAGGCAATTATCGCCTAGTGTATTCTGACAGCACCTTACAACAAAGGATCAGCATTATTTTTTTCAGTAAATTCTCCACATTTACAGGTCTTTAAACATCAGGAGCCAGTAATACACTGTAAACTCTTGGAAACATTTTTTCCCTGTTTTAAACTTCTCAGAAGAAGTTAAGTTAAAGAACTAAAGGAACAAAACTAGGATAAGCAAATATGTACACACATACTCCAATATATATCAACAATATCAGCAACTGAACAAGTAATGCTATTTCTGACTATATGTCCTTAGAGGCCTTTTGCTAAAGCTGCAACACTTTGTGACCAGCTTTAAACAGTGCAATGGGTTTGTATACATTTGTTGTCAGTGGAGTATAGCCTGACTGAATAACATTTCCCTAACATGAATAAGGACTGTTCTCCTGGCCCCCTTTAGGATCTTATTAGACATATTTAAAGTAAAGGTTTGAAATATAGTACAATAAAAATATAGAATTTCCCTGTAAATATACCAGGGCTAGGACTTTTAATTTACCTTTAATTGTTTAGCAGTCATTCTAAGTTATATGTTATTTAATACATTCAGCAGCATTTGTCCTGGTGCCTCAGTATAGAAGAAGATGTTAACACACGTTTGAAAAGACTCAGTGATGTCATAACAGGTCTCTTGTCTCCTCTGTATACAGTGTTTAGAAATGTTCACAATGTACTTCTTGGACGGCTGATAGATGACTTTCTAGTATTCCTGAGGGGGATTTCTAATTTAAAGTTTCATTTCCTACTTGGTTTGCAGATGTGGTTTATCAGCTTGAAACTTACCATTTGTGGTCATTTTGAATCACATTTATATTTTAGTCTAAATATAGCACAGTATATTTCATAGTAAAACACGTTTGCTTTGCAGCCAAAACCAATGGCTAGACTCCACCTCATTTAGAACAAGCACTTTATAAGTAGTTTGGTTGCTGCAACAAGTGATTTAATCTTTTCCTTGCCAGATTGTGTCTTTAATTATTTTCCCACGTAATGTAACTTTACTTGTGTCCCATAAAAGCCTAGAAGATGCTTCCAGAGTCTTGTTTACTAAAAGTTGTCTAAACAAAGTCCTACTGCTCATTGCTCTGTCAGTAAGGTAATAAGTAGCTGCTCTGTCAGTAAGGTAATATGTAGCCCCTCTAGTGTCTTCTTGCCCATTCCAGACACTTCTGTTTGTTGTTAAAGTAAAGAGTCGGACAGTGCAAAGGCTTTTAATTCATTACAAGTCTACTTTTCCAACTGTGCAACTGTGTATCTGGTACTCAAATGAACACTTGAAACATAAAAACACCCCACCAAACAATGTCACAAAACAGTGATTTATTGAGTGTGTTCATCCTTTGTACTTCTTCACAATGATTTTAAACACGGTTTCCTTCATATTTAAACAATTAGAAATTCACATGACTTTAAAAAACAACTAGCTGACTAATTAACAATATACATAACACATTCTATACTAAAATAAAAGCAATAAAAAGCATTTATTACTTTATTTTTTTCAGCCTTCTAGATTTCAAAAAAACATTTAATGTTGATACCATTAATCCGGGTTGTTTATTGGCTTGTAATTTGAGTTGCCATATAGCTTCCTTCTCTTCTACCTTATCCTTAAAACCACATTCCCTCATATCAGGTAACACCTTGACTAAACCAAAATAAATAAATAAATAAAAACTTATGCCCTTGTTCATTAACAATGTGCCTGTACAGTGCATTATTAATATTCTTTGACTTGATATCATATTGGTCTTCTAAAATATGTTTTCTAAAAATACAGGTTGTCATACCCACGTACAATTCTTTGCAATGGGTACATGGGGCTATATAAACTATGCCCTTGGTGTCTCATGAATGTTTTGATAAAAAAGTTTCTTTTCAGGTGGTAAACAAACAAATTTGCTATTAAAAATATGACTACAGGCTTTGCACATACTGTATCTATATGTACCCACGTCCTTCTTGGTGAAACTAATTCCTACCAATGTAGTATGTCTTTGTAAAAGGTGCTTCACATCAAAATCCTTTTTATAAATAACTTCTGGTTGATCAATTAAGAGTTTAAGTCTATCTCTACTGTAAAAAACTTTCCAATTATTGCTCAATACCTGACATATTGATCCTGTATCAACTGACATACATCTAGCAAATAATTTACTTTTAAAACTTGTATTAGTAATGACATTAGTAACCCCCCTTAACAAAATGGGAGGGTGGAGGCTGTTTCTATTCCTTATGACATATTCTACCTTTCCTTTGCGTTCATTATAGGAATAACCCCTTTCGGTAAATAACTTAATATTATTCATCTCCATTAAAAAATGTTGGACGCCCTACTAGTTAACCTAGATGCTCTAATAAATTGACCTTTCTGGATATTTTTCTCAACTAAACTTGGATGGTTACTGAAACTAAATAAATAGTTGTTAACCAAAGTGCTTTCTGGATAAATTTTACTCCCAAAATTGTGTTGATCTACTTTCATACTGATATTGATACAATATGATACAATTAAAAAATTGACATTTGTCCCAAGTACTCCCAAGACAAATTCCCCAAATTATCTTGACTAATTTAAATGTTCAATAAAAATAGCACTTTCCTATTCACTGATGCTCCAAATATGTCGCCCATGAATCTGACAAAAAACTTAAGCCAATTATACATAGGGACCTTGGGTAAAATCTCTGTGTTCAGTTCCACCAATCTATAACTAGGTTGACATACGAAGATGCAACTGTAGCAGTCATGGCCACCTTTCATATCTGTTGAAGATATCCACATTCAAAAATAAGAAAATATTATTTAACAATAAATGTAATAATTAGCTCAGTGGGTTAATCTTGGTGTTCGACCTGTTGGTGTATTTTATAATAAAGGAATTTGAGAACTCCATTCCTTCCTCAATAGGAATTGAAGTAAACAATGTCTTGACATCAACAGTAAAAAAGCAATGTTTCTTCTCCACCAAACTTATATGCCCTTAACTTGTCTAGGACAAGAATCCTTAATATATGATTGCAAATTCTGTACCAGTGGATTAAAATAATTATCCAAATGCATTGATATACATTTCTTAATATAGCTATCAGCAAACACTATGGGTCTAAAATGAGACTGAATGTTGTTTTTGTGTATCTTCAGGATTCCAAATAGAAACCCTATCTTATTTATTATACTGCAAAAACTATTGTGAAATTAAATTGTAACAAAGCTATTTTGGAGGCTCTGGTAGCTTTACAGAGTTCCATTGTAGACCTAGTACAATAATTCTTTTGTTACATACTGTACATGTAAAGCTATATCATATCTCTCTGTAAATCAGGCCAGATTATTTGTCTCAGCATGGGCTACCACCATGTCGCAAGCATATTTGTCTGTTTTAAGGATCCCTAGGGTCGTTGTATTGTTGGCTGTCTTGGTTCTTGAGAGACAGGTCACAGCCATCCTGCTTTTGTACAACCTCATGGGGTGTGGAATCAGTGTAACTCACTATGAAGTCACCAATCACTAGTTTATTTTTATTTGTGCTTGTAGATTGTTTTAGGGTAATGGATTTATGATATGCTTTTCCTGGTATCTTCCATCTGTGTTACCATTGCTTGGTGTTGTGACACTTGGTTTACACTGGCCTTTGCTCCTATTAGTCTGTTGAGGTTTGGGTAATGATTTTTTAACTGCCTCAGCATATAATAGTTTAGTATGTGTATGCACAGAATGTGGTGTAGGTGAGTGATGCTCATGTGTTTGTTTGTGAGGGTGGCTATGTACTGGCATCCCTCACATAAAGACAGTGATGAGTTAAGATTACTGTCTGTGAGCATCATGCGGGTTTTTCCTTGGCTGAGTATACCAAGTGCTATGAGGCTGGTAACAGGGTAAGACTAGGTGGCAGATTTTCCATTTTGGACTAAGGGTGTGAGGGCTGTTAAGGAAGAGTAAATGAAGATAATAGTGTTTCAGCGCCTGAATTAAAGTATTAGTTCAAAGAAAAGTAATACATGTAGTCTAAATTTGATTTGAACATTAACTGATGTTAAGGGACAATAGGAGAAGATAGAATTTCAGCACCTGGTTTAAAATATTGTTTCAAGATAAAATGATAAATGTAGATAAAATTTAGTTCAAGCACCAAAAAAAAAAACCCAGTATGCATTAAATAGTTTTGTCTAGATTAAGCTAGCAGGTCATCTTAGAAATGCAATGTTGTGCTTCTACTGTACTCTGTAGTTTGCATAGTTCTGACTAGAATGGGGGATTAATTGGATTGCTGAGAGAGCGAAACTGAAAGTGCCTGCATCTGCCAAATGCAGCAGTGAGATCGATGGAAGCTAAGAGGCAAGCACAGAGTGAAGGTATTTGGGGTAGAAGAGGAGAATGCAGGACCTTAAAACAGTGTTACTAGCTGTAAGTTAGAAATGCAGAGAGTGGATAAAAGGCAGGAGAAAGCCATTTGTACGATAAATGTTAAGCAAAGAATATATAAATGAGTAAGATATGCAAACAGTGATGTTTGAGATAAAGAGAAATTGTTCCTGGCGTAGTTATGGTGCACATTTTAATTCATTATTTATAGTTAGGGCAGGGATTAACTGGGGATGGAGTATATGTATAGCCATGTACCTGAGAAGTTCTGATTTAGCTGCGTTTTAAAGGATTTTGTAGTTTTAGTTTGTCTGATAGATAGGGAGATAGAGTCCTAGATTTTTGAGAGTTGGGAGGAATACAGCGAGTCGGATACCCTCTAACAAATTAACATCCAGGGGATCTGTAAATATGCTATTAGTAACTTTAGTCAAAACAAACTGTAAGCCACAAATGAATGTAAAATTTGGGAAAAAGAGGAAAAGCACAATATAATGTAGGTAACTTTAGTCAAACAAACTACAAAGGTGGATAAGTTTACATCAAATTTTCACGGATTTATACTGTCTTGGAACTAGGTTATATTCAAGTCGTTGTACATAAATGCCTGTTAGCTTTGGGTTTAAGTGCTCTGCAAATTGTTCTGCTTGATTCTTTTATTCTCAGTTAAGTACTACAGATTTTATTTGTATATTTTGGCTACCTGAATGACCATTCGTTTTTTTTTTTTTTTTTTTTTACTTTTGCTATACATTGAAAACATGAATAAAATACATTTTAGTAAAAACTAAATACATAAATAAAAAATAAATAAATAAGCAGCTGCGTTATCTTCCTTGGATTTACTCAGCCTCACTTCATGCATGCTGCTGCTATTCAAGAGTGAGTATGTTTGATTAAAGCAATCTTCTGTTACTGATGCACTATTTTTGACATTCCATCAGCGTCCATAGGGAAAAAAGGGAAGTCTGATGGCTAGCTTCCAGGCAGAATATAGACTAGGATAACCCACTTTCCCTGCAGCACTATTTACAATCACCCTCATGCATTCAGGATCTATTTATTAGTGCTTACTCAGGAGGGGGGATTATTTTGTATTGAGATTGATACCTCCGCCCACTAGAGGTATTAATCTTCTTGAAATTTTCCTCATAAACATTTTTCCAATTACACTACCCAGATTTTTACCCCCTTCCTAGTCAAATATGATCATCTTGGTGTGTTCTTCTGTATGAAAACCTTCTACATGCCCCTAATAAGTCTGCTAGACTTAGGGATTACTCCAAAACTATTTACCACTTACTGACCTTATCGATAATTGGAGATGGTATAGCCCCCCAGTAAACCTTGTAACTGAGGCCGCTGCTAACTGCTTTGTATTTTACTCCCTCTTGGATAGATGCATTGAGGCATTCATAACAATCCAGTATAAGCATAATGGTAATTTATAACTAAACCCAGGCAGTGGCGCTACTGCATCAAAGGACTCTGTGTAATAAAAATGATAATGCTTCTGGCCATCATTAAAAGTTGTCCACGTCATCATTATAAAAAGGGATTTAAAACTGATAAGTAAGTGTGTCAAACTTACCATTAGGAAATGTAATGTCAACAGTGAAGTTAGGATTGCAGCTAATTCAAAAGACAGTGATAAGGCCATCTTCAGCTATACTAGGAAGCTCAGAATTGACCTACAGATCTGTACTGAATTTCTCTCCAGTAGCACCACCTTCGCTGACCCCAAAGACATTACTAATGTTCTTGCAAATAAATTCTCTTCCATCTTCAGTCCACCTCCCCTCTGCTGTCTCTCCCCCATCAATCTTCTTCATTACACTCCTCCTGTGATCAATTTATACAAAGTCCTTTTGGCACTTTCCAAAATTAAAAAGTGTCCTGACATATCCTTGGATGCCTGCTAAGAAGTGTAAAGTTCCACACAGCAAAATCCTTCCACTAACTCTTCATACTGAGCCTCTCTGCTGGTTACACCACCAAGGAAGGAAGAATGGCACTTGTGGTGCCCTTGCACTAAGGTGGTCTGTGTAATGATCCTGGGAATTACAGAATTATTAGTCTCACTAGTATTATTTGCAAGGCAGCTGAACTAATAAACAATTTTTAGGTGACTTTATATCCCTGGATGCACACCACTTCTGATTCATAAAAGGCAGATCATGCTTGCTCAACCTAGATGAGTTCTTTAAAAGGTTATTAACTGCTTATCTGGACCAGCCTTTTACACTATCCCCAACACTAGGATTACTGACAAACTCTCCCAACTCAGCATAAACCCATACTTAGTTCACTGAGTTGGTAATTGTCTGCCTGTCAATAAGGTCAAAGGCATTTGTTTTCGACAAAAAAACCTGTATATATATATATATATATATATATATATATATATATATATATATATATGTGTGTGTGTGTGTGTATGCATACACACACACACACACACACACACACACATATATATATATATATATATATATATATATATATATATATATATATATATATATATATATATTACTAGGTTTTCCTGTTCGATTCCCGGCTGGCACATCTTCTGTGTGGAGTCTGTATGTCCTCTCCATGATTGAGTGATGTTTAAAGACATGCAGGTAGGTGCGTGCATGAATGGGTGTGCCTTCTTTGAAGGTTGGGCATCGGGCTGGCAACTCGGCACTGTAAAAAATTCACTGCGAATCATGAGTGGACCGGAGTTCCACTGTGGTGAACCCTAACAGGGAAAAGTCAAAAGACATTACTTTACTAGTATTTTATATATATATATATATATATATATATATATATATACATATATATATATATATATATATATATATATATATATATATATATATATATATATATATATATATACATATATATATATATATATATATATATATATATATATATATATATATATATATATATATATATATATATATATATATATATATATATACACACACATATATATATATATATATATATATATATATATATACACACACCACTAGTTATATCCCATAAGTCTCTGTCCTCTTTGGTATATATTTTTGTGATAGAAAAGACGATATCAAGAGACTCTGGCTAACTACATTTATTGATGATTACAAACTGGGGGCAGTTATTAAATCCCATTTTGATACTCAAATTCTCCAGCTAGAGTTGATGAATTAATCATGGGGTTACCCTCAATAAGAAGAAATGCAACAATATTTCCTTTGATAAATCCTTTATCACTATTGCTGACCATATAGTTAACATTCCGCTTAAATTTGACACGAAATTTAGAGGCTTGGTTACATATATTGATAACAGACTTTCCTTTGACCACTATGTCTCTGTGGTGGTCAGGAAAATCCTTTTACAGCTTATCCTTGTAATATTTCTGCAAGGTCCAAAGAAGTTGCAATCCCACTTTAATAATCCTTTATTAGGTCCATCAGTGAATGTAATTTACCCTTCAGTATGTACCTTGCCAAGTACCTAAATCAGCTTGAGAGACCTCAACATTTTCTCACCCAAAAGATACAGGTCTCATACCCTTACCTACTCTGATAGACTAAAAGCTGTGTCTCTCCGCTCAGTGTCATACAAACTCTCAGGGGTTGATCTCTGCTTAGCTTTTTATGCTACAAGTGATCCAGAACTCTTTGATCTCCTTCACCTAAATCAAACAAGTGGTAAAGCAATCACAGATTCTAAAGACCTAACCCTACACTGTCACTTCAATAGCACTAAGCACTGTAACAGATCCCTAACCCAATGTCTCTAGGGTTGCCACCTTTTCAAATGCCCAAAGTGGGACATTTTTGGGACACACATCAGATTTTACAGGCCGACACATACCCACGGTCAGTACAAAGGATAGAACTTAACTTTTTTTCCTAAATAAAAGCTTATTCTTGTAGCAGTTTAGTTGCTTATTATGTTTCTTGTAATATTTAGGTATTTTAGATACAGAAATAACTATTTTATGCAACTATTACATAAAATATGGGACATAATTATGTCCTACAATCTCAGGACATTTGCCCTTTTTAATATTTTTTGTCAGGACACGACTGCCCAAAGAGGGACTGTCCCTCTTAAAGTGTGACAGGTGGTAACCCTACAATGTCTCCCCTGTCTCTAGAATACGCTACCTTTACCTATCAAGCAGAGTACTTCCCTAGCAACTTTCAAAACCAGATTGGCTGAGTGATCATAAACTTTTCACCATGGATATGTAGAGAAAATCTACTTAATGGGGTCTCTGTTAGTCTCCTACAAGTATTGGATCACGTGGCTGAGCTTCTTGATTGTCTCCTGTAGCTGTAAGCTTAGTAGTAACCTATGCACCTATTTCACTATGGGAAGACTTAGAAAGTACAGAGTCAGATCTTAAGAGAGTTGCATGGCTTTCTTCACACACACACACACACACACACACACACACACACACACACACACACACACACACACACACACCTCTCTCTCTGTAGATATACATAGATATATTTCCCTGCCTGTATATTTTATGTTTTACTGAGCTGCCTAACCAGTTTATACTGTATTATCAGATTTTTTGTCTTAATGACCATTAATTCATTTATAACTGCAAAAATTAGGTTCACTTAAACTGATTACAGTCTTGGGCTGCTGGGCATTGTTTGACAACTTCTTCTTTCAGCTTTTCCCAGTTCAGGCATTATTTGACAACTAATATAGCTAAAAAAATGATAAAACTTCTGCCCACATGAATGGGTCTTTTTATACTTTTATGTGGGCCTTATCATTGTCCCTCAGTTGTCATTTAAATAATATATTGACAAGTTAACTATACTTGTATCTTAGATATTAAATAGTTTTATAATATTTGCAAAGGTCTTCCTGTGGTAAACAAGACAACTCTTGATAATGCTTTGTTATTGACAATTTTTGACAATGATCTGCCTTTTTATTCAGATTGTGGTCTGTGTGGTGTTCAAAAGTAAATTATTTGCATGATGCCATCTTGATAATACATAACTGAACTTTTATGAGACACTCTACTGCTTATGGTATTTGGAGTACTTTGGCAGTACTTACTTTGTTATAAGATGTTCTTATCTTTGATCCTGTATGACCTAACAAGCAGGTCATGACCTCTGACTATTCTACTGGAGCCCCATCAATAATTTCACAATGCTGATACATAATCTGCAGAATGAAATTTGTATTTATCATATAAAAAATTGTCTAAACATGTGCCTGATGTTACCTGTGCACAATTTGACGTAACAAACTAATAATCAGAACATCAAGTTTAGAATATCTAGTGTCTAACTGTTATATGTAATATGTTTGATCAACATTATCTAAACTGTTTTAACTGTACACCATTATTAATCCATTGTTATATTTCTATTATTTTGGTTGTTGTAACCACTGGAACTTTTCTCCTCAGACCACGACTGAAAGGTGTATCTCATTACTAGATGGACTTTCCTGGTAAACAAACAAACAAAAAGACAAACAAACAAATCTAGATATCATAAGCTTTTATAATCTAATACTGATTATCAATTTTTAGTTGGTAACTTTGAAAGAGTTAGAAGAATTTGACAAAATATGTTACCCTCCACAAATAGTCCTCAACAGAGAACTCTGCTAAGAATGGGCATATTGTAGTACACCTGTCAAATCTCTATTATTGAAAGGAAAATGGTTTTGCAAGTTTCAGTTTACCTAAAGTGTATGTATTTAATGTTTAAATACAAACACAAATGTGGCTTGCAAATTGGCTGTTCCCCAAATTAGATGATTATTTGGCTAAACTGTTAGACTGGGTCTGAACAGTAACATTAGGGTAAAGTTATAGCTAACAGCTACTTAATGTTATACAAATTAATCTGACTTGACCATAATAAACTAAACTGCATTATAACATGGTGTCAAAGTAAAGGTATACATTGTGTCAAGCACCTTTGCTGTGCAACACAGTTGCACATTTCTGACTGTGGAGAAAGGATGTTAGAATACTTTCTGGCCTGTATGATTTAGATGGACATCATCTCTTATGGGCTAAAATAGTCCTCGCACTCCTCTTCTTCTAGTAATCAGCATATCAATAACATGGTCACTATCCCTCACTGCTCCAGCTCAAGCTTAAAACAGAGTCAGTACCCCAGCCATATGCTAGTTATTACTGAAAATATTTCTTAAAATATATTTTGGTCTCATACTTCCATAGTCTGTGGCAAATTACTTGCTGATCAGATGCTTCCACACCTTATTATGAATTACTTGCTTGGTACACTTACTTGGTTTGTTCTTGTTTCGGCTACTGCTACTTACCAATCTTAATTCCTGGCACTCTGCCCAGTTTGTCTTTCCATCCATCTAGCTAGGTAATTATAGATTTAGTTACTTATTTTTGCTTTGTTAACTGAGTTATCCACCTGAACTAGGACCTGTGTTTAGCAGAGGCGTGAAAAGAAAAGCTCTAGACATAAAGCTGCATTATCAAATAGCTGGTAGATACATAATTTAGTTACTGTACAGTACAGTGCAAAAGTGGATTAGATCATAATGGTTATAATACATTATTCTCCCTCTTTGATTGCTTATATATATATACATATATATATATATATATATATATATATATATATATATATATGAGTGTGCATGTGCATGTGTATAGGTTTCAAGTTGTTGAAAATTGAATTGGTTGAATGCCGAATGTGATGCAGGACTGGTCAAATATATATATTGTCGAATGCATGAGATGTTGAAAGAAGTATGACTGAATTTCTTTAGGTAAAGTAAGTGTGAGTTTTGGTTGTTAATGTTGAAACTTTGAATATACCCAAAGTTTCAGCATTATGTGTGGGAGTGTGTATGTAAGTGTTTGCGTGTTAGGGTTAGAGTTAGGATTAGGCTTAGGTAAAGGGATAAATTTAGTGTTTGTAGACTAGGGTTAGAGTAAGGGCTGGGTAAGGGGATAGATTCAGTGGTGTGTGTATGTATGTGTGTGTGTGTGTGCTGTTGTAAATCATAGGATCATAGCAGATTACTAAGCTATCAATCCTGAGATCATTTTAAGCCTAGCCGATTCATCCCAATGTAATATCAGAGAAATGCTATTCAGTATCCAAGATTGCATTTAATGATGACTACCCATGTCTAGGAGGGTTGTGGGAACTATATCCAATAAGAATTTACAGTGCTCCATCCACTCGTCCAGGTTCCTCTTGAACAGTGTCATAGAGGTGCTTTATTTCACATGAATTGTTAGCCTGTTCCAATGACGCGGCAGTCGCTGGAAGATAAATCTGTCCCTCCAGCATGTCCTATTTAAGTTGCAGACCATATTTAGGTCCCTGGAATGGGTAGCCTTAGTCCCATTTGATTTATGGATATGCAGCAAGTTCATTAGGCTTGGGTCTTGGGTTGCTCTGTAGGACAGGTATAAGTCTCCCCTGAGAAGTCTATATGATATGGAGTATAGCGACAGGGACTTTAGTTGGTCTGTTTAAGACACATGCTGTAGCCCCTTGATCATCTTTGTTAGAAACCTCTGAAGTCTCTCCAATTGCTGCAGGTGCTTTGTATGGTACATGCCTGACAGAGCATTATACTCAATTATGGGCCGGATAAGTGCTGAGTATAGAGGGGGTATAACCTCTTTTGCTCTTGAAACAATGCCTTTACTAATCAAGTGTGCTACATGGAAAGCCTTCCTTACTACAGTAGACACATGGTAGTTGAAGTTAAGGTCGCAGTCAACTTGTGATCCCTGGTCCCTTTCCACTTCATGGGTACTTAGCGTATTTTTGTTGATTTGATAGTGTGGAGGGACATTGTTGGGGCCTTGCCTTTGTTTTTCTAGGACAGCAACTTTCTGCATTTATTTTAAAGTTTGTTGATGCTGGATGTCCACCATGGCAGCATGTTTTTACTTGAGGCTCTGGCTTTGATTCTTTCTGGTACAGCCAAGTTTATACACTTATGCAAGTGATTGTACAGGGCTTTAGTGTAACCATCGGCATATTTACCATTTCCAGCTCTGGGTGGGGCTTGGAATGCATTTATGCCTTCGCCTAGGAGGGTATAGTTGGCCTTGGTGAAGTTTTTTAGTCTGATTTTACCCTTTGTGAGTTCTGGTGTTAGTGCTAGCTTGAAGGTGACTGATTTGTGGTCAGTTTTAACTAATGAGGGTCCGACAATTGTGGCAGTGCATCTGTTTGACATGTTGGTGAGGATCAGATCTAGAATGCTTGTTACTCTTGTTGAGGTATGAAAAATTTGTTGTAGGTATTTGAATCAACAAAGTCAAGGAACTTTGCTGTAGTGAGTTAGAGCTAGCGTAGGTTCCCCAGTTGATCATAGGATCATAGGAAGTTACTAGGATATTGTCCCTGAGGCCCTTATAAGCCTAGCTAGGAGTTTTAGCCCATGTTTAGACAAGTTAGCACCCAATCCTCCTGTCCAGCAGGGCCACAGTTGGAATCCCAGGGGTGTATTTTCTGTTTCCCATCCTGTTATCCAGGTTGTGCTTAAAAAGGGATAATGAGGTGCCCTGCTTGACATAGAGAAGGAGTCTATTCCACAGATGGGAGAGTCTGTGGGACAAAATCTGTCCTGGCAACAAGTCCTATTGATGTCACAAATCAAGTTGAGGTCGTGCGTGTGGATTACTCGAGTGGAGCTTGACTTCTGGATATACAGCAGTCCCATCAAGGCGGGGTCTAAGATTGCTTTGTATGCCAGACAGAGGTCACATCTGAGGAGTCTGTATGAAACTGAGTAGAAGGACAGGGCATTTAGCCCTGGATTCTCCTGGTGAGGAACCTTTGTGTTCTCTCCAGCTCATGCATATGCTTTGCGAGGTACATGGTTAAAGATGCGTTGTACTCAATAATGTGCCTTATAAGGGAAGAATACAGGGATTTTATGATCTCCGTGTTCCTGGATGAGATACCCTTATGTATGAGGTGGGCCATGTAAAAAGCTTTCTGTACAACAGAAGCAACATGGTGGTCAAAAGTCAGGTTGCTATCAACCTCGGTGCCCAAATCCCTCACAACTGATTGTGTGCTTAGGACATTGTCATTAATGTGATAATTTGTTGGGATGTCACTCTCCCAAAGGGAATGATGATGCATTTTTTTGTATTTAGCTTGAGGCCATGATTCTGGCACCAGTCATTTGTTTGGGTGAGACCCTCTTGGAGGATGTCCACATCACTGTGGGAATTGATGACAGTGCCCAGCTTGCAACCATCTGCAAACCTGATCAGCCATAGCCCACTGGTTTTGGCCTGCACCTCAGAAAAGTATATCCCAAATAACAGAGGCCCCAAGACCAATCCCTGCAGTATGCTGCTCATTATGGGTTGACTGCTTGAGGTGGCTTCCCCTATTTTGTTTAGGTGGGTTCTATCAGTGAGCCAGTTTGCTACCCATCTGGTAACATATGGATTGATGCCTAGTTGAAAAAGTTTGTCTATTATGCCTCAGTGGGAAATAGTGTCAAAAGCTTTGGCCAGGTCAAAGTAGGCAGTGTGCACCATCTCTCTTTTGTCCATGGCTTTGGTAACTGTCTCAAAGAAATTGACCAGATTTAACAGACATGACCTCCCCTTGACAAAGCCAAACTGTGTGGGCTCAAGTGTTTGGAGCTTGCCAATGTCCTTGTTAATGAGGTCTTTGATAATCCATTCCATGGCCTCAGGGCCGGCCTTAGATGAAACGGAGCCCTAGGCGAAGTACTGCTCTGGTGCGCCTTAAGCCCCACCCATACTGAACACAAGGAACACCCCTATTTGAGCCACGCCCACAGATGGGTCACATGGACCCACAAAACACTCCAATATATAAACAAAACATATCCCATAATAAAATGTATTCCTTTTAAACTCCATATAAACTGGTGCACCTATAGATATGATCAGAAATGGTGGGAAGATATTTAATGTGATATTCGATAAGAAGTTTACATGATTACAAGTAGCATAGATATAGGGCCAGATTCCAAAAGAGTTGCTCTCGGTGTAAGTCTGCTTTGATCTCAAAGACTTGCTGTTAGTTTAAGTGACCTACTTCAGTGTAAAGCCTATCTATAAGCAGGCTTATACCAGGGGCCAGATTCCAAAACACTTGCTTCAGCCTACTCTCAGTGTAAGTCATTACATAACACTGAAAGCAAATCTTTTGGAATCAAACCCATATATATGCGTGTGTGTGTGTGTGTGTGTGTGTGTGTATGCATGTGTGTGTGTGTGTGTGTGTGTGTGTGTGTGTGTGTGTGTGTGTGTGTGTGTGTGTGTGTGTGTGTATGTATACATCTGTATGTGAATGTAGAAAGGTTATTGGTGCACAACTTTCCATACTGGGAGGTGTGGAGGTCTTGCAAAAATGTTTTAAAAGTGTAACAGTTAAACTTTCAAATCACTCTTTCTCATGTCAGATTGCATTTTAATGTTTAAAGTTTTGAAACATGGAGTCTTACAACAGTTAATATGAGAAAATGTGTAAAATGACCATTTGTGAGTAGTGCTGAGGGAATTTGTTCAAGATGACAGTAAGCCAGTATATAGCTAATGCTGTTATAATGACTGGAGACTATAAATGTGAAATGACTTATTAGGGTAATTGATTTGGGATGTTTTCTTTTTATCAATATTGTTCTTTTTTTGCCAAGATAGATGGTTTTCGCTCCATCTTTTTCTTTAGTTTTCTTGTAAAAGAGGGAGTCCACTCCATTATCTTAAAGACATGGATCTCATCAGGGGTGGCCCGTGCTATTGAACTGCAGGACTGCAGCCCTCCTAGCTGTAAAATAAGAAAATTAAACAAAATATAAAATAAACATCACACATGCGCTATTTCCGATACTCGGACTGCTGGTGAATCAGTCTGGAGCATGCACACAGAATCCAGACTGACTCCACCAGCAGTCTGGGCTACAACATGTGCATCTACATTTACCCAGCAGTCTATGCAGTAATTCTAATTGCATAGACTGGAAGGGGATCAGACTGCAACATCCACAGGCAGGGTGGTTTCACAGGACAGCTAGAACAAGCCTTAGGTTCTCTTGCAGGATAACAGCTCCTCAGGCACAGCAATGATGGTGCAGGATACAATGAACAATGAAGCTTCAGACTTGCAGGGCAGGTAAGAGGGGTGTGTGTGTGTGTGTGTGTGTGTGTGTGTGTGTGCGTGCGTGCGTGTGTGTGTGTGTGTGTGTGTGTGTGTGTGTGTGAAATGCCCCAGTCACTACATGGTGGTAGGTAGAGAATAAGGCATGAACCCTGTACCTTGGGCCCAAATGGCAAGAGCCTGAATTCCCTACCCACCGCCATTTGTAAAAAAAAATGCAGATTTTTGCCTCATATTTGTTCTGTTCCTCATAAAATCTGTGGTTTCTATATGTTTGTTTCTCAACACAGCCAGTTGTGCAGTGGTGCAGTGGTACCATTGTTGCCTAACAGCTACAGGTTGGCTGGTTTGATTCTTGGCTGGGGTACCTTCTATATGGAGTCTGCATATCCTTCCTGTGTTTGTGTGGGTTTGCTCTGGTGTCCTCTCATCTTACAAAGACATGTCTGGAGTGTTTCTTCCTCTGCCAAAAATTGCCTTTTGTTCGAAGTCAGACTTCCCTGGTTAACAAATGTTAAATAAATAAAAATGACAAGCATTGGAATTTCAGACTTCTTATTCTTCAGAAAGTACATGATAACACAAAACCTATTATTATAGCAAGTTTATAAGTGTATAAGATGGATATTTGTAATTTGCCCCTATTTTTGGAACTGTATTCCCCCATTATTGGCTTCATCCAGTTTTTTTGTGCCAAGGCTGAGAGCTATGGTGATAACTGAACTCACTGAATATGTTTGGGGGCTGTATTCCCCCATTATTGGCTTTGTTCAGGTGTTTTGTGCTAAGATGTTGACAGCTATGGTGAGAACTGAATTCACTGAATGTAGCCATTTAAGTTTCAGTCTTCCTCTTTCATAAAATCGATGATTGATTTGGCATAGTGGTATGTTGCTATGACTGTTTTGCACAGGGTCCTGGGTTCAATGCTTGGCAGTAAAATGTATGGTGGTAACACATAATTTTATTCTAGCAACTTTCCAACATTATACAAGCAATGTTTAAAATGTGTCCCTGTTTTTTGGTCTTTTGCCCCCCCCCCTAAATTTTGGCTTTTTCCAGATTTCTTGTGCTGCAAAGTTCAGAGATACAGCTGAGTGTCAAGTAGATTTTACAAAAAGCTGAGAGCTGCAGGGGAACAAAAGTTTAGTGATGCTTATGCTGAGTCTGCTTGCATTGTTAATAGCACAACCGGTAGTGTACTTGCTTTTGATGCAGAAGGCTGTGGGTTCTACTCCCACAGTAGGTAGATGCATTGCTGATACTGTACTGTACTGTAAAGGGGGTGGATGCTGCAGTACCTTTTGGTGAAGATACCTAGTAACTCTGAACCTGTTATCAGTTTGCCATCCATTCCCTATTGCAATTATTAGATGACTTTTACTTCTTTAGAGATTGTGCATATTTACTGGTACTTTGATCATGTTTTCCCCATGAAATAAGTAGATAGTTGTTGTCAGGCTTATCATTTTTTAATGAAACATAGGCAATTTATTCCTCAAGGGTAACAGACACTTTATTTGTAGATGAAACAATGACATATAAAGTTGTTTGCTAGCAGCAACCTCTTCATTAGTTACAGATTTCTTTAGTGTGTAATTATTTAGATGACTTTTACTTCTTCAGAGATTGTGCACATTTACTGATACTGGTGGACTGTAGAAGTTTGAGTAGACTTTTATGGCAGAAATGTTCTGAATTGGGCAGTTTTGTCATTGGTGCATGCATTTTTTTCATTGTTTACTGGAAAAATGTTCAAAACAAATTTAAAACGCCCTCTACAGCTGTACTATATTGTACAAGGAATATAATTTAATAAAATCAGAAAGTGTATCAAAGACCACGTGTATGTTTCATGTGCAAGGGGCCTATGATTTGAACACAGCCCAAAGTTAATCTTTATCTGTCACTGGCAAAATGTATTTTCTTTGAATGTGGGTTTCAATGCTGTTTCAATGAATGTAAGTTTCAAGGGCAGAGAAATTTTAATGCTAAGTCTGTTTTTATTGTGAGATTGCATTGCTTTGTTTAGCAGATGTCTTAGTGTTTGTGCTGTAAAATGCAAAATAAAATGTTCAAATGAAGTCCAAATCATCATAGAAGTAAAGCAGTATTCACATTAGTGTTTATGGTAAATGGGATGAAATAGCCAAGTAATAGTTCATTGGAATAGCTGAAGGGGGGAGGCTCCATTCGACCACAATTTTGTGAGGGGGAAGGGCGGCAAACTCAAAGACAGCCCCGGCTGAACTATACCTCTCAACTTTCCAGATTTTCACAGAATGAATAGATTTTTGCTTCTTATTTTTGGTTTGTTCCTCATTAAATGTGTGGTTTTCTGGTAAATAATTTAGGAATTAAGTCACTATATAATGACAGACACTGAGTTTCAGACTTCATAACCTTCAGAAAAATGCATGCTAAAGCAAGACCTGTTATTCTATCAACTGTCTCAGTTTATACAACAATTTTTGTACTGTTTGTAAGTATATTTGGCCTTGTCCAGATTTACTGCATTAACAGGTTGAGAGGTATGTGCAAATAAATTGCTTTAAAGAATTAGGCATATCCAAACCTCTGAACTGTCCCCAATTTTGGCTCAAAATGTTGCTCTTCCCCTAATAATCCTGCCGCAAAATGGCAATTTTGGAAGAAAATGTGGAGGGTTTACAATTAAGAAATAACTCTAATAATCAGAGTTATAGATTACTTTTATTTCAGAAATGCATGCAGATTCTTTTATTTTGTCAGCTGCTCGTGTTAGCAGTACTAATATTAAAAAGGTGTCCCTTCTTTGACAGGTTCCCAGATGTATTGTGTGGCTATTTTATATTTTTGCATCACATTTTGGTCCATTTTTCATAAAATTGTGTTTTTTTGGCAAATTAGTAGCAAATCATTAAAGACTGAAGTTAGAAAATAATGACAGACATTTGTGTTTCAGATTTCATACCATTCAGAAAATTCATACTAATGCAAGGCCTACTACTCTATTACCTTTCTAAGTTTATAAGAGCAATATTTAAAATTGTCCTTATTTTTGGGCCTTGTCCCACTTCTATATATGGCTTTGTCCAGATTTCTTGCTATGAGGTTGAGAGGTATGACAAATGTGTCAGGGCCATCACAGTCAGCCAGAGACATTTCAAATTGTGACATACTTGTTGCACCCCACTACCTCATGTAGTGTGACTCTGGATGTGTCCAAGCAAGGCAAGGAGCAGTTATGCAGTGTAAATGTGCAGAGTATCCCCCCATCCAAGGTAGACACAAGTACTACTTTTATTCTGTCCTTGATTTTGCAGAATGTTTGGGTTTGTCATATTTTTATACTGTTGCTTTATGTTTATTATTACTCAGAAAGTGCCTGTTGCTCTGTGTTTAAGTAGCAATACTTTAATGACCATTAAGTAAGCTTGTCTGAGATCGTAAGATGCAAGTAAGCTTTAATAAGCATACTGTTAAAGAATTGCCAACATTGAAAGCCTTTCTGTTGTTGCCATGTAGAGAATACTTAACTAGATAATGTATAAGCCTTGGGTATTGAAATGCATATGACAGTATTTGTAATAAAGGACAGGATTACACTATTTTAAGAAGCTCATTACACTTGTTGGAGACTTCCAGTCATCTCTGCAGGCTTTACCCGTAAACTAAACAGAATGTCAATCGTGTGGTCCATAACCTGTACAGTAATCATTTAAGCAATGTATCTTGAGCTTGTTTGCTTTTCATTTTATACTTTGATCATGTTTTCCCCATGAAACAAGTAGATAGTTGTCAGGCAGAAGGTCTTTTTTTGGATAAGAAACATTTTTACAAGTGGGGGCATCACAGAGATTTCTGCTTTCAGTGTGTTACTTGGTACTTTAATAAAGCTGAATATAAATTATAATTAGAACTGCAGTGCAAGAAGTGGTTTGAGTTGAGTGCTGCTTGTTTTTCTTATACTTGATTTTGACTGGCATTCCAGTAATGTATTTAAAAAGTAATTTATTTTTTCATCCCTCACAACCTTTTTGTTTCCATCTAGATATTAAGTAAGCTGTCATGCAGCCAATGCATTGAAATATTTTTATTCTTCTACACTTCATTTTGTCTTGATTGGACTCTCATAATGACGGTTTGGCACCCAGGGCAGCGTATTTAGTTAGTTTTTGTGGTTTTGAGCATAGCCCCTCCCCTTACTAGTTGGTCACACCCCTTCCCATTGGCCCCACCCATTCAGCTGTCTCCTGCAGCCCCCCTTTGATTTGAAGTCACCAGCCACCACTGGATCTCATATACTATAGATGGCTTATAGCTTCTTCTAGGGAATTGTGGATTTCATAGTGATATTTTTTGGCACTTTGGATTTCTTCTAGAGTATTGCAAAGTTTTATAGTTCATTAGCAGACCGGAGTTCCGCTGTGGCGACCCCTAACCAGGAAAAGCCGAAAGACACAACAACATAGTTTTTTTCCTGAGGATTCAGTATCTTCCTCTTAGAAACCAAATTGAGGGAAAACAATCAATGGCTTACAGTTAAGAATGTAGTTATTACTAAAAATATTACATTTGCTCTTTGTCAGCGCTGTCATGCTAGCAGCACTGAGCACAAATCTGTGATTATTGGCCATCATTTTTATGTTTACTGTTTGGTTTGTGTTCCAGTTATTCACCTGATCTTACTTGTCCATTTGAAATTGACTTAGAAAATGTAGTACTTGTGGGATACGTTTTAATAAAAACAATGCTATGTCATTGCCCTTCTCTTCCTCAGGAATGCTGTGCAACAAAAGATTCCTTCTTTCAAATATGCTGAATTTCTAGTCTACCTGACAGAAATTGTTTTTGCTTTAAAATACAATAAATTCACATATAATCTTCCTCTATTATTTTGCTCATTTGACTTAGTCAGAGTTTAGCCAGAGCAACCTGTGATTTATTATTTTTTTTTTTGACTGGATCAGGTAGGTTTCAGAGGGAAGGCTAAAAACAAGGGTCAGTATATACAACTGTCTAATCATTTCATCCATAACTGTTTGGCCTGTGGTAAAGGACATCCTGTGGTAAGATGGTGGTCTTAGTATGAGCCAGAGGGGTTTTCCTGTAATATTAAAGTTGAAACTGGATCTCCACCAAAACCACTATTCCATCAGATCAGATGTGCTGTTTTCTTTTTACAGGAATATCCAGTTATGGCAACTAAGCAAAAAAATGTTATTTCTACTCTTGCTTTTTAATTAAATGTTTCTGTCCCCACCTCCTTCTCACAATGCAAATTTTGAATTTAACTATTGGGAGAGAAATCTTTGAGAAAAATGCATCAGCGGATCAAATTGTTGGTCCCTTTAGGCCCCTCTTCTCAAAATTTAGAATTTCCCTTTTCAGGCTAGTGCCCAAAAAAGGGTTTGGAGAATTAAAGGTGAGTCATCACTTGTCCTTCAGTCATGGATCCTTAGTTAATGACAGGATTGAGAAAGAAATGCTGAGGCTCCAGTATGTAACCCTCAATGATACGGCTGACATATATATATATATATATATATATATATATATATATATATATATAAATATAGGTTTACTGTCAAAATGTCGAATCTCTATTCACTTGCTCAATCTGACATTTTGAATTTGGTAATATCACTTTTAGAGAATGCTGGAAATGATCACCTTGACATCCGCGTTAGAACTTATTTCAAATATCAGGAGGTGATGTCAAACACTTAGGCAGTTGTTCTGAAGCTGCCATAGAAATTGTACATCTACAGCACAAGTTTTTACAGTTTTGCAGGGGGCAAGATCACCAAGATCGCACTACTGTGAGGAAAAGGGTAAATTTCCCGATCCCCACTATATTGCGATCTGTTATCAGAACGTCAATCCCCCATTAGCTAATGTGGTTTTGAAAATTTCTGGATTGGCATTAAGAAAACTGGAAAACACTCATTTCACCATCCCAGTTTCGCATAAGTGCCCTTCCACATTTTGATAATAAATCTATAAAAATATATGTACGTGTGTGTGTGTGTGTGTGTGTGTGTGTGTGTGTGTGTGTGTGTGTGTGTGTGTGTGTATACACACACACACACACACACACACACACACACACACATATAGATAGATAGATAATACATATTTATATATATATATATATATATATATATATATATATATACATATGCATATGCATATATACAAATAGCTCAATGCCAAAACTGTATCTATCTAGGACCTTTCATCCACTGACATTAGTATCAAATGCAATTTATCTTGACCTCTCATCTACTTGGTGTTGAAAATAAATTGTTGCTGTTCAACCAAATATTATCAACAGTCTATACCTCCTCAAACAGTGATAATTAAGTAGAAAATGATTAATAATTCAGACAAGATATTCTTAGTGATAGCTGATGAATATATGCCAGCCAGAGTAAATTTGATAGTTGATGCCCGAGTATAACAGCGTTAGTACTACAGGCAAAGCATTACTTGCAGGCTGAAATTATCAAAAATTATTGAGCCTTTACTGTTTCAATAAGAATCCAGAAGAGTGTGGTGTTATTTCTCTTGCCAGTACCATCCATGCAATCTTTATAATTTCTATATGCATTAAGCATTTGTAACAGGCATAAATAATGCGCTCTAAGTAATGAAGTCTTTCTTTGCGTAGAAGATCAATGCAAGTTTAAGAATCACCAATGCATTTATTACACGTTTAACTCAATGCATTTCTTTGCTTTGTGATTGTCTATTTTCTTGTGGCTTTTTATCTCATTGATCACTACCGAAGATGGAAATCATCGGAAGCAAATGTCATACCTCAGGGAAGCTCTTAAAACAGTGACCATGTTCATTTAGAAAACTAAAGGAAGTTAATGGTCAGTTTTACTTAAATTTTTTGTCGAATAATAGCACATGACTTTAATGCCAAGCATTGCACAACTAATCGTCCCTCTTGAGTGGCAAACAACACACACTGGGATAAGAATTAACAAAAATCAAGGACACTCCGCCCGGTCATCACAGCAGAACTCCGGTCCGTAAATTGCGCCCTTTTGAGGCCGGGGAGGGCGCAATTGCTAGCCTCTATGGGCAGCAGTGAAATTAAAAAAAAAGAAATGTTGTTGTTGTCTTTTCGGCTTTTCCTGGTTAGGGGTCATCACAACAGAACTCCGGTCCGTAAATTGCGCCCTTTTGAGGCCGGCCTGTACGGCGCCCTAGGCGGTCACCTAGTTCGCTTATGCCTAAGGCCGGCTGTGCATGGCCTTGCAGATTAGGTTAGTTAGGCTGATGGGTCATGTCATAGGAAAAATTAATTTTAAAAATTATCAGTACACGGTAGGTTCAGGTTAAGGCACTTTAATCTTGCAGCAAGGAGACAAAAACGTGCTAATACAGAGTTTGTCTAACTAGAATCAGGATATACCAGCATTTTTATACATTTTCTAATAAGACATTGCATACCAAACTGACGTAGCAGATCACAAGTTTTAACATCATCATTACATAGCAGTTGTTTTCATACTTTTCTGCTTGTACTATAAATTTTTTGTGAGAAACTTCCTAAGAAAAACAATGTGGCCTTGGCTACCACCGGTTAGATATATGCAATGTTACTATTCAAGGTACTACGGCCAATTTGAGCACAAAGCAAGTATAGATTGCAGTTCATTTCTTCAACAGTTCTTTGTCTGTCTTTATCTCTTCCTTCTGCAGCTGTGCATGTTCTCATACCACGAACAGAGCTAATTGTTCAAAATCATAACATTATAGAATATAGCATTGTTTCATTCATTGCTTCCTGACCTAGCAGATAATCACCTGTTTTTCAAGTACATTTCCAAAAGGCATAAACATGAATTTTGCTGTGCTAGCAGTTACTAGGTCAGAGGGCATCTTGCAAGTTTCAGAAAGCACACTGCAGTTTCAAAAACATCTTTTAGTCTCATATAAAACTAGGCTGTATATAAAATAGAATGAAAAACGTGTTAACTCTTTTAGCTTCTAATTAGCATTAAGCACACATTAATACATATTTTTCTAACAGGTCTATAATTTCCCAGATTGGTGAACGCTGCACCTTTGTGTAAAGGGATGACAGTGGCTGTCCTCCACTCAGCTGGACGAAGCCAGTACTCAGGCTTTGGTTGAAAAGGGAGCCTAATGGTGCTGCAAGTTCCTGCCTGAGTTCATGTAGGATGCAGCCTGGGATATCAGGTTGCATGGAGGCTGTATTTTTTGCCTTTGAGTGAGCAGGAACAACCTATTCCCTAGATATAAGGGGAAGGGGCAGGTACTAGGGTTGTTCTGACTTACTGATGGGAGGACAGAGAGGTGAAGTTTTCACTGAATCTGTCCGCCAAAAAGTTGGCTATATCAACAGCATTTGTGTATGTGGTATCCTTGACCACCAGTTCTGAGCAGATTTGGGTGCTTCCTTTGAGATTTGCGGACATATATGAAGAAGGCCTTATGATTGTCTCTAGTAGATGTGACCAATTTGGACTTGAAATTTGTTTTGGAGGATTTCACTAGTGCAGTTATTTGCTTGTTCAGGTTAAGGAGAGATTGCTTCCAATTGTACACCTGCTCCTTCTTGGTCCTGGACAGCAATTTTTTTCCTTTTGTTATAGAATTTATTTATTGCAGATGTCCACCAGACAGGTTTACTCTTCCTTGCGGAGGCTGATTTTGTCCTGTCATGTATTCCTGATTCCATGCAGCTATATAAATGCTCGTATAGTACTTTGGTGTAGTTTTGGACATTGGTGCCTGCTCATACAGAGGGGGAGGGGATTGTGAAGCTGTTTATACCATCCTTCAGGAGGATGTAATCAGCTCTGGAGAAGTTTTTTTTGTTTGACTCTAGCTAGAGGGGGGTTTGAGGAGATGGTGACTTCGAACATGACCGCTTTATGTTTGGATCTTACCAGGGAGGATGATACTGTAGGGATGCTGCAGTAGTAACTCATGTTGGTTAATACCTAGTCCAAGATATTATCACCTCTTGTGGGGGTATCGACTAGCTGTTCCAAGACATTTCTATTGACAAAATCGAGGAATCTCTGGGCATTTGTGTTCTGGTGTGAGTAGTTCTTCCAATCTATGTTTGGGTAGTTAAAGTCACCCTGGATCAGGGTTGAATCTTGATAGATTCAAAGAGGTCCAGATAGGCGAGGTGGGCACCTTGAGTCAAATATGGGGGCCAGTAGCTAGCTATGATTTTAATAGGGGTCTTGTCAATGGTTAACTGCACCTGGAGTGTCTCCTGTGTGTCATACTGTTTGACCAACCTGGAGGTGTGTATGTCTTTAATATATATTGAAACCCCACCTCCTTTGGCTTTAAAGCCCACAGTTTGGGGTCTGAATGTATGATAGGATGAGTAACCAGGTAAGGCTGGGTTGCCTTCCACAGCTTTGAACCAGGTTTCTGTGACTGCACAGATGTCAGTATCTTCTAGGGTTAAGAATGCTTGCAATGAGTTCAGTTTCATGTTTAGACTCCTAGTGTTTAGCAGCATGACCTTTAATTTGCGTTTTGTAGAAATTTTTATGTTGGTAGTTTTGACCTCATCACTTTTCCTAAAAAAGGCACTATGGGGGAGGCAAGATCCTTTGCTAGAAGCCTGAAGCCCAAGTGAGACAGATGCAGCCCATCTCTGGCAAAGCATCATGGTCTGTTGATATGGACAAGTCCAGGCTTCCTTATAATCCTCTGACACATCACTTCTGATGTCCAGTAGGAAGCACAAGTATAAAAAGAGTTATTTCAAGTACCCATTGCCTGGAGTCCCTCACTTGAGATATGAAGGACAAAATGTTGATTTTTCACCATACTTCTGGCTGACCTCAAGTTTGGGTAACCTGCATAAATGATGAGGCAGAGAGAAAGTTGGCACCCCCAAATCCAACAAAATTTCCAAAAGGAGTCTGCACAAGATTTTGCAGACACCTAATCTTGCAGGATGTGGTCCCTTTAGTTAATGAAATGGTATAACTTGTCAACAAAAGTGTTTGGGAGAACTCATGGCTGTTATGGTGGAGTAGATGGATAAAGCCTCAACAATGGCTGAATTGACCTAGGTTCAATTAGTGGTTTGGGTGACTGACCGTAGGGAAGGAATGGGCATGCCTGCCCTGGGTGTGATGGGCATGCCTGTCCTGGGTCTGAGAGCATTTGTCACAGACCCCCCCCCCAGAGGAGGAATGATGCAAACAGAGGAATTGCTCTTGAATATAAGTGGTGAGCATGAAATTGATGGTGGGATAGTTGAAATCCCCCATAACCAGTGTGTTTGGTAAAATATGGATTGTCTCCAGTTTGGTCAAGTAGGCTTTATGGAAATTGTGCCCCATGGAGGGAGATCTATATCTGGCTGTGATTTGAATGGGTGTCTTACCCACTGTAACCTGGACTTGGAATAACTCCATGGAGTTGATCAGCCTAACTAGATGGGAGGTGAATTTATCTCTAATATAGATTGAAACACTGCCTGCTTTGTTTTTCACACATTCATTTTGTGGTCTAACGGTGTGGGAGCATTGTAGCCTTGCAAGGCTGGGGTACTCTCTGAAGCCTTGAACCAGGTTTCTGTGACTGCACAGACATCTATATCCTCTAGTGATAGAAGAGATAGATATGCTATGTGTCCTAGTGTCTTGTGTAGTGGTAAAAATTTCTATCTCTTTCATTTCCCTGCTATAAAACCCGCATTTGAGTGGTTTTGCGCACTGGGCAGCGCCAGTTAGCTAAGGTATAACTATTCCCGGCTCCACAAAGTCTACTCTTCAATTTTTCCCTTGGAACTAGACAAACTTTCAACTTAAGCACTCAAACCATTCACTTCTCATCCCGGCACTTGCTCAAAACTCATAGCAAGCACTAATAAACCTTAGTACTAGACCCCCCTATACTGTAGAGAAGGACAAGGCTCTCTATTCGACCTTACCAGCCAATCAGTAGAACAGCTCACTGTACCTATCCAGGCATGTCCAAAGGGCAGTTTCAGGTGTACTCTCCATTCCAGCTGGTGAATCTGGGCTTTTTGAGGCAATGTTACAATTGCCTCATGTACAGATACAACCCTCTCCTCCTTCCACCTAACACTAATGCATGCGAGAGATGCAATGGAGGCTAAGCTCTCTCATCTCAAGACTGGACCAGGCAGTCAAGAGGAGAAGGGAATTACTTGCATCACACCACCAGTCTCACATAGACCTATGAAACCAGCACTGGCAAAAAACCCACATAAATACATGAAAACATACCCAGAGGCTCTAAATAAAAATCTGCAAAAGCAACAGAGACCCCCAAAGCAGACATCCTAGCAACCTCCACCCCCCAACACAAACCATGAAACACATACTTCACAAAAGCAGTGTGTCACACAATCACAGCCCTTAAGGCAAAATAACATACCCAACACACTAGTAATAGGTGACTCTATAGTCAGGCACACTGATGTCCCACTCAGTAGGCTGAACAAAGAGAAGGTTACTGTTAGCTTCCTGTCAGGTGCCAGGATTCACCACATAACACAAACACTCACTTCACTCCAGAACAAGTACAAATATGACTCTGTCATTGTTCATGTTGGTGTGAATGACCTGAGCTGTACCTCCCTGGACTACATGAAAAGAGACATGGAAGAGCTCTCTGATCACGTAGCGCAGGCCGGTATGACCCTGACCCTGAGTAGCATCCTGCCCTCACCAAGAATGATACCATGGTATAGAGAAAAAAATTATCACTTTCAACAATTGGCTAAGCTTCTGGTGTCATTCAAAGGGGATCCAGTGTCTGTCAGCCTGGGATGACATGCTCGACAAGCCACGTTGCTTTGCTAGAAACGGCTTGCACCTGTCACCCTTAGGCTTTCAAATACTGGCCAAGGCCCTTGCCACCCCCATAGTGCCTTTTTTAGGCAAGGCTCAAAAGACAAACCCACCGCCGTAAATAGCACAAGTAACAAAAAACTGAGGGTAATGCTACTCAATGCCAGAAGTCTAAACCTCAAAATGCATGCACTCGAGGCACTCCTCAATATGGATAAAATCGATATATGGAGTAACAGAAACCTGGTTTAAGGCTCCAGAGAGCACCCCAGCACTACCAGGCTACAACTCATACCATACATTTCGGCCACAAAACCCGGACCGAAATACAAAAGGTGGGGGAGTATCCATATTCATCAAGGATACCCACACCTCCAGGTTAGTGGCACAGCACGATGCTTCAGAGATCATCCACGTGCAACTAACAATGGGGAAAACTGCTATTCAAATTATAGCTTGCTACAGATCACCCACCATGTCCCAGGACCCCCACTCCGTATTCCTGGAAACACTGGGAAACATAAAGGTCCTACCAAACACCCTGATATTGGGTGATTTCAATTACCCAAACATTAACTGGGAGAACTACTCAAGTACAAACTCCCTTGCTCAACATTTCCTAGAATTTATAAACTCAAACGCCCTGGATCCACTGGTCAACACCCCCACCAGAGGTGACAACATATTGGACCTGGTCATCACCAACATGGGCGACCGGTGTTCCACACAAGAGGTCAACCCCTTGCTGGTTGGATCTGCCCATAAACTAATCACTGTGGATATCCACATTCCGTCACCACCCCCAGTCAAACAAACCACCGTGAAAAACTTTTCAAAAGCAAACTTCACGTTGCTTAAGACCAAGGTGGGAAGTTTCAAAGCCCCTATGCTAAAGGATAACGCTGTCCAAGCTGCAAAATCCTTTACTAATGCACTCTACGGGCACCTGCAAGAATGCATGGATCGTGCTATCTCAAACGAACCCAAAGCTCACTCCTCCAAGAAAAGGAAACCAGTCTGGTGGACCCCTGCCATAAACAAGCTATACAATAGAAGGAGGAAACTAGTACAGAAAAGTGTAAAATACCAAGAAGGGAAGACATCCCTGATCAGTATCAGCAAGAAACTATGTTCCCTCATAAAATCATCCAAGGCTAGCTTCGAAAGAAAAATTGCCATGGACTCCAAAGATAACCACAAGGCATTTTTTAGTTATGTCAAGAATCTAAGTGGCAATTCTCAGATCTGCTCAGAGTTAGTGCAGAATAGCACGAAATACACTGTACAGACTGATATAGCCAACATCCTGGCAGACAGGTTCAGTGCAAACTTCACCCCCCTCTCACCCCCAAAAGGGCCCATAACTATACCAGAAGAATATAGTGCCCCTGAAATCACAGACACTCAAATTAAAACAGCCCTCTCCAAAGTCAAAAACACAGCATCAATGGGACCGGATGGTGTCCCAGGCTTCGTCCTACACGAGCTCAAAGATGAACTAACCCATCACCTAAACACACTGTTTAAACTCAGCCTCTCCACAGGCTATGTGCTCACAAAATGGTGCACAGCAACAGTTATTCCACTCCACAAAGGTGGAGCCATAATGGACCCTGAGAACTATCACCCTATAAGCCTGACTAGCTTGGTCTGCAAAGCTATGGGGCGCATCATCATGGATCTCATTAACAGAGACATTGGAAACCTTCAAACACTGGACCCTACCCAGTTAGGCTTTGTTAAGGGAAGATCATGCCTCCTAAACCTGGTGGACTTCTTTGACACAGTTAACAAGGCTATAGACGAGGGAAAGGTGGTCCACACAGCCTACCTAGACCTCGCAAAGGCCTTCGACACCATTCCCTACTCAGGTATTAAAGACAAGCTCACCAGCCTGAACATAAACCCCTACATCATGAGATGGGTTACCAACTGGCTCACGGACAGAACCTACATGGTAAGAGTTGCAGGAGCTAGGTCTGACTCTAAACCGGTTACAAGGGGCATTCCCCAGGGCTCAGTCCTAGGACCCCTCCTGTTCTGCATATACTTCTCAGAGGTACAAGCAAGCACAGGAGGACTATGGCAGACCAAGTTCGCAGACGACTGCAAACTAGGGGCTACAATTGACCCTTCGGCTGACACAGACATCCTCCAAAAGGGTCTCACTGAGACAGATGGCCTCAACCTAAATGCCAAAAAGTGCATAGTCATCCCCTTTGGAAAAAACAAAGTATCCACAAACTACCACACAGGTGGTAGCCCCCTAAATATGGAAGACATAATAAGGGATCTGGGGACCCAAGTAGATAGTAACCTCTCCTTTGATAATCACATTGCCAAAGTGGTTAGAAACTCCTTCTATGTGGCCCACCTAATCACAAAAGGGTTTGCATCCAGATCGAAATAGGTCATTGGGCCCCTCTATGCATCACTCATCAGACCCATCATAGAGTACAATGCCCCATTTGGGATGTACCTTACAAGACACCTGCAACAACTGGAAAGACAACAGAAGTACCTCACCAAGAAGATCACTGACCTCAAGCAGATGCCCTATGCAGCTCGACTGAAGAAACTCCAGCTGTACTCGGTTGCATACCGCCTACTCAGAGGTGATCTCTTCCTGACATACAGAGCCATGTCGAACCCAGAATTGATGGACATGCTCCACCTAAAGAAAACCATATCCCCTCGAGCCACATGCTCCAGGGATCTAAACCTCATCACAACAATAAATAGGACGTGCTGGAGGGATAGATTCCTGTCCCAGAGACTTCCTATGCTCTGGAACAAGATTCCAATCTACATTAGGCAGAGCTCCTCGCTAACCCTCTTCAAGAGAAACCTTGATGAGTGGATGGGAAACAGAAAGTTTACTTCGGGGATCACTTCAATAGCTCTGCTGGACAGAGGCACGGGGAACTAATCTAAGGGGGCGGCAAAAGCCGGCACATTCCGGCTAGGCTTATAAATGCCTTTGGGCAAATAGCTTAGTACCTACCTATGAACCTATGAACCTATAATGTCACAGAAAGAATTTTTCTAAGGGTATGTGTAGGTTTAGGGGCAGGGTTAGTATTAGCATGCATTAGTAAAGTAGGCAAGTGGGCCTTTCAGCTAACCTGTTACAAATGAAATAGAATACCATTCAGGCAATACCTTATTTTTATGAATTCACATAGAATATGTTGTTATATACCAAACATGTACTCTGGTAACTCCTCATTTAAATTATTATTAGAAAAGAAAAAAGAAAAAAAATATATACATATATATAATATATATATATATATATATATATTATATATATATATATATATATATATATATATATATATATATATATATATATATATATATATATATATATATATATATATCATGTATAGGTGGGAGTGCATATACTTGATATAATTATAACAAATTATTTCTTTGAGCTACATCTACGATATTACTAAAGACCTAGACTGATTAGCACTGGTAGGTATTAAATATGTGTTTCACTGGTATTACATAATTAATATGCTTAGTGAAACTGTCTTGTAGCACACCTTTTTTGTTCAAGGCCCCAAAGTGTGGCACTCCCTCCCATTATTAAACCTGAAACATTGCCTATACAGAACTGTGGAGTAACGTAACTGCTAATGGTACAACAAGTGCTCTACTATACGCATTTCACTCTCAATACTCAGGCTGACTGTGCACTTACTAAAATCAAACATCTGTTTCCAAGGCTTGTGAATCCTCATTATAATGGAGAGCTGAATTTTTCTAGCAGGTATTTATTTTATATTTTTCTGAAAATGGTTGAAAATTGTCTTTGGACCATTTCACTTATATTTATTAATTTATTTATTGACATTCGATTACAAGGATACTCCAGCTGGGTAGGTGTCCATTTTCATCAAAGACTCTGGTAGAAGACCTCCAAAGTATTAAAAACTTTTTAAAACAAGCATTTTATAAGCTTCAAAAATAATTCAAAACATCTGCAGTTTAAATAATTTTACAAAATTAGCCATAATGTGACAACATTTGTTAAAAACTGATATAACTTATATGAGAATAATTTAATATTTAGAGAAATTTTGGCCAGTTTAGAGAAATTAAAGGTAAGTTAGTATAATGCAAACAAGAATTGCAGTATAAAGTGAGAGAAAAAACAAGGTCATGGCATATTTAGACAGAGAAATGGGGAAGAAATTGATTAACGTTAGTAAGCGAGTAAAGAAGGGGAGTGAGGAGGTGTAAGGTATGAACAGGTACTCATTCATATTTAGGGACATAATTTATCCTGGGGTTGAGCAAGAGCAGGGCCATATTTTATATAGGAAGTCTTTCAGAATGCTTTTAAAGGAATGTTGGGGGAGGGGTATTGACTTGATGGGTGTTGATAAGGAGCTCTAGGCCATAGTAACATAGTATGAGTATAGATCATGTCCAGCAGATTTGATGGATTTGTGAAGAGACAGGAGGTTTTGTTCAACTGATCATAATGCTTAAGTAGGAACATGGTTGTGTAGAATGGTATTCAGTGTTAGACAAGCAGAAGGATGCTGGATAATTTTACAGGTGATAAGAAGCTGGTTATATTTTAATTGATGGACTAGGTCTAACCAGTTTAGGCTTTTAGTGCTGTACGGTGGTGGGTACTGAAAGCGGTATTTGACTCAAATTTAACAACTTTATTATTGTATTGTTCAAGTTTTGTTTTTTTATGCTGGGAGGTTAGTAAGGATGGGAGCACAATAAAGTAGAGAGAGGAGGAGGTAAGTAGTGAGAAGTAGAGATTTAGTTGCATTGATGAGAAAGGTTTTGGCTCTATAAAGTATTACTAGTTTTTGGTGAGTTTTTTATGCAATTTTCTCATCCACTATCATTCCTAATAATTTTTTATGAGAAGTCATTGTTTTTTTTTTTTTCATGAGAGAGGTGTTTGGGGGAAAAGGAGTAGAGTTTTTTTTGGGGGGGGTTGAGCATGAGTCATAAGTTACAAAGTCATGTTTCAGCAGCTGTAACAGCTTCCTGAGTAACTTTTTGGAGACGTGCTAGGTTGTCTGATGTGCATATGAATGTAGAGTCATCTGCATTTTGTATTATGGAGGCCTGTTGTCTAGATGTAGAGGGTGTTGGTGAAAATGTTAAAGAGGAGGGGACCAAGGAAAGTGCCTTATGGTACACCAGTGGTATCTGGAAGGTATGGAGAGAGGGTGGAGTGCTATTTTACTAACTGATACTTATTGGACAATTAGTTTTTGAACCATAGAAGGGTGGGCTGAAATAGACCTAGTGAGGACATTTGAAGTAGAAGTTTGCTGTGGTAAACTGTGGTCAAGGCTTTAGACAAGTCTAGAAATAAGGAGGAGACCAGTTTGCCATTATTTCTAACGTTATTGACAGTATTTATAAAGGTTAGAAGTACAGTGTTAATACTATGGAAGGGACAGAAGCTATGTTGTGTGGGGAACAAGAGTTTTTCAGAAGGAGTTAGCTTAGCATTTGTTTTTGAATACATTTTTCAAGTATTTTGGAGAGGGGGGGGGGTTACGATTGTTATATGTCTAAAGGTAGTGATGTCTGTTGGATTTCCTGTTTTGTGTAGAGTGTAGCGGGATACTGTGCATTTTTTCCAGAGAAAGGGAATGTAGAATTCCTGAACTGACATAAGACTTGAGACAGGATAGGTGATTCTATTGACTGATATTTTAAGGTCCTCACTTGGGAGGTCATCAGCTGAAGTAGAGCATGGTTTTAGTTTGTTTAAGAGTAGCTTTATGTATGATGTGGGCACAAGTTTGAAAGAGAAGGTGGATGTGGTGATACATACCTGTGGGGCAGGGTTGGGATTAGATGCTGGGGAATCCTCGATTAGAGATGCTATATTATCTATAAAATAAGAGTTGGTGTGTTGCAGTTTTGAGTGATGAATTATTGGAAGAGGGATTAGAGTTGAATTTTTAGTCAGGAATGTCTGTAAGATTTCTTTAATGGCTGACCATAATTTTTAGGGTTGTATTTATTATTGTTCTGAATGTTGTTATAGTACAGTTTTTTTTGTCTTCATTTATTTGCTTTTTTGTATGATTGCGGAGTATTCTGAAGTTTTCAAGATATTGTGGTTTTATACTTTTATCATTCTTTCCATGCTTTTTATCTATCCTGTATTAGCATTCTAGGTTTTGTATCACAGAAGTACCTCGCACCCAGTTCTATGCTGAAGTGGATGTGTCATTAATGATTGACAGTGGAGACGGGCGGGGAAAAGGCTGATGAGCGACATGTATGCTGATTTCCGCATGACATCATGCATATTGGTTGTACCTCTTGTATATTGATTTGCTACTGTGCATCCTGTTAGGTACTTAATACAAAGACCAAGTTTCTTTGACTCAAATATAATCTTTATATATATATAACTTATTATGAAACTCCCTTTGTGAAAATATATCTATTCGCAATGTGACACAGAAATGCTCAGGGTACTGCTGTATAGTTAGATCTGATACCGTGCTATAGGTAGATTTCAAATCCTTTTTATTCATGATGTGGTACGAACCTTTTTATGAGAACTGCACACAACAAAGAGGCACAGTTAAGTATCCCTTTTGCAAAGACCATCTGAGACATGTTATGTTTGGCTAGCGATTCATGTGCATGTAAGTTACTGAGATGAAGTTTGTTTCCTTTCTTAAGTGGTGTATGGCTTTTAACAGTTATAGTGTGCCAACGCCAGGCAAATGCATGAACTATGAAGCCTATTCAAAGCTTGGTTTCTTACAATCTTTCCAAAGGATGCATTGCAGCTTCTGCTTTGCAAGTTCTTGTTAAACTGGTTAATGGTAAACATTTTCTTAAAATACATACATTTCTTACTGTTACACTTAGTAACACATTAACTTTGGCTAATGCTCCCTGTGCAGGTAACTGAGTAAGATGAAATACTTTCTGGAAATGTGCTATAGTGAATCATGCCTGACTTAGGGAACTTTGTAAATGCTCCTGCTCATTACCTTTCATAACTGGAGTGTGACTTTCTAAACATTAAGGCTGTTTACAATGAGCGCTTGTTGCACCGCATAATACAAACATCAATATTCATGCCGGCACCTACATGAATATTTAGAGGTTTAACTTCTCTAATACAAAATCACATTCTACTCTTTTTGCTTAACCAAATTGCATTATGTATTTATAATCTCTTTCTTCTAGGAGGTGCAAGGCTATTTAGGAAAGTTGTATTGAATTCATAGTTGGCCTTAGACATAGGCCAACTAGGGTCCACCTAGGGCACTGGTCTAGCAGGAGCATTTTTCCAGTAATCTGGATGGTGTATGTAGACCAGGATGGGGGCACCAGGTGGTGTGTGTGTGTGTGTGTGTGTGTGGGGGGGGTGCTGTGGAGACCTTTTGTCTAGGGCATCAGTTGACCAAAGGCCAGCCCTGATTGAATTCATTTACAGCATCATCATCTAAGGGGAGGATTCTTATGATGTTCCAGTTAATAGATGATAGGTTAGTAATGAATATTTCTGGGTTAAACTTGGAAGGATCAAGTTTTGTTTTACGAACATGTTGTTTAAGTGGATGTGTGAGATACCTGGTTGTATAGATTGGGAGATGGTCACTGAGAGAATCTGACATTGTACCTGTGGTCGTGAAATTACCAGGGACTGATAGTAAGATCCAGTCTAAAAAAGAGTTTGGTGCCTTGCTATAATGATTGGGGCATTAAATTAGTTGAGTGAAACCATATAAATTCAAAAAATAAATACATTAGTATGTAAGTAAATAAATGAAATAAAATAACTTTAACTTGTAAACAGTGACCTGTTCACTGGAGCCTAGAGCTAGGCATTTCAATACAGAATGTTTTTCAATTAGCATTCTATTTGACTCCAGCCACTTAAATTTCCAGACTTAGTCAGACAAAGCTTCCTACGCAATGTGGTTTGCATTGCAATTTTGTATTCCTTGTTTTACTTCTTTGTGGAAATTACTTCAACTAGCTTATGGCTGAAAAGAGGCAGTCCAGTCCACTATTTGGCTCAAAATAATATATATATATATATATATATATATATATATATGTATATATATATATATATATATATATATATATATATATATATATATATATATATATATATATATATATATATATATATATATATATACTTACTTATTTGACATTTGTTAACTAGGTATGTCCATCTGAGCATGACCCTTTTTTCAGCGGAGGCTCGGGAAATAAAGCTCCACAAAAAGAACATATAGTGGATACAAATAGAAATATTCTTTGAAACTATGCAGAGCATTTAAAACAGTCAATCTAACAACAAAAGTTACAATCATATGTAGAACAGGTTTTCAAAAGGGCAGTGCACTTAGTTACAATGAGTTTGAGAAGAAGTTAGGTACAATGTGGGCAAAAGTAATTAAGTGACGTAGAATAAGAAGTGGAGGAGCTTTAAGAACAGATATATCTAGGTAACTGAGTCATGAGAGAGGGAGAAGCAAGTGGAGTTGTCATGAGTAGTTGTTAGACAGGGGAGAGTGAGTATGAGTAGTAGATAAGGATGTGAGTAGAGTGATTAAGTTGGGTTTTTACAAATACGCGTACATATACACACACACACACACACACACACACACACACACACACACACACACACACACACACACATATATATATATATATATATATATATATATATATATATATATATATATATATATATATATGGGTTCCTATCACGTAGTCGAACTTTTACAAGTTCAAACCACATATGATCAAGACCATACGTTTGAATTTGTAAAAGTTTGTAAGCAAGTTATTGTTTTGTCCAATGTGTAGTTATTTTTTTTTTTACAATCTTGAAGTTCTGTAACTTTGAACATAATGGTTCGACCATTAGGTGTTCGGAGCTACGGAACTTCAACTATGTAATATAGACCCTTTATATATATATATATATATATATATATATATATATATATATATATATATATATATATATATATATATATATATATATATATACACACACACACACACACACACACACACACACACACACACACACACACACACACACACACACATATGCTATTGACCAAGTATATCCACTGAACACAGATGTCACTTCTTGGGGTGATACAATCACTGTTGGGTAATGACTTGCTCAGATTTACACAGTTAGCAAAGGAAAAAATCAGTCTCCGTTCTCTTACTTATAGGAAACAGGTCAGAAACAGCTCAGAGACTTAATCCTCTGTGTTAACTGGTTGGCTAAAATGGGGCTGGGGAATTCAAACCCTGAATCACAGGAAGTAGCTCATAATCAGCTCAGAGCATCAATCCTCTGTGCTAACTGCCATATTCTCATCAAATATCCAGCAGCATTAGCATAGTATTTATTTAATGTATATATTTTTCTAGAAGAATGACATGATTTAGTGGCACAAAAGGTAAGCTTAAATTACTTTTAATGTTTCTTTTGTGGAGGTGCAAAGTGTAAAAGTTTTAGCTAATTACACAATTAATGGTCTTAATGGCTCCACTTCACACATTCAGATGTCTACTTTCACAACAACTAGGAAGGTATAGAATGGCAACAAAGCTTGACTCCAACTGTAAAATGCAGAAATACAAGTGTTATAGAAAATAAAATATAAAGTCTTGCTTCAGAATTAGATATGAATCCAGAATGGCTCACAAGAATGAAAAAGTCTTAATAAAAATCTAAAAAAAAAAAAAAAAAAAAAAAAAAAGGATTTAGCTACAGAATGCATGCTAAATATATGTGTGTGTGATAAATAAAATAACAGGTGGCCATCTTATTTGTTAAGCTAATCTTATTTTTTGATCTGATATGCTAATCTAGCTCCAACATAAAGGAAATGTGCTAGCGAAAGGGGTTGAGTGCTAAGGAATATGACAGACAACAATAGAGACAAGGGACAAAATTCCTTACAGAACTACATTTAAGTTCCACAAAACCAAGAATGCATGTTTCTGCATTCCCTATAAAGAATAAAAGAATGTCTTGTTAAATTGCTGTCAAACCATATTAAGAAGAGTGTTAACAGGTAGAGGTGTCCTTGCCCTGAGTTGACAGGCTGTACTGATTCCAATTCACAAAGCAGTGGGGGATAGGGGAGATGGGAAATCACATCAAAACCAGTCAATTTTAGACACATTTGCCTCACTAGAGGTGTATGCAAAGTCACAGAGAGAGGCATTATGGAGCTTATAGGTTCATAGGTTCATAGGTTTATACTAGGCTATCTGCCCTAAGGCATTTATAAGCCTAGCCCAAATTATTGTGGCTTACGCCACCCCTTATATGAAAAAATACTGTGCCCATTAGTTTGTTGTGCCTCTGTCCAGCAGTGACCCAGAGATGATTCCCGGGGTAAACCTACGATCTCCCATCCACAGGTCTAGATTTCTCTTGAACAGAGTCAGCGAGGTGCTCTGCCTCACATGGACCGGGATTTTATTCCACAGCATAGGGAGTCTCTGAGTGATAAATCTATCCCTCTAGCACGTCCTATTTATATCCGTGCTAAGGTTTAAGTCGCTTGCTCTAGTGGTTTTGGTGGATTTGGATTTTTTGAGGTGGAGCATGTCCATTAATTCCGGGTTGGACATGGCCTTGTATGTCAGGCACATGTCACCTCTGAGCAGACGGTATGCGACTGAATAGAGCTGGAGTTTCTTCAATCTGGCAGCATATGACAGATTTTGGAGTCCCTTTATCCTTTTGGTGAGGAACTTTTGGGGTCTCTCCAATTGCTGCAGATGTCGGGTGAGATACATCCCGAATGGGGCATTGTACTCGATCATTGGTCTGATAAGTGAAGAGTACAGGGGAACAATGACCTCACTAGATCTGGATGTGAATCCCTTCATGATCAGGTGGGCAATGTAGAAGGTCTTTCTAACCACTTTAGCAACGTGAGTGTCAAAAGAAAGGCCACTGTCAACCTGGGTCCCCAGGTCCCTGATAACCTCTTCTGTGCTTAGTGGATTGCCACCTATATGGTAGCTTGGGGTTACCTTGTTTTTCCCGAAGGGTATGACTATACATTTTTGGCGTTTAACTTCAGGCCATGGCTCTGGCACCAGCTATCTGTTTCCGTGAGTCCCTTCTGAAGGATATCAGTGTCCGATGCACTTTCCACTATGGCGCCCAGTTTGCAGTCATCTGCAAACTTTGTCAGCCAAAGTCCTCCCATGTTGGCCTGTACTTCTGAGAAGTAGATGCCAAACAATAGGGGCCAAGGACCGAGCCCTGTGGGACACCACTTGTGACTGGCTTGGAGTCTGACACAGCGCCAGCAACTCTAACCCTGTGGGTTCTGTCCTTAAGCCAGTTTGCAACCCATCTTGTGACATATGGGTTTACATTTAAGCTGGTAAGTTTTTCTACAATACCCGAGTGGGGTATTGTGTCGAAAGCCTTTGCAAGGTCAAGGTAGGCTGTATGGACTGCCTTTCCCTCATCAATGGCCTTGGTGACTATTTCGAAGAAGTCGACCAAGTTCAAAAGGCATGATCTTCCCTTGACAAAGCCAAACTGGGTCGGGTCCAATGTCTGCAAGTCCCCTATATCTTTGTTTATGAGCTCCATTATGATCCTCTCCATAGCTTTGCAGACTAGACTTGTTAAGCTTATGGGGCGGTAATTACCAGGGTCCGTAGAGGCGCCACCTTTGTGGAGTGGGACCACAGTTGCCGTACGCCACTCCTTGGGCACGTATCCTGTGGTAAGGCTGAGATTAAACAGCTGCCTTATGTGCGGGTTTAATTCCTCATTTAGCTCGTGTAGCACACAGCCGGGGACACATTATACAAAATTACATAGAAGGGGCACTATATTTTTGCAAGGAGAGAGCTTGCCTTTTGAATCTTGTGGCATTTTTTAATAAGTAATAGCAGCACTCGATGAGGGGACTGACAGTGCATATTGCCTGTACTAACCTTATTATAGCTTATGATACTGCTTCACATAAGGGAATAATAAACAAATGTAAACCACTAACATGTCACTCCAGGAGTAAAGCAACATGTTGCAACAACCTAGGGGTGGCAGCTACTTGCTTATTTTATTTATTTAACATTTGTTGACCAGGGAAGTCTGACTCTGCACAGAAGGCACCCAGCCAAGAATCGAACCAGAGAACTTGTTGCTGTGAGGCAACAATGGTAACTACTGCACCGCCTGACAGGTTTAATACTGGTGTTCCATTGGCATCTTTGTAATACTTCCCATGCCTATTTAACTGTCTGTTCATGGACTTTATTTGCAAAATTATAGGTTCATAGGTAGGTACTAGGCTATCTGCCTGAAGGCATTTATAAGCCTAGCCGGAATGTGTTGGCTTTCAGCACCCCCTTGGATTAGTTCCCTGTGCCTCTGTCCAGCAGAGCCATTGAAGTGATCCCTGGGGTAAACTTTCTGTTTCCCATTCACTCGTCAAGGTTTCTTTTGAAGAGGGTTAACGAAGAGCTCTGCTTAATGTAGGCTGCAATCTTGTTCCAGAGCATGGGAAGTCTCTGGGACAGGAATCTATCCCTCCAGCACGTCCTATTTATTGTTGTGGTGAGGTTTAGATCCCTGGAGCATGTGGTTCGAGGGGATATGGTTTTCTTTAGGTGGAGCATGTCCATCAATTCTGAGTTGGACATGGCCCTGTATGTCAGGCAGAGATCACCTCTGAGTAGGCGGTATGCAACCGAGTACAGCTGGAGTTTCATCAGTCGAGCTGCATAGGGCATCTGCTTGAGGCCAGTGATCCTCTTGGTGAGGTACTTCTGTGGTCTTTCCAGTTGTTGCAGGTGTCTTGTAAGGTACATCCCAAATGGGGCTTTGTACTCTATGATAGGTCTGATGAGTGATGCATAGAGGGGCCCAATGACCTCTTTCGATCTGAATGCAAATCCTTTTGTGATTCGGTGAGCCACATAGAAGGATTTTCTAACCACTTTGCAATGTGATTATCAAAGGAGAGGTTACTATCTACTTGGGTCCCCAGATCCCTTATTATGTCTTCCGTATTTAGGGGCTACCACCTATGTGGTAGTTTGTGGGTACTTTGTTTTTTTCAAAGTGGATGACTATGCACTTTTTGGCATTTAGCTTGAGGCCATGGTTTTGACACCAGGTATCTGTCTCAGTGAGACCCTTTTGGAGGATGTCTGTGTCAGCTGGAGAGTCAATTATAGCCCCTAGTTTGCAGTCTTCTATGGGTTATTGTATGCTTGATTTAACTCGTATTCCATGTATAATACTGAATTATCCAAATCATCTGGTTTATGTTTCAAAATGTTCTAAAAGTTATTTAAGCTGTGTTATACAACTGGATCTCTGCAATAGTGTTTCCAAATGTTATACAAAATGTTTTTTCTTCCCTATGCCCACTGCAAAAGCTGCTCTTTTCAAATGTAAAGAAGGTGGCAAAAGGTCTCAGGATTGCCTCGTGTCCATTCCCATCTCAACAAAAAAGATCTGAGGGTGGTAATGATCTCTCCCAACCCCCCAGTCTCTGGAAAACAGCCACCAAGATCTGTGTGCCTTTGTGTTTTCTTGCATTTCAGTGTTTCAAAATGCTATATAAAATGTTTTTTTTCCTTACACTCTCTATAAAAAACTTCTTATTTCAAAAATTAAGGAAGTTTGCAAAATGTCTCAAATGTGCTTAGTGGCTGTTTCCACCTCATTCAAAAATGTCTTAAGGTTGATAAAGCACCACCAAGATCCGTTTGCATTTATGTGTCTTGCTTGCTTGCTGCATTTTAGATTTCTGAGTTGGGATTCTCTGCATCACTGCATACCTTCAGCAACATAGGAATTTTAGTTTCACTGCATGCTTTCAACAGCATGAGCCCCAAGAAAGAGGACACAGCAAATTCTAAAACTATAAGCTCTGTACTAGCTGGCATAGCCTCACATCACTTCTGTCATGTACTGTTTATGAGAGACACATGACACTGTTGAAATGCAAAACTTTGTGTAACTTCAGGGTAACATGGAGACACCAAGTACAGCCCATTTCCATTGGCTATTCAAATACTGCTACCCCTCCCCCCAAATGATACTATTTAAGCTGCTTAATCAATGATTTGGAATTAGACAGGATCTGCTTAAACCCTTAAATGGCCAGTTTATGCCCCTCTGGAAAGAGGTTTTATTATTTTTGCTAAGTTTTGCTAAATTAGCTGTAGCTAGATCTGACATTCTGAACAGTTATCCTTATTTTTAATTTTTACAGGGTCTTTACTGGGGAAAAGTCTTTTTCGATTTATTATACCAACTATAAGAGCACACCTGGGCAAACTAATACAGAGCTTGGGGGTGCATTCAGAAGCTGAAAGCTGAGTATAAACCTAAAGTAGCCCCTAAAACCAGAAACAGCTACAAATATTTTTTTAACTATGACAATAAGTTAAGAACTAATGCCTAATAATGTTCCAAACTGGTCCACAACAATACTGCACATTCTAACCCAAAGGAAATAGTTAATGTCTTAGCTGAACAGTTTTAACGCAAATGCTACTCCACATACAGTTATAGCTATTCCACAGATTCCACAATCCTAGAAATCCCTTTTGATTACTATAAAACAAGTTGTTTCAGTCCTGCCAAAAGATGGGAACATCTTATTCATGGGCCCTGCTAATATAACAAGTTGCATGATTGTTAGTGTTGAATATGGTCTATATGAGCCTCTACCTAAACTCTTCAGTCTAGGCCTCTCTACTGGTTACATTCATGAAGCCTGAAAAACAGCTATTGTGATGCCATTGAACAAGGGCGGCCTAGCCATGGACTCTGGCAACTCTAATTACATTAGTCTCACTAGCCTCATCTGTGTATTATCTCAGACCTCATTAATCTGGACATTGAAAATCTGTTAACCCTGGACCCTCATTAATTTAGCTTTTTCAAAGACAGGTCCTGCCTCTTTAACCTCATAAATGTCTTTGAAAAAGTCATCAAAGCATTGGATAGCAATTATGCAGCACCTACCGTATATATGGACCTGGCCAAGGCCTTTGACACTATTCTCCATGCAGGCATTATTGACAGACTTGGAAATCTGAATATATATATATATCCTTATGTTGTGTGGTGGTTTGTTTAAAGTCTGTGCCTCATAGACACAAGGTATAGAGTTTGATTCTCACCTTGGGAACAGTTAGCTTAGTATTCACCTACGAATTGGTTGTATGTCAGAACACATGTGGTTAGAGTCACAGGTGCCATGCCTGAAAGCAAAAAAGTTGCCAAGGGTGTGCCACATGGCTCAAGTTTTGGTCCCTCGCCTAGCTGACAGCTGTTTCTTGGCCTATGTTTATCTAATTTTAGATGTTGTTATTGGATCTCCACTGACTCACAGTTAGTCCAACATGGGTTGGACAATGTTGACAATTGTTGCAAGGCCAATGGTATCAAATTAAGTGTGAAAAAAATGTAGCATAGTTTATTTTGGTGAACAAAACATTTTCACATGCCTTATAGGTGACACACTCCTCCAATCAGGCACTATAGTAATGGATTTAGACACTCATATTGATAATTCCCTATTGTTTGATCATCATATCTCCCCAGCAGTTCAGAAAGCCTTCTAACTGGCTTTTCTAATTTCCAAAGGCATCTCCACTAGATCCATAGGCATCTTAATTCTTCTTTACTCATATCTCATCAGACCTGTTATTGAATATAATGCACCTTTTGGCATATATTTGTCTAAACAAATCATTCATCTCGAAATACCTCAGAAATTCATAACCAAAAAGATTATCTGCCTCAAAAATCTTAGTTATTAGGACAGATGGGCAGCCCTCTCTTTGTACTCATTCTCTTACCGACTCCTGCATGAAGATCTATGGCTAGCCTTTCAAGCCATAAAGGTAACAACCTTCTTTGGCTTCCTATTCCTTCCCAGAACCAATGGTATTTGAAATACCAGGTTAAAGGAACTAAACCATCATCAACAGATAAGGCGGGTTGGTGTGATAGCTTTGTATCCTAATATATTCCTCACCTCTGGAACAAACTTCTACTACATGTCAAAAAGAGTTGTATCCTTGCCACCTTCAAAGTAAACCTAGATAACATGATGTGAGGCTTCAAACTATGCCTGGTCTATCTTGTCTTCCCCTCCTTTAGGCTAGATGGAACTTTCAATAGGGTTTTTTGACTAGGCTTGTAAAGGTCTGAAGACTGATTGCCTAGTACTTAACCTATGAACCTATTTATTACTCCTTCCAGATCCAGAAGTAAGAATTGAGCTATGAATAATATGGTGATGGATGCAAAGTTCATATCATAGTTCATAGATTAGTACTAGGCTTGCTGCCCTTGTGGGCCATTTTAAGCCTAATGAATTTCTCATTCATAGGTGAGAATCAAAACCTGTACCTAGTGTGTACGAAGTAAATACCTTATCAATTACGCCAGACTCATTCATCATGTAGAAATGTATTTGTGTTTTTAATTTGAGTGGACTATTTGTTAAGGGTCAGTAAAAGATGCCAAAGTTCCTCAAAAGGGTTCACAAAGGGTACTTACTCAATACGATAGTAATGACTTCATCTTTAATGCCATGAAATGCAGCATCATGAGACCTGACTAAAAGGACATCAATTATGAATACAGAATTAATAAAAATTGTCACTGTCATTAGTAGGAACAACAGTTGATAATTTAATCTTTGATCAGTGTATAGCTGTCAGAGTCAGCCAACATAAGAAAATAATATTCTATAACTCACATAATTCTAATGGGCATGTCCAGTCACTCCAAGGACCTCATTATACCACTATGTACTTCACTGATCTAACACATCATTGAGTATTGTTCGACATTTTCTGTTCTCAACAACATAAAACTGAAATGGTATAATAATTCCATACTAGAAAAATCACTTGGTTAGAAAAGAACTATTCCGAAAGCCTTTAGGAGCTGTCAATATTGTCTGTTTCTTATAGGTTACCAAGGCATGACCTGTATTTGGTCTGTTAAATAATGTTCAGTCAGAAACTGTTTGTAAGTCTGTGCCATGAATGCAGTGTTGAGGAAGCCAATGGTAGACATGGGAATCTAATAATGAAAATAAATATCTATAATTAATATGTTACGATTAGATCACATAACACATTCTAAAAGTATGGAATACATTCTTCCTTACAATTAGAAGAAAATAGTCATTAACATCCTTCTGAAATAATCCTGCATGTGTATTTGTATACAGTTGTTTATCCTTGAAACATCCCACTACTGGAAAAAGACAACACTCATCGGGGGTTAAAAAATCGGTTCATTAATCACCAATGGGACTTCCAAGAGGCAGAACCAAGATTCAGTGAACCAACAAAGGTGATATAAACAACAGAACCAGCATTAGGCTTTGAAATTGGCTCTGTTGTACCTGTCTATTTATATATGTCTTGTACCTGGGTCATGGCTGAAAAGGGCCCTTGTAGCATTCCATCTAACTGGTTATCAACTATAAATACAATACGGTAATTACATGGTTTAATAACCAGACCTGCTCAAGAACAGAAATGGCAGGATCTGCATCTTCCTTAGCAGGACTTCTGTTGGTTCATGTGCCAGCTCAAATCCAGACACTAAAGTTGGTCAAACCCATAGCACCCCCGTATGTAGGGCATAAAAGGGATGTACAGACGCAACCCCAAACATAAAACTATTGTTCAATCTCAGCCTTACTACAGGATATGTACCCAAAGAGTGGCGTACAGCAACTGTGGTCCCTCTCCACAAAGGTGGTGCCTCAACAGATCCTGGAAACTATCGCCCCATAAGCCTGACTAGCTTGGTCTGCAAAGCTATGGAAAGGATAATCATGGACCTCATAAATAAAGAAATTGGGGACCTACAGACACTGGATCCTACCCAGTTCGGCTTTGTTAAGGGCAGATCCTGCCTGTTAAACCTGGTTGATTTCTTTGAAACAGTCACCAAGGCCATTGACGAGGGGAAGTTGGTCCACACAGCCTACCTGGACCTCGCAAAAGCCTTCGATACAATACCCCACTCGGGCATTATAGATAAGCTCACCAGCTTAAATATAAACCCCTATGTCACTAGATGGGTTGCAAACTGGCTCAAGGACAGAACCCACATGGTTAGAATTGCTGGAGCCATGTCAGACTCCAAACCAGTTACAAGTGGCGTCCCACAAGGCTCAGTCCTGGGACCTCTCTTGTTCAGTATATATTTCTTGGAGGTACAGGCCAACACGGAAGGACTGTGGCTGACCAAGTTCGCAGATGACTGCAAACTGGGCGCCATAATCGACTCTCCAGCCGACACAAGCATCCTCCAAAAGGGCCTCATAGAAACAGACAACTGGTGCCAGAGCCATGGCCTCAAGCTAAACGCCGAAAAGTGTATAGTCATCCCCTTTGGCAAAAACAAAGTGCCCACAAATTACCACATAGGTGGTAATCCATTAAGTACAGAAGAAGTAATTAGGGACCTGGGGACCCAAGTTGATAGCAATCTCTCATTTGACAACCACGTGGCCAAAGTGGTTAGAAAAACATTTTATATAGCCCACCTAATCATGAAGGGATTCACATCTAGATCAGGGAGGTCATCGTGCCTCTTTACTCATCCCTCATCAGGCCCATAATTGAGTACAATGCCCCTTTTGGGATGTACCTTACCAGACACCTGCAGCAACTGGAAAGACCCCAAAAGTACCTCACCAAGAGGATCAAAGGGCTCAAACAGATGCCATATGCTGCCCGGTTAAAGAAACTCCAGCTCTACTCAGTGGCATACCGCCTGTTCAGAGGCGATCTGTGCCTGACGTATAAAGCCATGTCCAACCGGAATTAATGGACATGCTGCACCTCAGCAAATCCAAATCCTATCGAGCTACACGCGCGAGAGACTTGAACCTCAGCACTGAAATAAATAGGACATGCTGGAGGGACAGATTCATAACCCAGAGGCTCCCTTCACTCTGGAATAAAATCCCAGTCCAGGTTAGGCAGAGTCCCTCATTGACTCTCTTCAAGAGGAATCTTGATGAGTGGATGGGAGATCGTAGGTTTACCCCGGGTATGACTTCTGTGTCACTGTTAGACAGAGGCACAGTATACTAACCTCAAAAAAAGGGCATAGCAAAATTAATTTAAAATGGGTGGCGAAAGCCAAACACATTCTGGCTAGGCTTATAAATGCCCTAGGGCAGATAGCCTAGTATGAACCTATGAACCTATGAACCTATGAACTACCCAGGACTAAATTGAAGTTTGTAGGGGCTTTAACAGCATCTCCAACTTCACTAGCTAAAGCACCTTTTATGGTCTATAGGCTTGATCTCTTTCTTTTTATTCTGCTGACTTATTATAGTTTAGTTTATTTTGCAGGGTGGTGAACTGAACCACCAGGGCCACTTTTTCATCATGACATTGTTACAATGAAAATTGCAGACAAGCAGCACATGCAATGCAGCATACACAGAACTATGACAAAACAATTAAGTAAGTGAGCTATATTAGGCACAGCTTAACAGAACACTGTAAGAAATAAGACAGTGCAGTTGTGTAAAATCTTACCCTAACAGCAGATGTCCTTCTCTTCACTGTTGCAGTATTAATGACAGTGGGATCCCCTACCAAGGGTGGCCTGATGCTCTGCCAGTATACAGAAGCCTAATGATCTTGTATGCGCCGTACTTATGCTCCCCACACAGAATGTAGGGCATAAAAGGGACGTACACACGCAACTACCCAGAACTAAATTGCCCTAGAACAGAACAATTTCCATAGGACAAAGGATTCCATGCACATCCAGAAGGAAAAAATGAAGAAGAAAAAAAAGGGGGAACCCTCAGCCAGAAGGGAATCTAAAACAAAAAAATGAACAAACAAGAGGGGGTTGGAGGGAGAGAGCAAATAATGCAGCACTGAAGAGAAGGACATCTACTGTTATGATAAGATTTTACACAACTGTAATATGTCCTTCTATATCACTATTGCAGTATCCAAAACATAAGGGAGAGTAAAAATTCTCAGGAAACAGAATGGGAGGTGGAAGGCTGAGAAGAGCCCTCAACAAACCCACTTAGAATGGTTGCAGCAAAACCTGCTCTGGCTGTAGAAACCAAATCCAACTTATAATGCTTAGTAAAGGTATGACTAAAGACCAAGTAGCAGCTTCAAGGACATAATTGGTGTTCAACCCCATGGAGAAAGCACCAGAAGTGGCAACAGCCCTAGTGGAATGAGATCCAACAGAAGTGGTACAGAGATTTTCCAAGAAAAGTATAACAAAAGGAAATGGCATTAGAAATCCAAGAGGAGATGGTTTGCTTAGAAACAGCCAAAGCCAATGTCCTGGGATGAAAGGAAACAAAAAGTTTATGAGACTTACGAATAGCCTTAGTTTTATACAAATAGTACCTGAGCTGTCTGTGCAAATCCAAGGTATGCAGGATCCTCTCACTAGCAGACTGAGGAGAAGTGAAAAGGGAAGGGAGTTGTACCGACTGATTCAAGGACAAGTCAATTTCTACCTTGGGCATAAAAGAAAGATTAGTATGAAGGGACATCCTGTCCCTGTGAAAAAAAAATAAAAAAAAAAAGAATGGCCATAAGGGCCTGGAGCTCAGAAACCTTCTGAGTAGAAGTAAGAGCCAGCAACAAAACAGTCTTCCAGGTAAAATGCTACAAAGAAGATGAATCAGCAGGCTCAAAAAGAGCCTGGGTCAATTTTTCCAAAACAAAAATATGGTCCCAAGGAGGAGGAATAGGTCTCCTTGGGGGCCTAATACGCAGGATGCATGTAAGAAATTGTTTGATTTCAAAACAAGAAGCCAAAGGAGGATTCAGGAGCAGACAGGCAGAAATATCTGACAAATGGGCCTTCACAGAAGAATAGGCCAGGCCACACTGGAGCAACTCACACAAATAAGAGAGGACTACAGGGATCTCCACTGAAAAAGGTACCTGGTTACGAGCATGGCATCAGACAGAAAACCTTTTCCATTTGGACATATAAGATTTTTTGGTTGAGGGTTTCTTTGCCTCCTATAAAACCCTGAACACGTCCTCAGAAAAGAGGTGCTCAAAAGAGATCAAAACCCTACCATCCACAGTGTCAGTTGAAGAGTGTGCAAGTAAGAATGGATGAGATACCCCTTGTCCTGTATAAGGAAATCTAACCAGTGATGTAACTTGTGGTGATTGTCCCTGGCCAGATATATTAAGAGGGGTAACCAGCATTGTCTTGGTCATGAGGGAGTCACTAGCAAGATTGTTGAGGAGTCCAGATGTTTCTTCTCCAGGATTCTTGGAAGCAGAGGAAGAGGAGGGAAAGCATAAAGAAACATCCCCTTCCAAGGAAAAGAAAGGGCATCTATCTTCCATGCCAGTTGGCATGGCTCTCTGGAACAGAAGAGAGGAAGCTATCTTTTCAGAGGTGAGGCAAAAAGATCTACCAGAGAAACACCCCACTGATGGACACTGTCCAGAAACAAGTCTCTGTGAAGCATACATTTGTGAGCCTGTGTTTTGACCTGCTCAGAGAGTCTCCCACTAGATTGTTCTCTGAAGGAATGTATACTGCCTGAAGTGCAGAGGACATAAGATTTTGAGCCTCCTTGCTTGTTGGCATACCACATCACTGTAGTGTTGTCTGTGTACACCTTCAAGGGGCCTGGAAAGAACATGGGGTGAAAAACTTGAAGGGCCAGAATCAGAGCTGTTATCTCTTTGATGTTGATATGATCTTACTTCTGATGGGGAGGTTCGAGACCCTGAGCTTTCAGGTGACCAAAAGAAGCCCCCCCCCATTGTCTGAGGCATCAGTGCACAGTTCTTGGGAAGGGACTGCAGGCTGAATGGGCCGGCCTGGGTACAGAGCAAATTGTTGAATCTCCCATTCAAATTCCTTCTTTAGACAGTGAAGGAGAGGTTCACAGAAATCCAGAGGGTGACAATGCAGCCAAACTGACTTGAGGTACCATTGAAGCTTCCTCATATGTAGTCTGGCAAGAGGAAACATTGGACTAGAAAAGGCTGTGAGTTCTAGGGCCTGAAGAAACTCCTTGGCTGGCATGGCAGTCAGAGGAAGAAGACACTGAAAGAAGGCTGTCAACGATAAAACCTTTGGAGGTGAAAGAGAGGCCAACATTAGTAATGTCCGAATTCTGCACCCCAGATACACATGATCCTTGGGGGGAGTCAGGATAGACTTTCGGAAGTTGATAGTGAACCACAGACTTTGAAGAAGAGAGATGGTGAACTCCAGATGTTGTAGCAGTTAACTGGGAGAAGGCACCTGCAGCAACAGGTCATCTAGATAAGGAAAAACATGAATGCCTTGGAGCCTGCAGAAGGCAATCACAGGATCTAGGGATTTTGTAAATACTTTGGGGCAGCAGAGAGGCCAAAGGGCAAAGCAGAGAACTGAAAATGAAAGGAAGACACAGAGAAATGTAAAACCTTCTTGAAAAGAGGGTGAATAGGGATATGAAGGTACCAGAACAGCCTGGGCTAATATAAGGGAAAACAGGGTTTGAAGAGCAAGCATCCTTAAAAAGGGATCTTGAGGATGGTGTTAAGCAGGGAGAGATCCAGAATAGGTCTCCAAGAGCCCTCCTTTTGAGGAACCAGGAACATCCTGGAATAAAAAACTTTCCCATTAGGGAAGGGTGTCAGGTTGAATGGTTCCTTGGTTCATCAGAACCTCCAGGAAATGAGGAAAATTGAGGAATCCCTGAAAAAGGAGGGAGAAACCTCCATACCATGAAGTAACGCTGATGGATGATAGAAAGAACCCAAGGTTCTGAAATGATGAGATTCCAATTTGGAAGACAAAGGGAAAGCCAAAGGGACAAAGGAACCTGGTCTAAAAGAAGGGGGGAGTTTCAAAAAGAAGCAGGCTAATCAGTTAAAGAAGACTTCTTGGCCATAGAAATCTTAGAAGCCTTAGCAGATGGTACCTGCCTACCACCCTTCCTACCCTTGGAGGCCTGGCAGGATTGTCTGCAAAAAAAAAAAAAAAAAAAAAACAGATCTAGATAATTCCTCTAGAACTTAAGGATAGGAGAGACAAAAATATGTTTGCTTTGCCTTTCTCTTGAAGATGCTTAAACATGTCAGCAGCAGCAGTCCCAAAAAGATGTTTAGGAGCATCCAACAACTTGACCTTAATGTCATCAAGCAGAGACTGGAGATGAAGCCAAGAATAATGCCTCATGACAGACTCAAAAGCTTCAGCCCTAGAAGAGGCACCAGCAGTATCATACCTACATTTAATGGCATGGTGAGCCACTTGAGAAGCAGAACCTAAAAGAGATAAGGTAGAGGATTTACCATCAGAATCAGGGAGGTCAGAAATAACCTTACAAGCCTGACCAATCAAGGCCAGAGCATACCTGGTCATGTGGTATGGTAATTAACAGCCCTAAAGGCCAAAGTAGAAACAGTGTAAACTTTCTTACCAATCCTCTCTATTGCTCTACTATCATTATCAGAAGGCAAAAGTTTGGAAGAGGGCAAAACCTGAGAAAGTTTGTCAGAAGAGCCCTCACTACAGCATGATCAGCAGAAGGGCATTTAAGTAAAAACTGACAATCCTGAGGAACCTTATAGAACCTATTAGGTTTCATAGGAGCAGGAGGCTGAGAAACAGAAGACTTGGAAGCAGCAATGAAAGTATCTAGCAAGGCAGCCAACAGAGTTGGAACTTCCAATGGTTAAGGAGTATCCACCTGAAGCAACTCATAATATCTTCTCTGAATATCAGACACTTGAGAAAAATCCCATTAAAGTATTCCATCACCCTAGCAATTGTGTCTGCAAAGGACAGTTCCTCAAAAGGAGACTTGGGTTAACAGACTCCTCTTCATCAGAACCATAAACCAAAGGTGAAGGCATCTGTGAAGAATAGGATAAAACCCTTTCAACAGACACTGAATCCTCATCCAAGGAATCCAGTTTCCTAAGCCATTTAGAAGAGGTAGAAGTCCAAGGAGGAGCAGGCACCAAAACACCATGAGGAGTCTTTTGGGCCGTCAAGGCAGAAAACTCTTACCACTTCCTTTCAGGAGCCTTAGTATGAACCAAAACATGCTTCAGTTTTTGTCTTTTCTTTGAAGGGACATCAGCCCTAACAAATACCGGCGGTTCCGACTCTTGGCAAGATTCGATAAGAGAACCCAGAACTTCTTCCATGACCAATATCTGCAGAATCCCTCTAGGACACTCCAAAATAATCAACTGTGGTTCCCTCTTGACATCTGTAGCAGATGCCTGCAAAGCCACAGAAGACTTGGGAAAAGACTGATCCATGCCAGCCTCCAATGGGATCATGGTAGAAGAATCCAGTGTAGACGCTGAATGACCTACAGAGCTATTACCTGCTTCTAGAGGGACATCCGGCGGAGGCCAAACAGCTAATGAATCTGGCCAAGACTTCTTGGTTTTCTTTCTACCTAGCAGGAGTATCTTGGGGTTAAAGGATTCTATCATGGTATCCTGAGCTAACTGTTTAAGCATTGGTTTTCAAGATAAATGGCCAGGGAAGGCAAGCAGCTTCTGAGTGTCTTAGACACAAATAGCTAACGGATACTACAAGACCTATGGATGTCGGAAGCACCCAAACAAAAAAGACACTGTTCTTGATGATCATTAAGAGGAATCTGCCTCCCACACTGACATTTTTTCTTCTTGGATGACATGAACTCTAGGTAGCAAAAAAAAAAAATACAAGACCAAGAAACATAATAGGGCACTTATCTGGTGGCTAAGTATTCAGTACAGCAACAAGGGATTCAGAAAAACTAACAATAATGGCATTTGAACTGGCAGCAAAGAAGTTCTGGTAGTTGCATCCGTACATCCTTTTTAAACCCTATGTTCTGTGCACGGAGCATGAGTGTGACATACGGTGTAGACAAGATCATTAGGCTTTTGTATACTGACCAAGTGTCAGGCTGCCCTCGGCAGGAGATCCCTTCTTTTTTGGATACTGCAACAGTGATATAGAAAGACATTTAATACTACTTCCAACAGAAAACCGCTACAAGAGCAGGGTGAGGGAAGAAGTGTGGTAAGAAAGGATTGGAGCTCAGATGATGAAGCCAGTGAAGTGGCATTTACTTTGAGCTGAGCAATGAAGGAGATGAGGGAGAGCAACTGACAATTATATCATTGCAGATTGAGTTCCAGCCTGTGAGGCTGGGGTAGGAGAATGCCTAGTCAGAGCCAATGAGAGAGAGAGAAAGAGAGAAGCGAGGAATGGAACAAGAGCTAAGCAAGCACAGGGCCAACATTAGGCTTTTAAAAACCTTCTCTGGTAGCTACACTTTGTAGGGAGATTAAAAAAATGTAAACTTTCTCTGGCAGCTACCCTGTGTAGGTACTGTAAAAGAGAGATTGAGAAGGAGAAAGAGGCAAACCTTCTGTGGTACATATCCTGGGTCAAATTCCAAAACTGTTGCTTTCAGTGTAATTGATTTACTGTGGTGTAAACATGTTCCAGTTCCGAAAGACTTGCTCTCAGTGTAAGTGATTTACTCTGTTGTATTACACTGGAGTATGTCAATTACATCGAGAACAAGTCTTTTGGAAGCAGGTACCCCTGTGTAGGTAGAGTAACAGAGAGAGAGAGAGAGAGAGAGAGAGAGTGAGAGAGAGAGAGAGAGAGAGAGAGAGAGAGAGAGAGAGACAGAGACAGAGACAGAGACAGAGACAGAGACAGAGAGAGAGAGAGAGAGAGAGAGAGAGAGAGAGAGAGAGATTTGTATAATGTCAGAAGAGTGAATGGAAATAGAAATGTAAGAAGAGATAACTAGAGGAAGTGATGATGCCTAGCTGCTTTATCAGCCAATGGGAGAGCATGGACATATCCAGTTACTAACCAGATTTTTTTAGTGAAGGTTTAAATAATGTATGGGATGATAGAGAGGTGAGTGTGTGTGGTAGGGCATGCCAGAGTTTACGTATGTAGTTAGAAAAGAGGGAGTCCCCAGCCTGATTTTTAGTTGTATTAGTTTGTTTTGACTTGAAGAGCGAAGAGTATGGCAGGGGTATAGGATTGCAGAAGTGTTTGTAAGGTAGGTATTTTTTCAGGGTCAGATCGGATTTTGTGGGCCATTAATACGTGTGTGTAGTTTAAAAGATTTTATAGTAAACGTACAGTTTTCTTCAGACAGGAGTCAGATCTCAGAAATCCACTCTTGCAAATTCTATTTACTTTGGGCACATAGTAATATAGCCATGTTCTCCCAAATGAATGTCAGAAGAGTTTTTAAGGAGCGAGCTGCAACCATTCCCCTATGTCAAACAGGACAATTTCATGGCACCTTTGATCCTACCACTAGAAACTCTGATCCTCACGCTGTGTCTGCTAGCACTGGTAATAAAATGTAAAGGCTGATCCAAAAACTATGTTGAGAGCTCCAGCATATCAACCATCAGCAGAGGGTGGTGGTGGTTTCCTGCCATCTGATAAGGAATGCAGGGTGTTGGATGGGTTTGAATCCAGAGTCTTGTACTGGTTTATACTTTAATCACTTCAGCTGATGAAGTAGAATGTGCACTTGGCCAAAGGTACACATGACTCAGTGAATGCATTGACAACATTAACAGCTATGTGAGTCAAAGTCAGGAGTCATGCTAGATAGAGGAATATGCCTTATGTAGAAAATGTCTCACAAGATTTGCTCCCTTCTTTCTCATAGACCTTCTTTAGTGGAGATTTTAGCTAAACTCTGATATTTTATGTATTTTCTGTTAAATACTTGTTGGAGCTTTTCTCCCCAGGTCTCCGCTGAAAAAGGGCTCCTCGCCCAGTCGGATATTACCCAGTTAACAAAATGTAAATAAAATAAAATAAAAGCAAACTATTAAAAACAGCTGCCTTTTACTACAATGTCACAGTTTTCTAAAACAATTTTTCAGGTAAGAAGGATCACTATGTAAAGTGACATGGTATAGCACCTCCTCAACAGAAACATCATGTAAATCAATGCAAGTATTCACATCAATTTCCCCCTCATTCAAATGAGCGAAAAACATTAGTCGTTGTATAACTTAGTCAATTTGCATAAAGGAAAATCAGCTACACAAATGAGGGTGTGATATTCACAGATTAGTGTATACCTAATGCAGTCACTCCACAAGTATAAATATGACTCCGTCATTGTCCATGTTGGTGTGAATGACCTGAGACGTACTACCCTGGATTACATGAAAAGAGACATGGAAGAGCTCTCCGATCTTGTTGCCCAGGCAAGTATGACCCTAGCCCTGAGTAGCATTCTGCCATCGCCCAGAATGATACCGCAGTACAAGGACAAAATGATTGACTTCAACAATTGGCTAAGCTTCTGGTGTCATTCTAAGGAGATCCAGTATCTGTCTGCTTGGGATGGCATGGTCGACAGACCATGATGCTTTACCACAGATGGCCTGCACCTGTCGCCCCTGGGATTCCAGATACTGGCTAAGGCTCTTGCTGCCCCTATAGTGCCTTTTTTAGGCAATGTTCAAATGACAAATTCACCACCGTAGCAGGAACAGGCAAGCAAAAACTGAAGGTAATGCTACTCAATGCTAGAAGTCTAAATCTCAAAATGCACTCACCCGAGGCACTCCTTAAAATGGAGAACATCGATATCTGTGCAGTGACTGAGACCTGGTTCAAGGCTCTAGAGAGCACCCCTGCACTACCAGGCTATAACTCATACCACACTTTTCGGCCATGTAACCTGGACTGAAACACCAAAGGCAGAAGTGTGTCCATATTCATTAAGGATATCCACACCTCTAGGCTAGTTGCTCAGCATAATGCATCCGAGGTTATCCAAGTGCAACTAACTCTGGGGAAAACTGCAATCCAAATTGTAGCTTGCTACAGATCCCCCACCATGCCCCAGGATTCCCACTCCTCTTTTCTTGATGTACTGGAAAATATTAGGGTTCAACCAAACACTCTAATAATGGGAGACTTCAACTACCCCACCATTAACTGGGAAAACTACTCATGTACCAACTCCTTAGCTCAACGCTTTCTGGAATTCATAAACTCCAATGCTCTGGATCAACTTATCCACATCCCCACCAGGGCCAACAATATCCTAGACCTAGTCATTACCAGCATGAGTGACTGATGATCCACATCTGAAGTCAACTCCTCGTTGGTCAGATCCAACCATAAGCTAATCACCCTTGATATCTACATCCCGCCCCCACCCCCATTAAGGAAACCACGGTAAAAAATTTCTCCAAAGCCAACTTCATGCTTCTTAAGACAGAAGTGGTGAACTTCATGATGCCCATGCAGATGGACAATACAGTTACAACTGCTGAATCCTACACAAATGCACTCTATAAGCACTTACACGTGTGCATGGATCGCGCTATCCCAAACAGAACCAAGACGCTATCCTCAAAAATAAGGAAGCCAATCTGGTGGTCCCCTGCCATAAACAAACTGTTCAACAGAAGGAAGAAACTGTTGCTAAAGAGAGTAAAATCCCATGAGTGGAGGAGCTCCCTGGTCAGCCTGAGTAAGAAGCTGAGATCTCTTATAAGATCCTCCAAAGCTAGCTACGAAAACAAAATCGCCACTAATTCTAAGGACAACCACAAAGCATTATATGGCTATGTTAAGAATCTCAATGGCAACACTCAGATCTGCTCTTACAGCACAACGGCATGAAAATTACAGAACCAAATGATATTGCTAACATCCTGCAGATAGGTTCAGTGCTAACTTTACCCTCCCACCCCCTAAAGGGCCCATATCTATACAGGAAGAATGCAGAGTCCCTGTAATCACAACTACACAGGTACAAGCTGCACTCTCTAAAGCCAAAAACACAGCATACATGGGACTGGACAACATCCCAGGCTGCATTTTACATGAACTTCAGAATGAACTGGCTCCCCACCTAAGCACCATGTTCAATAATAGCCTCGCATCAGGCTTTGTGCCCACTGAATGGTGCACAACAACAGTTATCCCACTCCACAAAGGGGAAGCCACCACTGATCCCAAGAACTATCGACCTATTAGCCTGATGAGCCTGGTCTGCAAGGCCATGGAACATATCATCATGGAACTCATTAATAAAGACATTGGTAACCTTCAAACTTTGGATCCCACCCAGTTCGGGTTTGTGAAAGGCAGATCATGCCTCCTGAACCTGATCGACTTCTTTGAGGCAGTCACCAAAGCCATAGATGAGGGTAAGGTGGTTCACACAGCCTATCTTGACCTCACCAAGGCTTTCAACACCATCCCCCATTCTGGAATTATAGCTAAACTCACTAAACTAGGTATAAATCTCTACGTCACAAGATGGGTTGCCAACTGGCTCACTGACAGAACCCACACTGTAAAAGTTGCAGACTCCAAATCTGACCTCAAAGCAGTGACAAGTGGAGTACCACAGGGTTCTGTACTGGGACCTCTCCTGTTTGGTATCTACTTCTCTGAAGTACAGGCTAACACAGAAGGCCTCTGGCTAACAAAGTTGAAAGATGACTGCAAACTAGGAGCCATAGTCAAGTCCCCAAATGATGTGGACATCCTACAGAAGGGCCTCGCTGAGACAGATGCCTGGTGTCAGAGCCATGGCCTCAAGCTCAATGCCAAAAAGTGCAGTGTCATCCCCTTTGGTAAAAACTCTGTACCCATGAACTACCACATAGGCAGCAATCTACTTAACACTGAATGTGTGATAAGAGACCTTGGGACCCAGGTGTACAGTAGTCTCTCCTTTGATAGTCACATTGCCACAATAGTCAGGAAGTCCTTCTACATGGCACACCTCATCATAAAAGGGTTCTCATCTAGGAAAAAAAGAGGTCATTGTTCCTCTCTACTCGACACTCATTAGACCCATTATAGAGTATAACGCCCCTTTTGGAATGTACCTCACAAGACATCTGCAGCAGCTGGAAAGGCCACAGAAGTACCTCACAAAGAGGATTACTGGCCTCAAACAAATGCCCTACACTGACCGTCTCAAAAAACTCCAGCTTTACTCCATAGCATATTGCCTAATCCGAGGTGAACTCTGCCTAACATATAAAGCTATGTCAAACCCAGAGCTGTTGGACATGCTACACCTAAAGAAATCCCAATCCCTCCGAGTTACATGCTCTAGGGACCTAAACCTTGTCACCACAATAAACAGGACATGCTGGAGGGATAGATTCCTGTCCCAGAGACTTCCCATACTCTGGAACAGGCTACCCATCGATATCAAGCCACGTTCTTCATTAGCACTCTTCAAGAACAATCTTGATGAGTGGATGGGAAATAGGAAATACACCCCAGGGATCACTTCTGTGTCTCTGCTTGACAGTGGCACAGGAAAATAACTTTCTTGGGTGGTGTAAGCCAGGGAACCTTATTGGCTAGGCTTATGTAGGCCCTTGTAATTATGTTTCTAGAAAAGTTTCTGAGGATGACATATTCTTCGTCAACAAATTTTCTCCTTTTTTCAAGATTCTAAAAAACTTAGTACACAGGTTCTGGCCTATTATTAAGCAAGATGATGAGGTGGGCAGTCTTTTTGCTGGTAGGGTTGTCTTTTCACACAGCAGATTCTTTAATTTAAAAGAGTTGCTAAATTTAAAAGTCACCAACAGAATTGTAAACAGTGAGAAACTAGTGGGCACTTTCATTTGTGGAAAGTGCAAGGTACATGACAAAGTTAAGAACATTTCAGGGTGTTTGATCAATGGGAAAATATTTAGTGCCCTAGGATCTTTTAACTGCAATAGCAGTGGTATTGTTTGTGCCATTGGATGCAGCTGTCAGCCCACCATGTGGTATATAGGACAGACAAAAAGAATGGTTAAAAAAAATAATTATGGAGCATTTAGGGGATGTCAGACATGGAAAGCTTAACAATCCTGTAGTTCAACACTTCCATTCCTTCCATAATGGATGTACAAGGGATTTATTTTTTAGTGTATTAGCTAAGCCTTATGTAAGACAAGGTGTTGATCATGCACGCTCACCTTTGAGAATGGAAACCAGGTGTATTACCAATTATAAGACATTATGGCCTAATGGTCTCAGTTTAGAGCTTGATTTACATTATTTCACTGTATTTCTGCCTGTAAATCGTTTTCCAGTTGTGCACTTGCCTTGCTTTATTTAAAAAGTTTAAATTTTCAAATTTCTAATTTTGCAAAGTTTTAATTGAGTTTACTGTTCTGGGACGTACACTCAAGTGCATTAGCCTTTCTCTGCTTATTTACTGTATAACTGCATTGTTCAGCCTGATTTAACCAAAAAATAAGTTCTATCTTGTTTGCTAATTTCCCACCTTTTCTAACTAAAATAGTCCAGTTTCCAGGCTTTGGTGGTTTCAGGACTTTAGTTTCAGTGTTCAGAGCTATCAAGATTTTGCTGTGGTAGAGGGAGATCCTACTGCTTACCAGTGAGAGTGGGAGCACTGTACTGCGTATCTAACGCTAGAGGAGTGGTTTCCAGCTCTGAAACTGCAATTTTATTGGCCATTTTGGGAAGATTTCTATCCCTTTCAACTTTCTGGCATAAATACGCGTGTTTGCGTGCATTTGCGCACTGCGCAGCACCACGGGGCTAAGGTTAAACTATTCCTGGTGCCAGAAAGTCTGCTCTTCAAATTTTCCCTTAGAACTAGCTAGTTTATCAGCAGTAGCACTAAAATCTGTATACCTGTGACTACCACTTGATCTAAAACTCGCTAAAAAGCACTATGAAGCCTTATTTTTTAACAAGCACTCACCTCTCCTTGGTAATAAGGAGAAAATAGTCGTAGGCACTAGACAGCCTACAATTGCAAGTACCTTGCCAAAAAGTAAGGGAAAACAGCTCTTGTGCTACACAAAGAAAGCACCTAACCAGGCATGTCAAAGGGTCAGCTTCCTGTGATTTCCCCTGTCCACCTGGTGAATCTGGGCATACTGGGGCAATGCAGCAACTGCCTCATGTACACATACAACCCTCTCCTTCTATCACCAAACACTACAACCTGTGAGAGATGCACTTACATAGCCAAATTGGAAGCAAAGCTCTCTCCAGCCAAGATTGTGCAAGGCAGTCAAGAGGAGAAGGTTAACACCCACACATCTCAAACAACACATAGTCCTTCAAAACCCACACCACCAAAACCCACACATAGCATCACAAAACCCACATATGCGGAGGCTCTAAACATTAACCTGCCCAAGCAACAAGGACCTCTGAAGCTGAAATGCAAACAAACACAACCCCCAAACACAAAGTGTCACATAGCTCACAACACCAGTGTGTCACCCAACAGCAGCCCCTAAGGCAAGACAACATACCCAACACTTTAGTCATAGGTGACTCTATAATCAGGCACACTGATGTCCCACTCACCAGGCTGAACAAGGAGAAAATTACAGTTAGTTGCCTGTCGGGTGCCAGGATCCATCACGTAATGCATGCACTCTAGTCACTCCACAATAGGTACAAATATGATTCTGTCATTGCCCATGTTGGAGTGAATGACTTGAGACTTACCGCCCTGGACTACATGAAAAGAGACATGGAAGAGCTCTCGGATCATGTAGCCCAGGTAGGTATGGCCCTAGCCCTGACTAGCATCCTGCCATCGCCCAGAATGATACCACAGTATAAGGACAAAATGATTGACTTCAATAATTGGCTAAGCTTCTGGTGTCATTCAAAGAGGATCCAGTATCTGTCTGCCTGGGATGACATGATCGACAAACCACGATGCTTTGTAAGAGATGGTTTGCACCTGTTGCCCCTGGGATTCAGGTTACTGGCTAAGGCTCTTGCCACCCCTATAGTGCCTTTTTTAGGCAAGGTTCAAAGGACAAAACTACCACTGTAATGGGTACAAGCAAGCAAAATCTGAAGGTAATGCTACTCAATGCTAGAAGTCTAAACCTTAAAATGCACTCTCTCGAGGCTCTCAAAAAAATGGAGAACATTGATATCTGTGCAGTAACTGAGACCTGGTTTAAAGCTCCAGAGAGCACCCCTGCAATACCAGGCTACAACTCATACCACACTTTTCGGCCACCAAACCAGGACCGAAACACTAAAGGTGGAGGAGCGTCCATATTCACCAAGGATATTCACACCTCCAGGCTGGTTGCCCAATACAGTGCATCTGAAATTCTCCAGGTGCAACTAACACTAGGTAAGACTGCAATACAAATTGTAGCTTGCTACAGATCCCCCACCATGCACCAAGATTCTCACTACACCTTTCTAAACATACTGGAAAATATTAAGATACAACCAAACACCCTAATACTGGGTGATTTCAACTACCCTGCCATTAACTAGGAAAACTACTCCTGTATCAACACCTTTGCTCAACGGTTCTTAGAATTCATAAATTCCAATGCCTAATTTATAGACCCACCAGTGGTACCAATATTCTAGACCTGGTCATTACCAACATGGGAGATCAATGCTCTACACCAGTGGTTACCCCCTCATTGGTCATATCAGACCATAAGCTAATCACCCTTGACATCCACATCCCACCCCCATCCCCCCCTTTAAGGAAACCTCTGTAAAAAACTTCCCCAAAGCCAACTTCATGCTTCTCAAGTCAGATGTAACAGACTTCATGATACCCATGCAGAAGGGAACTGGAAGTTCAACTGCTGAATCCCACACTAAGGTGCTGTATGAGCACATTCACTTGTGCATGGACCTAGCCATCCCAAATAGAACCAAGAAGCTGTCCTCTAAAAAAAGGAAGCCAATCTGGTGGTTCCCTGCCATAAACAAGCTATACAACAGAAGGAAGAAACTATTGCAGAAAAGAGGAAGTACCCAGGATTCAAAAAACTCCCTCATCAGCCACCATAGAAAGCTGAGATCCCTCATAAAATCTTCCAAAGCTAGTTACAAAAACAAAATTGCCAAAGATTCCAAAGGCAACCACAAGGCATTCTATAGCTATGCCAAGAATCTAAATGGCAATACTCAAATCTGCTCTGAGCTACAGCAGAATGGCACCAGATATACTGATCCCAAGGATATTGCCAATATCCTGGCAGATAGATTCAGTGCCAACTTCACCCCCCTCTCACCTCCTAAAGGGCCCGTCTCAATACCGAAAGAATGCCAAATTCCAGGAATCACGGCCACTCAGGTAAAAAATGCACTCTCCAAAGCCAAAAATACAGCATCCATGGGATCAGACGACATCCCGGGCTGTGTACTGCATGAACTACAAAATGAACTGGCACCTCACCTATGTGTCATGTTTAATCATAGCCTTACCTCAGGCTTCATGCCCACAGAGTGGTGCACAGCTACAGTCATCCCACTCCATAAGGGGGGATCCACTTTGGGTCCCGGGAACTACCGTCCCATCAGTTTGAAGAGCTTTATCTGCAAGGCCATGGAACATATTAACATGGAACTTATAAACAAAGACATTGGCAACCTTCAAACACTGGACCCCACCCAGTTTGGGTTCTTGAAGGGCAGATCTTGCCTCCTGAACCTGATCGACTTCTTCGAATCAGTCTCCAGAGCCGTGGATGAGGGTAAGGTGGTTCACACAGCCTACTTGGACCTTGCCAAGGCTTTCGACACTATCCCCCACTCTGGAATCATAGATAAACTTACTAAGCTGGGAGTTAATCCCTACATCACTCAATGGGTTGCAAACTGGCTTACTGACAGAACACACACTGTAGAAGTAGCTGACTCCAAATCCATCTCCAGACAAGTGACAAGTGGTGTACCGCAGGGTTCTGTCCTGGGACCACTCTTGTTTTGCATCTACTTCTCTGAAGTACAGGCCAACACTAAGGGACTCTGGCTTACAAAGTTTGCAGATGACTGCAAGCTGGGAGCCATTACTGAATCCCCAAATGATGTGGATATACTACAAAAGGGCCTTACCAAAACAGATGCCTAGTGCCAGAGCCATGGGCTCAAGCTAAATGCCAAAAAATGTATAGTTGTCCCCTTTGGGAAACCATGTACCTGTAAACTACCAGATAGGTGTCAGTACACTAAACATCAAAGTGTGATAAGAGACCTAGGGACACAGGTGGACAGTGGTTTCACCTTTGATAACCACATAGCCACAACAGTTAGAAAATCCTTCTACATGGCACACCTCATCACTAAGGGCTTTTCATTCAGAAAAAAGGAGGTCACTGTCCTTCTGTACTCATCCCTCATTAGACCCATTATAGAATACAATGCCCCGTTTGTATGTATCTCACAAGACATCTGCAACAACTAGAAAGGCCACAGAAATACCCCACAAAAAGAATCACAGACCTAAAGCAGATGCCTTATGCTGACCGTCTAAAGAAACTCCAGCTATACTCTGTCGCATATCGCCTACACAGAGGCGATCTCTGCCTAACATACAAGGCCATGTCAACACTTAAAGAAATCTCAATCCCTCTGAGCCACATGCTCCAGGGATCTTAACTTTGTCATCATGATGAATAGAACATGCTGGAGGGATAGGTTCCTGACCAAGGGACTCGCCATACTCTGGAATAGGCTGCCCGTACATGTCAGGCAGAACGTCTCAATAGCCCTCTTCAAGAGGAACCTTGACAATTGGATGGGAGATAGGAAATTCACCCCGGGATCACATCAGTAGCCCTGCTAGACAGGGGTCCAGGAAAGTAAATATTTGTGGGAAGCAATAGCCAGGGAATCGTTATGAAGGCTTGTATAGGCCCTAGGGCCGATAGCCTAGTACCTACCTATGAACCTATGAACCTATGTATAAATCGAGCTCTTGAGATAAGTCTTTTTCATTGGTATTTGACATTCTGATAATATTCTAGCTTTGTTTATGTTTTTCATATACAGTGTACATTTCATCATGTTTTGGTGTATATTTTCAACATTATTTTAGCAATTTTTTCGTATGCACAGATTTTATTCACACTGTTATAGAGGAGGTCATGTGTGTGTTGTTATATAAAGAAAGTTTTTGCGTATAAAGATTTTATACACTTATATGATGAGTTTTTTCACATGCACATGATTCCAGTACAGTGTACTGAGATATTGATAAATCAAATATGTTGTAATGTTGAATTTAAGAACTTAGTAGTAGTTTATTTACAGCACAATGATTGTTAATTGCTTAGACTTGTTTTTTTAGTCACCATGACTCATCCATTGGTTAATTATTTTATTGTGTAATTGATGGATTTGTTTAAAATATACACTAGCCTTGATGTTAATTATTCCCTGGAAGGCATGTTAGCCGAAGTACTAGGAAGCACAGTAAAGCTTGGATAGTGACCGAGACTCCAATCTATGTGTGTTTTTTTTTATTGTGTTTTGTTTTTCTGCAATTGCAGTTTGGTGTTTTTTTTTTTTTAAACAAGGTGTTAGGCCTGGTAAGCCAGCACGTAAAACTCTACTGCCAATTATTAGCGGACAGGAGTTCCGCTGTGGCGACCCCTAACCGGGAAAAGCCGAAAGACACAAACAAAGTATCAAGGCCTGGGAATCCTTTGTTATATTGTAAAAGTTCCCATTGTTTTGTAAGTCTTTTCACACTACTGCTTTCTGAACAGCTATCAAAGAAGACACACTTCTGTGTGACATACAATGTCTGCTGCATTTTAAGCCAGACCATTCAACTCCTAGCTACTTTGTGACAAACAGAATTTACTTCAGAGGTATTTACATGTGCACAGGCAGGTAAGGTACTATATGAACTAGAAACAGGCTGTTTTTTTTTTTTTTTATGCCTGATCTTCATAGTTGTCCCATTGAAGCGGTTGGTAATTATTTTTTAACATGACCTATAAAACTTGACAGATCACAGTCCTCATAAAATAATGTTACCTCAACTTTTTGTTTGAGGGGGAATGTTTTCTATGGAGTGGATACTTTGGTATCCAAATTCAAGTCCTTAATTTGATGGGGCCCTTTAAAGTAGATAAGTTACTAGACTCTTTAGTTCCCTTCTGGTGCCCCTCAGCTACTGTTACTTTTTCTGAGCTGCTTAGGACACCTGTGTCTCCATAGCCGGCCTTAGGCATAGGCCAACTAGGCATCCGCCTAGGGCACCGCTCTAGCAAGGGTGCTTTTCCAGTAATCTGGATGGTGTAGGTAGACCAGGATGGGGCAGGGTGATGTCAGGGGTGCTGTGGAGACCTTTTGCCTAGGGCACCAGTTGACCAAAGGCCAGTTCTGTGTGCCTCACATGGTTCCTGCTGGGTCATCCTTGTGTCAGAGTTAAAAGGAAGTACTTAGCCCAATAATCTGCAGTTTGTTTTAATCACTTCTGCTGCATATGCACTACTTGCATACTTCACATCTTAATGTGGGTTGCCTGATAGTTTCCTTAAACATTGCTTAAGATGTACAGGCCTTCTAAGTGTTCTTGAAGCATAGCGGTTTTAGGCACCAGCAAACCCTGTGGTCACTGGGGGCCCCCTGGTCCTGGGGGGCCCCCAACCACAGCAAGTTATCTCATCTTGATATTTTGTAACATGTCTGTCAAACCAACAAAAGCTAGTACAGCAATCTTGTATACTTAATAAAGCAGGTAAGTAATAATAACTCATATTTATCTCCTTCACAATTCAAACATCTGTAGTTATAGTAACGTATTTTGTCACGTAACAAGCTTTACAATTTCATTACATATTTTACCAATGACATAATGCCCCGGCCTAGGTTAAGCCATGATGGTGGACATCCTCTTCACTAAAATTAACAACATAGCCAGTTTTAGGTACCTGCAATAACTGTGGCTGGAGGTGGCCCCTTAATCATCAATGACTGTGTGGGGTCCCACAAAAACTGCTGTTGGTTGGGGAAAAATGAGGAGAAAAAATGTATTAAGTTTCAATTATACTCTTTAACCTGAACAGGACTGTGATATGACCCTGTTAGGACAAAGCTGTAATGAACATAAGCAAAGTAAGCACTAGAGAGACCAGCAGCCCAGGGTGACCGATCTCAGTGCAAACTGTGGAGTTTAAGAAGAGCTGATGCTTCTAATCTTCAGAAATGGTTTCTCTTTCAAAGTTTTTATACATACTTGCAGAACAACTGATACTGTAACTCTCAACATCTTTGGTGAAGAATTCTGTTCAGTGATAAACATAATAGCATAATAAAGTCTCAAAATGAGGAACACATTTTATATATTACTCTAATTCATTTAAAAAGTTACTATAATAACACATTTTGCATCAACAAGCATTTTTAGACAATAAGTATAAAACTCTGATGACTGGATTTATTGTGACAGAGCAAAATTATGAGACAAAATCAGGAATATCTGTGAAATCAGGGATAGTGATAGGTATTAATTTACTCCTCACTGAGGTAAATAAAAGTGACTTATCCCTGTTGCTGTTTGATGACTGCTAAACGCAGTCACTGATCTTGTGTAGCAGTACTAGTGTTGTACGATGTACTTGCTGAATTAAGAACAAAATTAGCATTGCTGTGGTGTGTATGTGTGTGTGTGTGTGTGTGTGTGTGTGTGTGTGTGTGTGTGTGTGTGTGTGTGTGTAAAAAATATCACAGATTTTTATCAATGCGCACATCCAATAATGCTGGAACACACACATTATTCTTCAGGGTATCAATAAAAATGTAGCTAACAAGTGATTATATTTCAAAAGTAAGGCATAAAATATATCACAGAGCAGACACTTAGATCTTCTAGGAATCTGGTGGCCCCCACTCCCTAAACTGTATAAATGGACACAGGAGGCTCCCTTAATCATCCTTGACTGTGGGGACCCTAAAAAAGCTGTTTTTGGTTGAGGAAAAATGACGAGAAAAACATGCTTTCATTTTCTGATTGCACTCTTTAGCCTGAATGGAGTTATGATATGACCCTGTTAGGGTAAAACTGATAACAGCCTCTGTCCTCAACCACAAACATTCTAAAACATCTCTGCTCAGATGTTTGTGTACAGAAATTTACCATAGGTTATGTGGGTGCTGGGGATTGTGTAGTCATCATTTCCTTTACTTTTCTAACAGACCTCAGAGGAATACAAAGAAAGTTACTTTAGCTCCTGTATGTAGGGGCAGTGTACTGCCTGGTAGCAGCAACGTAGAATACATTATTGCAATCATTATTTATTTTCACTTTCCTCACAATCAAACATCAGGCACATATACAGCTGGTTGCCTTTGGGGGTTAGGATTGAAGAGTAAGTAGGCATGCTATGTATATGTATTTCAGCAGTCACTTGAAATATATAACTGTGGCCATTTGAATCTCTGCTTTCATACCAATCTAACACCAGAGGGTTGCATAGGCAGTGACTGTCTTTTTGGGAGGATTAGGGAGGCAGGCAGTATTCCCGTACATGATCTGTGTATCCTCACAACAACTGACCTGTTAATTTATTCTACTATTTTTGTCAGCTTTGAATTTTAAGCCTTGGATACAACTTGTCTTCATTGAAAGAAAAAAATAAGACTGAAATTCTTTTTTCTTACTCACGATTTTTGTTTAGGCCACTTTTGGATTAAAAGGTTGGGAAATGCTCTAGCTTCTGGGGGCACCGGCTTAATAGAGTTATTTCCTAAATGGTTATTACTGTGCTGTCTTGGTCAGGAAAGTATATTGAAAAGACGGAAGGAAAACTAAAGCTGAGCAGCAATATTGAATTTCTTTCCTTAATCATCATTTCTGTTCAAGCCATCATTGGGTAAAAAAAATAAACTTAAAAAGCATTTTAGAGCATATATAAAGTTATGGCTTCTTGAAAAAGCTGAAGAAAAAAGGTAAAATGTGAGAAATGGAAGAAAAAAAAGTATTGTGCATAAGTGGGAAGTGCAACATGGGGGAAACAGAGGGGAAATTCTGGAGGGTGTGTTTTTTTTTTTTTTTTTGGCAGGGGTGAAACAGTAAGCAGTGCCTAGGGTTCCATTGCACATTAGTTCTCCCCTGTACATAGAGTTGTTGTAATGTATTCTTGTTATACCTAAATGCCAGTAACTGTAATATGTCTAGGGTTACCACCTGTCCCACTTTGCGAGGGACAGTCCCTCTTTGGGCAGTTGTGTCCTGCAAAATATTGTGAGAAAATGGCAAATGTCCTGAGATTTTAGGACAAAAGTATTTTCTATATTGTATGTAATAGTTGCATAAAACAGTTATTCTGTATCTGAAACACCTACATGTTATACGAAACAGAATAAGGAACAAAAATGCTACATGAATAAACTTTTATTCAGGCAAACAACTGAAGTTCTGTCCTTTGTACTGGCCGTGGGTATGTTTTGCCCTGCAAAATCTGATGTTTGTAGCACAAATGTCCCACTTTGGCCATTTGGAAAGGTGGCAACCCTAAATATGTCCCTTTGTGAGATGGGCCAACACAGTGTGGTATTGTATGCCTGTTGTAATAAGATCATTGTAGCTACAGGTCAGTCTGTGTGTACTACTCCTAAAAGCCTGCAGCATGAACTAAAAAGATGGATAGAAGTGGTGGCAGACTGAAAGTGCCCAGGGGCCCCCCAACTTGACATTTGCTGGGGGCCCCCAAAATGCTTACACCGGCCCTGTCTTGAAGTTATCAGATTACTAATCACCAATCATTATCACCACAGCTGCTGTCTCTTCTGCCTTGGCCCAAAACACAATGTGAGCATTTCAATGCATCCACTCACAGACAGACTACAAAAAAGGATTTGGCAGCATCCCACATTCATGGATAAAAGAATGCTTACATATGTATAAGATACACCCTGCATGACTGATTATATTACAGTAACAGCGAAACACTGGCAAACCATTTTGCAGCTAAGGCATGATAAAGGACAAATTATTATCCCAGGGATAAAAATTCAAAGGGGTATATTCCAAGGTGATCCTTTGTCACCACTACTCTTTTGTCTTGCCCTTAACCCATTAAGCTGTCTACTTAACAGATTAGGTCACAGTTACAATTTGGCTTCCAGAAAACAACAAAGAGTCAAGAATTATCTTCTTTTTGTGGATGATTTAAAACTGTATAGTTCATCACATGAGGAACTGGTAGCACAACTGTAAGTAGTCAAAACTTTGTCAGATGATATAAGAATGTCATTTGGTCTTGATAAATGTGCAAAAATAACATTTAAAGCAGGAAAGCTGCAGCACCAAGAAAATATCAGTCTGGGACAGGAATGTGATAACAAGGAACTTAAGAAGGAAAAAGTGTATAAATATTTGGGAATTGATGAAGGATCAGCAATAAAACATGAACAAATGCAAATCAAACTTAGTAAGGGATATTTTAGAAGATTAAATTAATACTGAAAACAGCCTTGACATCTAGGAACAAAGTCCAAGCTATAAAAAATTTGTTCTTCCTGTTCCAACTTACAGTTTTGGGGTGATTGACTGGCATCAAAAGGTATTGGATCAGTTGAACAGGAAAAAAAGAAAAATGCTGCATGCTTATCAAATAATTTATAAAAATCAGTGTATACCAAGATTATATATATTCCCCATTCTGACAGCGGTATGGGTCTCCTTGAAACTGATTACATGTATAGATCTGCAGTCGTAGGACTACATACATATCTGCTGACCTCACAAGATCCAAACATAGTGAAAGCTTAAGATGACTTCCCTGCTTAGTTTAGCAGAAGCATATCGGTATCAAATGGGAATGAAAGTTAAAACAGAAGTAGATAAAAATCAGGTAGCAACTTCTTTTTCTTTCGGCTGCTCCCGTTAGGGGTCGCCACAGCAGATCAACTGTTTACATTTCTTCCTGTCCTCTGCATCTTGCTCTGTCACACCAACTACCTGCATGTCCTATCTCGCCACATCCATAAACCTTATCTTAGGCCTTCCTCTTTTCCTGTTACCTGGCAGCTTCATCCTTAGCAGCTTTTTCCCAATGTACTCTGCATCCTTCCTCAGTACATGTCCAAACCAACGTAATCTTGCCTCTCTGGCTTTGTCTCCAAACCTTCCAACCTGGGATGACCCTCTAATATACTTATTCCTAATCCTGTCCATCCTCTTCACACCCAGTGCAAATCTTAACATCTTCAACTCTGCCACGTCAAGCTCTGACTCCTGCCTTTTTGTCAGTGCCACTGTCTCCAACCTATATAACATAGCTGGTCTCACTACCCTCTTGTAGAATTTCCCTTTCACTCTTACTGGTACTCGTTTGTCACAAATCACTCCTGACACTCTTCTGCACCCACTCCATCCTGCCTGTACTCTCTTCTTCACCTCTCTTCCACACTCACCATTACTCTGAACTGTTGATCCCAAGTATTTAAACTCATCCACCTTTGCCACCTCTACTCCCTGCATTCTCACCATTCCTCTATCCTCCCTCTCATTCACACACATATATTCTGTCTTAGTCCTGCTGACCTTCATTCCTCTTCTCTCTAGAGCATATCTCCACCTCTCCAGGGTCTCCTCCACTTGTTCCCTACTCTCACTACAGATCACAATGTCATCTGCAAACCTCATAGTCCATGGGGACTCCTGTCTGATCTCGTCTGTCAACCTGTCCATCACCATTGCAAATAAGAAAGGGTTCAGAGCTGATCCTTGATGTAATCCCACCTCCACCTTAAACACATCTGTCACTCCCACTGCAGACCTCACCACTGTCACACTACCCTCGTACATATCCTGTACCACTCTTACATACTTCTCTGACATTCCCGACTTCCGCATACAATACCACAACTCCTCTCTAGGCACCACCTTCATATGCTTTCTCTAAATCCACAAAGATACAATGCAACTCCTTCTGACCTTCTCTGTACTTCTCCATCAACACTCTCAGAGCAAACATTGCATCTGTAGTGCTCTTTCCTGGCATGAAACTATACTGCTGATCACTAATCGTCACCTCCCTTCTTAACCTAGCTTCCACTGCTCTTTCCCATAACTTCATGCTGTAACTGATCAATTTAATCCCTCTGTAGTTACTACAGCTCTGCACATCACCCTTATTCTTAAAAATCGGTACCAAAACACTTTTTCTCCATTCCTCAGGCATCCTCTCACTTTCCAAGATTTCATTAAACAACTGTGCCAAAAAAATATATATATAAGGTGAAGGATCAGATGAGAAGGCAAGAAATGTGGAAAATGCATAAATGTAGTTGTAGGTATATAAAACTCCTGGAACAACCTCACGTCAATCATGATCTAACTTAGGAATGGTTAAGGAGAGGTGAATTTAAACCAAAAGACAAAAGGTTAATATTGGTGACCTAGACAGTGAACTACATACATGTTGGTTTACAAAGTCCATTGAACATGTTGGAAAAACAGGCAAATGCAGGTTCTGTAAAACAGAGTTGGAAACAGTCGCACATCTTGCTGCTGGGTGTGATACACTAATGGCAGAAGGCCTTTATACTGAAAGACATAATAATGTGGCAAGACTGCAGAACTGGGGATTTTGGAAATATTATAATCTTGAAGTAGCTGCATTGGAAACGAGAGCCACAAAGCATTGCCGAAAATGCGGAAGTTTATATCACATGGATTCCCCCATTATCAACAGTTCACAAAATAGATGAGAGAGAAAAATGGCATGAAAAAAAGACAAAAGTAGCATCAGTCACTGAAATTGCTACACCCAGTGATTGAAGTGTCTTTAGTACAGAGAGACACAAAGTCATAAAATATCAGGATTTGCAGGCAGAAATGAGGGCAATGTGGAAGAAGAATAGTAGTAGGAGAAATGGGTCTCATAAAAATAATTTACAGTCGTATTTATTTATGCGATTGATATATGTAACTCCATATGAATTGCAGAAGAAGTCAGTTCTGGGCACATTACAGGTGTTGCGAAGTCCACTTTTGGGTAACATCAAAGATTGAAACAATACTAATTCATGAACTTTAATCATACTTGGAGTCCATTCCCATCATGGTATTAGAAGCCCAAAAGTCTTGGAGAAATTAAGCCTTCTAAGTGTTCTTGTAGTTATCAGATCACCACAGCTGCTGTCTCTTCTGCTTGGCCCAGAACACAATGTGAAATGATGAAGCAATTGTGAGCATTTCAATGCATCCACTCATAGATGTCATCAGGGGAAGCTGGAGATCTTCCTTCTTCCTCATATGCAGGCTTGTACAGTAGAGGTGTCCCACCATATGGACTAAATGGAGGGTCACTGTCATAATTTGAGACAAGAGTCACAAAGTAATGCATGGAAGCTGGAGGTGACTAAGCCAAGGCCAAAGTCTGTCCTCTCCAAAGGCTACAACAGCTGAAGTGGCCTCCAGACCCCATATGTGGTGGCATTGGCCTTTAAAAAGATGTTGATGTCTTGCTTGTCCTTCTCATATGGCCATAAGCATAAGGGGAGAGGTGCTGGCCAACAACTCCCATTGGGAGTGAGTTCTAGCGGGGAGAAGGATGCTGCCACTTTAACCACTTGCTATTCCACTGCCTCATGTGGAGTGGATACTTGAGTGCATAAGACAAATTCCTGAGGTTGTTATTGCTCCTTTGCTAGTCTGCTGCCCTTGCCTGCCTGTGAATAAAAGCTCTCACTGATGAAGGTTGAGCAGAACCTCAATGTTTACTTTATGTCTGCCAGGCCTGAGCTGCTCCCACCTCAGTGATGTAGTTTCATATTCTCTACTATGGCTGATAAGAGAAGACCAGCTGGATTCAAGGGAGCACTGAATTCAGGATAATGTTCACACTGGTCTGGCTTCAGAAATTCTGATGTACTCTTGACATGCACCTCCTCCATGCATGCTAGATTCCAGCTGTTCAACCTGTAGCATACACCCAGTACAACCATGTTTCACTCAGACTGAAGAGGGTGCTTGTCTATCTCTCTCCATATTAATCAGAGCTGTCCTTCCACCTTCCTAGTTGAGCTTTCAGTTGTAGATGAATCATGATACATCAAGGATTGTGATAATGAATCATCCTCCTTTTCATCTGACTGCTCTTGACTTCACTCCCCTCTTGGTGTGAACTTGGATTTATTGCAGTCTAGCATAGATGAGCCTGTCATGCTTTATCCTTCTACCCAGAAAAAAATTCAGTTTCTGTCTGGTCAGGAAATAAGTTATTGTTTATTGGAACTTGTCTTGGAGTATACTATTTTTAGCCTTTAAGCACCCAGAAACTAGAAGGGAGATTGGCAGTTGTGAGGTTGGCATAGTGGTTAAGGTGTATAACTTATAGACACAAGGTGCAGGGTTTGATTCTAACATGGGATGATTGGCTTGGCTTAAAATGGCCCACAAGGGCAGTTAGCCTAGTACTAACCTAGGAACCTATGAACTTCCACCCCCAACAAAGTTATTAGCTTGTACAGGCTATCCCTGAGTGGTCCAGCTTTCTCTCCAATCATCCTAGGGCTAGTTCCAGTGATCAATATCTGACAACCATTCCAATAAACAGAGAGTGTCTTAAACAGGGTTACCAACTAGGGATTATGTGACCTCAGTTTTTTTTTTATCTCACTGGTCCCAGTTCTAGTCTTCCCTGGTGAATCAGACTTTGGCAAAATTCACTAAATTCTGAGGCTAAGGAATTTTTATTCCCTCCATGACTTTTACAACATGGCATCATATAGCCCACTGCATATTGTACTGCTGCTGACACTGTAGCAATGGCTGAGACTGTAGCTATTTGCCTGTGAAGGATGATGTGGTTATTGCTGTCTTAATTTCATGCAGAGTTCTGCTAGGCCATCTTACTCTGTTTAAAGGGAGGTGGCCATATTTGATGACCTCTTGCAGAAGGTCCATCTATAAAGGGCTGCTAAAATAGCCACAAGGAGAGAATGCCATTGGGTGAAACTGGACTGTGTCCTTCCAGGGATAGAGTTTTTTTTAATCAGATTGACCTCAATACCTGAGGCACATGTGACTACTTCCAGGATGTCCAAGTCATTTGGAAGGGTTCCTGTGTGGCAGGAACGTCTAAGAATATATAAAGATCGGCTGCATTTATCCCAGCTAATTTCTGTGAGACCTAACTTCCATGCAGGTGGCAATCACAATACTTCGTAGTCCATTGCATATAGTTCTATCATGAGGTTACAGCTACTCTGGATGAAAGGTGAAGTGTATAAAAAGCTTACCTTGATCTCACAGAAGCCTTTGGCACTGTGTCCCGTAAAGGTTCTTTACTCAGGATCATACCTCTCAACTGCCCAGATTTTCACAGAATGTCCATATTTTTTGTCTCATATTTTTGGTCTGTTCCTTGCAAAATTTGTGCTTTTCTGGATTTTTGTAGCAAATCAGTCAGGACTGAAGTCACTAAATAATGACAGGCATTTGAGTTTCAGACTTCATATCCTTCAGAAAATGCATGGTAACAGAATACTTTTTATTCTAGCAACGTTCTAAGTTTATAACAGCAATAATTAAAATTTGTCCCCATTTTTGTGGCTTTGGTCCCTCATCATTTTGACTTTGTCCAGATTTTGTTGTGCTAAGAGGTTGAGAGCTATGCTCAGGATTGCTCAGAAGCTTAATAAGATCCCGACTTGAGGCTAAAATACCTACCCAAGCCAAAGACAATCACAAGGTCTTTCTAGTTATGTTTGTAATCTGAAAAGCACAACACAGCACTGCACTGAGCTGATTGTAAATGTATTACCTCCACTGATGCTAAAGAAACAGTTAACCTAGTGGGTGAGAAATTCAGCTCAAACTTTCCCCCTCTCTCCCCCCCTCCATCTGTCTTTCAAGTCCTTTAGCTTCTGAACCTTGAATTACCTCATTATCTTCTGTCTCTTCACTTTCTATTAAAAAAGAAAAATGTATCTCGTTCTACTTCATTTTACTGTTTGTGCTTAGGAGTTCAACTGCATTTAGCTTGCCGTATTTATTACTGCTTGTTGGTAGCCTCACTAAATTAATGACAGTATTCTACTGAATCGCTCCTTTATTTGTTCTATTACTGTTGTGACTTGTGAGCTACTGTTTCAAAGCAATCTGCTGATTAACTATATTTCACTGCTATCTACTGCAATTCATTACTGTTTAACTGCATTTTACTGCATTTCGTTGCTGTTTAACTGTATTTTTTCATACTGCGAGTTCTATTCTTTTGACTATAAGTAATTAATCTGTGCTTCATTGTGAGATTTTTCTTACTGAGTTCTTAACCATTAAATTGAGTAGCATAGTCTAGATACAGGTCTGTGGCATCCAGAGCTTCAGCTGCATGGTTTTTAACCCTTTTTGAGGTATTCCAGCTACAAGTTTTCCCTAAGTAGCACTTGTGTTATCACCTAGCAGTACTACTTGTAGACCTTTCTCACTTTACCCTCTTAGCTCTTTCTGTTTCTGACAAATATGGATGGACAATTTCCTACATTTTCTCCTGCCAGTCTGGTTGATATGGGCATCCTGAAACAGTGTAGAAACTGCCTCATGTACACCAAACACCACCCACACCCACACCTACACAACACACTCCCACATATGCGGAGGCCCTCAACAAAAGCATACCCAAACAAAAGAGACCTCAGAGGCATAAATGCATGCAAACTCCACTGCCCACCACACCACACATAGTCCACACATCTATGTCTCGCAGCCACTAAGGCCTAAACATAAACCCAACATATTAGTCATAGGAGACTCCATTGTGAGACGCATAGCTGTGCCCCTCACCAGGCTGGATAAGGAGAAAGTCATGGTTAGTTTTGTCAGGTGCCAGAATCCACCATATCACCAATGCACTCAAGTCTCTCAACAGGTACTGTTATGACTCTGTCATAGTCCATGTTGGAGTGAACGACTTGAGACGTACCTTCCTGGACTATATGAAGGGAGACATGATTGAGCTCGCTGAGTATGTGTCCCAGGCAGGTATGTCCCTAGCCTTAAGCAGCATTCTACCATCACCCAGAATGATGCCTCAATACAGACAGAAAATGACTGACTTTAACAACTGGCTTAGTTTCTGATGTCATTCAAAGGGGATCCAGTACCAGACAGCCTGGGATGACATGATTGACAAGCTACGATGCTTTGCCAGAGATGGCCTGCATCTGTCTCCCTTGGGCTTCAGGTTCCTGGCAAAGGTTTTTCCCTCCCCTAGAGTGCCTTTTTTAGGTAATGCCATGAGGTCAAAACTACCAACATGAAAATTTCATCAAATATAAATTAAAGGTCATGCTGCTAAATGCTAGAAGTCTAAACATGAAACTGCACTTATTGCAAGCATTCCTAACCCGGGAAGAAGTTGACATTTGTGCAGTCAGAGAAACCTGGCTCAAAGTTGCAGAGAGCACCCCAGCCATACCAGGTTACTCATCCTATCATTCATTCAGACCCCAAGCCGTGAGCAGCAAAACAAAAGGAGGTTGAGCTGCAATATATATAAAAGACATACACATCTCTAGGCTGGTCCAACAGTATGATGCACAGAAAATACTCCAAGTGCAGTTAACACTTGACAAGATCCCTATTCAAATCATAGCTAGCTACAGGCCTCCATCTCTGTCTCAAGATGTCCACGCCACCTATCTGGATCTCTTCGACTCTATCAAGATTCAACACTTTACCCTGATCCTGGGTGACTTTAACTATTCAACCATAGATTGGAAGAAATACTCATGCCAGAACACAAATGCCCAGAGATTCCTTGATTTCATCAATGCAAATGCCTTGGACCAGTTGGTTGACACCCCCACAAGAAGTGAAAATATCTTGAACTTGGTATTAACCAACATGAGTAACCACTGCAGCATCCCTACAGTGTCATCATCCCTGGTAAGATCTGACCACAAAGCAGTCACTTTTGAAGTCACCATCTCCCCCGACCCCCCCCCCCCCCAGCTAGGGTCAAACAAAAAAATCTTTTCCAAAGCTAATTACAACCTCCTGAGGAAAGGCATAAACAGCTTCACAACCCCCTCCGCCTCCACAGAAACTGGCACATATGTCAAAACTTACACCAAAGTACTATATGAGCATTTATATAGCTGCATGGAATCAGTAATACCAGACAGGATGAAATCCTCCTCCTCCTCAAGGAAGAGTAAACCTGTCTGGTGGACATCTACAATAAATAAACTCTATAGAAAAAGGAAAAAATTGCTGTCCAGGACCAAGAAGGAGCATGTGTCTAATTGGAAGCAATCTCTCCTTAGCCTGAACAAGCAAATAAGAGCACTAGTGAAATCCTCCAAAGCAAACTTCGAGTCCAAACTGGCCACATCTACTAAAGACAATTATAAGGCTTTCTTCACTTATGTCCGCAATCTCAAGGGAAGCACCCAGATCTGCTCAAAACTGGTTGTCAAGGACACCACATACACAAACCCTGTAGATATAGCCAACCTGCTGGCAGACAGGTTCAGTGAAAACTTCTCTCCTCTGTCCCCCCATCAGTAAAACAGGACATCCCCAGTACCTGCCCCCCTTCCCTTACCTCTAGGGAGCAAGTCATCACTGCCCTCTCAAAGGCAAAAAATACAGCCTCCATGGGACCCGATAATTTCCCAGGCTGTATCGTACATGAACTCAGGAAAGAACTTGCAGCACCATTAGGCATCCTAGTCAACCAAAGCATGCGTACTGGCTTCATCCCAGCAGAGTGGAGGACAGCTACTGTCATCCCTTTTCTCAAAGGTGGAATGTCCACTGATCCAGGAAATTATAGACCCATCAGTCTAACTAGCCTGATCTGCAAGGCCATGGAGTGGATTATCATGGACCTCATAAACAAGAACATTGGCAACCTCCAGACACTTGATCCCATACAGTTTGATTTTGTCAAGGGGAGGTCATGCCTGTTAAATTTGGCCGACTTCTTTGAGAGTGTCACCAAGGCCATAGACGAGGGGAAGATGGTGCACATTGCGTATCTTGACCTGGCCAAGGCCTTCAATATAATTCCCCACTCAGGTTTAATAGATAAACTCTCTCAACTAGGCATCAATCCATATGTTACCAGATGGGTAGCAAACTGGCTCACTGATCGTACCCACCTAATCAAAATAGGGGAAGACACCTCAAGTAGTAGACCTCTAACAAGAGGTGTATCCCAGGGATCAGTCTTGGGGCTTCTGCTGTTTGGGATATGCTTTTCAGAGGTGCAAGCCAAATCTAGTGGGCTATGACTGACCAAGTTTGAGGATGACTGCAAGCTGGGTGCTGCCATCAATTCCCTAAGTGATGTGGACATCCTCCAAGAGGGTCTCACCCAAACAAATGACTGGTGCCAGAAACATGGCCTCAAACTGAATGACAAAGAATGCATCATCATCTCTTTTGGGGAGAATGATGTCCCTACAAATTATCACATTGATAATAAGGCACTAAGCACACAATCCGTCGTGAAAGACTTGGGAACCCAGGTTGATAGCAAACTGACTTTTGACCACCATATTCCCTCCATTGTACAGAAAGCTTTCTACATGGCTTACCTCATTAGTAAGAGTATCTCTTCCAGGGACAAGGTGGCCATGACATCCCTGTATTCTTCTCTTATAAGACCAGTTATTGAATAAAATGCCCCTTTCGGCATATACCTCACAAAGCACACACATCAGCTGGAGAGACCACATAGATTCCTCACCCGGAGAATACAGGGTCTCAAACATCTACCCTACACAGATGGGCTACAAGCCCTGTCCCTCTACTCAGTATCCTACAGATTCCTCAGAGGTGACCTCTGTCTGGTATACAAAGCAATCTCAGACCCCGCCCCTGATGGGACTGCTGTATATCCGCAAGTCAAGCTCTACTCGAGTAACCCACATGCAAGACCTCAACCTGGTCTGTGACATCAGTAGGACTTATTGGCAGGACAGCTTTATGTCCCAGAGACTCCCCTTTTTGTGGAATAGACTCCATCTCCACATAAAGCAGAGTACCTCATTAAACCTTTTTAAATACAACCTGGATAACTGGATGCGGAACAGAAAATACACCCCTGGGTTGGAACATGGGCTAAATTCTTGACTAGGCTTGTAAGGGCTTCAGGGCCAATAGTCTAATAACTTCCTATGATCCTATGAGCTACCACACAAGACCAAGTCCTAAAAGTGCTATCAAAAACTAAAAATGGTGAATCAGTGGGTCCAAACAATAATACTGGATGCATCTTAAATAGCATGAAACACAATTTAGCTCCCACCCAACAACACTGTTCGACCTCAGCCTCCATACAGGTTTTGTACCAAGTGAATGGCAAACAGCTATTTTCTCCAGGATAAGGGAGGACCTTCCACAGAACGAGGCAACATATAAGTCTGACCAGTTTTACACGCTAAGCTATGGAAAGATTTATCATGGAATTAATCATTTAAGACACAGGGAACCTCCAAACACTGGACATATCTCAGTTTGGATTCATCAAGGGCAGGTCATGTTTACTCAGCCTGCTGGATTTGTTTTAAAAGGTTACAAAACCAGTGGATGAAGGTAAACTGGGACTTGCAGCCTACCTTGACCTGGCCAAAGCTTTTGACACAATGCCCCACTCAGGTATAGTAGAAAAGCTAAATAAACTGTGAATAAACTTCAGTGGCACCTGATGGCTTGCCAACTGGCTCACAGATAAGACGCAAGAAATCAAAATAGGGGAAATTACCTCTAGAAGGAGACCAGTCACCAGTGGAATCCTCCAGGGTTCTGTGCTGGGACCACTCCTGATTGGCATCTACTTTTCTGAAATAAAAGCCAGTACCACTCCAATAGTGACAGAAGAGGAAAAAAGGAAAATTGTAGCTTTGTAGTACTAACGGGTTGCTGTCAAGGGAGGAGGATTACAATGGCTTACATTCCACCTAAAACAGGTATAATGGAGCTTAAGAAAATTCTGGGAGAAATAATCAGCTTTCAGCAAGGAATATTACTTATAGGTGGGGGATGGAATTTGATTTGCAACAGTGGAGATGTGTCTGGGGGCCTAGAAGGGAAATATAACAAAGGAGGGTAGATTTTTAAAGAATTTTATGAAAATATTGGCATGGAAGATGTGAATTCAGTACTAGAAGTTTAAAGTGAATTTACATATTATTCCCCAAGGTAGAAAACCTGGGCTAGGGTAGACAGAAGTTATATTTCACAGAAACATGTACATTTAATTGAAATATACATCCAATAATGATTTCAGATCATGCACCAATAATAACTAAAATAAAAATGCAGGGTAAAAAAATAAAAATAAGACACTGGCACTTCCCTACCTATCTGTTAAAAAAGAGGAATTTTAGGAATGGGTATTGGAAATTAGTTGGGAGTTATTAGGGAAGATAGAAATTTCTTCTGAAAATATAACTAGGGAGTGGGATAAAATTGAAATAGAGTTTAAAAATAGGGAGGAAATAAAAGAAAGACAGATATGGTTAAGAAGTAACGAGAATTATTTAAAAGGACTGACAAAGGTTAAAGTATTGCAAAATAGGGGGAATCTCACAGAACAAGGAGAGGAGCAATTGTAGAGTGCTAAACAAAAAATAAGGGATTACCTTGGTAATATGCATGAGGCTTGAAAGACTGCTATTAAGTAACTGTTTTTTTGATAACTCCAGAGCACAAAAATGTTTAGCACAATTACTCAGGCAACAGAAAGTAGAAAAGGTTGTCACCAAGCTTAGGGAGCCTATAACAAGGAAAATAACCAGAGATCCTGTAGAAATACTAGAAATATTTTGTTCATTTTACGAAAATCTGTATAAAGCAGAAAAATATGGAAATAAAGAAAAGGTGCATATAGAATTTTTTTATGGAAGAATTAAATATGCCAAGGTTAGAGGTAGAAGAGGCTCAATTGCTAACAGGATAGGAGGAGATGAGCTAAAAATGGTGATGTATAATCAAACCAATCTACTGGAAAGTCCCCAGGAATAGATGGTATTCCTGTGGAAATTTGAAACGAAGGGAAGAAACTGATAAAGATCTGGAAAGTTTTGTTTAATAGTATTTTAAAAGGTGATAAAGCACCAACATCCTGGAAGAAAGCAGTGGTAGCTGTAATACCTAAAGGTGGTAAAGACACATCAGATCCAGCTTCATACAGGCCCATTTCAATACTAAGCCATGATTATAAAGTGTTTATATCTATAATGGCTAAAATAATGGCAAATGTGATGCCAAAGTTGACAGATATGGATCAATGAAGTTTTATGGAAGGGAGAAAAACATTTGACAACATTAATAGAACAATGATGATCCAGAGGGAAGCAGAATGTAAAATAAAATACCACTGTTGTTGGTGGGTCTTGATGTAGATAAAGAATTTGACAGAGTAAGCTGGGATTTTATAAGTAGGGCAATGGAAGCATTTCCATCCCCCTGATTATAAGGTTGATTAGGAGGATATATGAGGGATTGGAGGTAAAAATTAAAGTGGGTGGGTCCTCTGGCAAGTTCAATTTGAGCAGAGGAACCAGGCAGGGGTGTCTTCTTTCCCCTTTGTTATTTGCATTATATTTAGAACTATTGCCAAAAGAACATAAGGGACTCAGAAATTCAAGGATATAATTGGCATGGTAGTCAAGAAAAGCTGGCTTTATTTGCAGATGATATTATTTTATACATGATAAAACCAGAAAAGGATATTTCAGTGTTGTGGAATATTTTGCAACAGTTTCAAATCTTCAGAATACAAAATTAATGAAGATAAAAGAAAAGCAATAACTGTAAACTATGTACCCACACACAAATTGGTTCAGTAATACTCTTAAGGGGACATGATAAAATGAAATACTTAGGAGTATGAATTAAAAAGGGATGGCAGCTAATGATATCCGGGAAGAAACTAAACAAAAGGTAATACAAAAACTGAGAAACTGGAAGCTCTGTTTTATGGATACTGATAGCAAGATATAAGCAGTGAAAATGTTTTAGTCCCTTTAGTTTTATATACAGGTCAGGAATATATTTATCAACTAGAGGAGAAGTTGTGGATAGCAATTAATAAAGAGTTGAAGGATTTTTTTCTGGGAAGGGAATATGTCAAGAGTCAAATGGGATGAGCTACAGGGCTTGTTTGTCAGTCCACGTCTTTTCCTTTTTCAATGCACAGGTTAATAAGAATAGCCTATTTTCTTACCAAGTTTTCTGATAACTGCAAACAGAGAAGGATTGTCCTCACCCACTCAGATACAGCAATTCTCTAGAAAGGGTTAGATAGGGCCTGTACCTTTGCAAAATAATGATCTGACCTTCAGAGTTAAGAAATACATCATATAACAACTTTTGGGAAGGAGGTGGTCCTTGTAGCCTACCGTAGTAAAGGAAACTCATTTAGGATAGCTCTGCAGCCTTAAAAAAAGACCTCACAGTTGACTTGCAGATCACTAGAATGATTAAAAAAGGCCTTCAGTTTGACTCAAACAAAACTAATAAAGGTGAAGGAGCCCTTTGAGAGTGAGAGATACAGGCTTAGGTTACAATTTTATCAATTTTACTTTTTTAAAATAAAAAATGTATTTTATTTTTATACCAGTCTACTTTTTTACTAGCTAATCATCAAAGCTTGATTTTACAGTCTACTAAATGTTTTAATCAGAGCAGAGGTCTAGCAGTTAAAAGGACAGGTGAACATAGGCAGACCAGCAGATGAATGGACATTTAGACAGCTTGGGTACTTGAAAAATGTTGCATCCACATCCCTCCCCCACCCCCCATTAGGGAAACCACAGTAAAAAATTTCTCCAAAGCCAACTTCACGCTTCTTAAGACAGAAGTGGCAAACTTCACAACACCCATGCTGACGGACAATAGAGGTATGACTGCTGAATCCTACACAAATGCACTTTATAAGTACTTACATGAGTGCATGGATCGTGCAATCCCTAACAGAACCAAGATGCTATCCTCCAAAAAAAGGAAGCCAATCTGGTGGTCCCCTGCCATAAACAAACTCTACAACAGAAGAAAGAAACTGTTGCAAAAAAGAGTAAAATCCCATGATTGGAGAACCTCCCTGGTCAGCTTCAGTAAGAAGCTGAGATCCCTCATAAAATCCTTCAAAGCTAGTTATGAAAACAAAATCGCCACTGACTCTAAAGACAACCACAAAGCATTCTATAGCTATGTCAAGAATCTCAATGGCAACACTCAGATCTGCTCTGAGTTACAGCACAATGGCACTAAATATACAGAACCAACGGATATTGCCAACATCCTGGCAGATAGGTTCAGTGCTAACTTTACCCCTCTGTCATCCCCTAAAGGGCCCATCTCTATACCAGAAGAATGCAAAGTTCCTGTAATCACGGCTGCACAGGTAAAAAACACACTATCCAAAGCCAAGAACACAGCATCCATGGGACCTGACGACATCCCAGGCTGTGTTCTACATGAACTACAGAACGAACTGGCACCCCACCTAAGTACCATGTTCAATCATAGCCTCGCCTCAGGCTATGTGCCCACTGAATGGCGCACAGCGACAGTTATCCCACTCCACAAAGGGGGAGCCACCACAGACCCCAGAAACTACCGCCCCATTAGCCTAACGAGCCTAGTCTGCAAGGCTATGGAGCGTATCATCATGGAAATTATAAACAATGACATTGGTAATCTCCAAACTCAGGACCCCACCCAGTTCGGGTTTGTAAAAGGCAGATCATGTCTCCTAAACCTGATAGACTTCTTTGAAGCAGTCACAAAAGCCGTAGATGAAGGTAAGGTGGTTCACACAGCCTATTTAGATCCCGCCAAGGCTTTTGACACCATCCCCTCTGGAATTATAGATAAACTCACTAAACTAGGTATAAATCCCTATGTCACAAGATGGGTTGCCAACTGGCTCACTGACAGAACCCACACTGTGAAAGTAGCAGACTCCAAATCCAGCTTCAGACCAGTGACAAGTGGAGTACCACAGGGTTCAGTCCTGGGTCCTCTTCTGTTTGGTATCTACTTCTCTGAAGTACAGGCCAACACAGAAGGTCTTTATTAAAGTTCGCAGATGACTGCAAACTAGGAGCCATAATCAAAACTCCAAAAGATGTGGACATCCTACAAAAGGGCCTTGCTGAGACAGATGCCTGGTGTCAAAGCCATGGCCTCAAGCTCAATGCCAAAAAGGGCATTGTCATTCCTTTTGGTAAAAACTCAGTACCCATGAACTACCACATAGGTGGTAGTGTACTTAACACTGAAAGTGTGATAAGAGACCTTGGGACACAGGTGGACAGTAGTCTCTCCTTTGATAATCACATCACCACAGTAGTCAGGAAATCCTTCTATGTGGTACACCTCATCACAAAAGCTTTCTCATCCAGGAAAAAAGAGGTCATTGTTCCCCTCTACTTGTCACTCATTAGACCCATTATAGAGTACAATGCCCCTTTTGGTATGTACCTCACAAGACATCTACAACAACTGGAAAGGCCACAGAAATACCTCACAAAGAGGATTACTGGCCTCAAAGAGATGCCCTATGCAGACCGTCTCAAAAAACTGCAGCTTTACTCCTTGCATATCGTCTACTCAGAGGCGATCTCTGCCTAACACACAAAGCTATGTCAAACCCAGAGCTTTTAGACATGCTCCACTTAAAGAAATCCCAATCCCTACGAGCTACACGCTCTAGGGACCTAAACCTCGTCACCACAATAAACAGAACATGCTGGAGGGATAGATTCCTGTCCCAGAGACTTCCCATACACTGGAACAAACTACCTATCTATATCAAACAAAGCTCCTCATTAGCACTCTTCAAGAAAAATCTTGATGATTGGATGGGAGATAGGAAATTCACCCCGGGATCACTTCTGTGGCTCTGCTCGACAGTGGCACAGGAAAATAATTTTCTTGGGTGGCGAAAGCCAGGGTACCTTTGGCTAGGCTTATATAGGCCCTAGGGCCAATAGCCTAGTACCTACCTATGAACCTATGTCCAGTCTTTTGCCTTGCAGTTAACTCCTCAGTACTTGCCAACCAACATACCTCCCAACTGCTATAATATGGAACTATGAACAAGCAAAGCTGCTTGGGTTGAGATCCAAAGGGGACATACTAGAAATGATGTGGGAATTGTGGAGATGGAGTATCTTCTGAAGACAGTGAGAGATGTCATTAGAATTAGTGACAGACTCATGACAATCATTGTAAAGGCAGATCAGCATTTATAATCTCAGCCTATGCTCCACAACAGGGTTGTGATGGTGAGAAAAACAGTTAATTCAGGCAGCAGTTGCAGGCCTTCTAGATAAATCAGGAGAACATGAATTGGTGTTGATAATGAGAGACCTGAATGCTCATATCTGGACAAACAGAACAGGATATGAGAACTACTTCAGTCCACGTGTGGGCAACAGGAATAGGCAATTCTAGACTTCTACTTAGCAAATGACTTGATGGTAGCCAACAAGTGGTTCAACAAGGCAAATAGTCACAGAATCACATAAAAGAGTGACCAAGAAGCAATTTAGATAGACTTTCATCAAGTGAGAAAAGGGCATTGGGATAGAATCAGATATTGCTGATTCCCAGCAAACAGTTGTCCCACAGCATAAACCACTGCTGGCCACCATCAGATGCAAGGAGTGGTCACAGAAGGCTCTGAGGTCAATAGATACTAGGCTGAAGACCTGGAAGTTGACTGGAGCAAAAGTACAAGGGTTCAAAGAAATACTTTGGGCTTTAGCACCTCAGGAAGAAGATGAAATTGGTAGAGGTGTAGAAGACGAATGGCGGTGTTTCAAAACAGCACGTGTGAAAACAATAGAACAGATATGCAGTTAAACCAGGTATGTAAATAAGGTACATGAGGAAAGCTGGTGGTGGAATGCAGATGTCCAGGAAGTTATTAAAAGAAAGGAGTGCAGGAAAAAGTGGGCAATAGAAAAGATGGATCAGGATAAGAGGGAATACTGGCTGGCTAACAGAGAGGCTAAGAGAGCAGTTGTAATATCAAAGAACAAGACATCAGATGTACTCTACCAGCTTCTGGAAAGTGACTAGGTAGATTACACAAAGAAACTCTATCAGGATGCTGGGCAAAGACAGAAAGATAAAGAAAACAGTCATCAGACACTATTCATAATGGAGGCGAGCAACAACCTGCTCACCAGACCACAGGACATCAAAAGCAGATGGAAGCAGCACTTCCAGTAGCTTCAGAATGAAGAAAACCCCACAGAAGCTATACTGCACTATATATAGCCTATGTTGAAAGAGCAAGAAGAGCTCGCTCTAGAAGTAATAAGAACAGCACTAAGGAAAATGAAGTCAGTGAAAGCAGCAGGCTAAGATGAGGTTACAGCAGATCCGATCAAGATGTTGGGTGAGTCAGGTGAGAAATGGAAGCCACTTATGGTGAGAACGGCATAACTGGAAAATAAGCATCCTAGTGCCAGTGCACAAGGACAAAAGGACACTCACAGCTGTGGGCAGTATAACAGTATAAAACTCCTGTCACACTGTATGAAAGTTCTGGAGAAGGTGATTGAAAAATTAATACTCAGAGTAGTAGAAAGTAAGATGAGAGATAAGCAGTTTGGATTCAGAGCAGGATACAGAGCAAATCTACCCAATGTTTGCAGTGAGACAGATAGTGGAAAAGAAGCTGCAGATAAGGAAAGACTCCAACTGGGCATTCCTAAACATGCATATAAAGGTCCTAAGAAAGACGATTTTGGCAGTCCTGCAACAGTCTGAATTCCCAGAAACACTGGCAGAATTAGTGCAGCCTATGTATAAGAATCCAATGACAGAAGTACAGTCAGTGCTCAGACTCAAGGGGGTTGATCCACTGGGAATGGAGGCTCATCAGGGTTCAGCTCTCTGTTTGTTGTTGTTCATGCTAGTGTTGGACTACATTAGCAAACAGGTTGGAGGGGCAGGTATACAAAGCAGTCATGTAGCCAGGTGCTTTCCAGGCAGTGTGCATGGGTTGCTATTTTGACCAGGCATGTAAATTTGGCAAGGTAAGTACAGCAGCTGGGAGGAGAAAGTAGGAATTTTATGGGTTGATTAGGTGGTGATTGGGATATTTAGGCTTGGGATTTGGGTTAGGGAGCTGATAAGAGTTTTAGAGTTAGGATTAGGGAATGGAGTTTGGGATTAGGGACATGGACCAAATGGGAGTTTTAACTTTGTGGAGTGAAATTTGGGATTAGTATTAGAGAGTGAGTGAGTGAGTGAGTGAGTGAGTGAGTGAGTGAGTGAGTGAGTGAGTGAGTGAGTGAGTGAGTGAGTGAGTGAGTGAGTGAGTGAGTGAGTGAGTGAGTGAGCAGGTGAGTGAGTGAGTGAGTGAGTGAGTGAGTGAGTGAGCGGGTGAGTGAGTGAGCGGGTGAGTGAGTGAGTGAGTGAGTTTTAGTTATAGGGAGTGAGTTTTGATATTAAATTTGAGGAGTGAGTGGGAATTTAGTTTAGGTTTAGTATTAGGACTAGTGAAGGAGAGAGTTACAGATTTAGGGAGTGGAGTTTGGGATTAATTACGGTAGGGGAATGCTTAGGAGTTTTAAGGTTAGGGCTAGAGAACAGTACTTGTCATCAGAGTTACAGGTTTAGGGAGAAAAGTTTGGGATTAGGTTTAGGGAGCAAGTGGGAATGTTAGAATTATTGAGTTGGTTTTGGGATTACGGCTAGGGTGCAATGGTAAAGTTAAGAGTTAGGGGGTGAGGCTTGACATTAGGGTTAGGGAGCAGGAGGGATATTTTGTATTAAAGTGGGTGTTCTGGATGGGTGTATGTATGGCTGTAGTGGGATGAAGCACCTGGAAGGCTAGGTACTTTCTGTTTTGAGCAAGTGGCATTGATCAGGGAAAGTGAAAAATAATAACATACAAAACCCTGCACAACTTCCTGAGTGACAAAAAAATCTAACCAAGACCTCTCTTGCCCAAAAAACAAAGAACTGATTCAAAAAAAAAAAAAAAAACACCTAACAAGACCACCAGATTTACTTTGTCTAAATTCTGGTACTGTTAGAGAATTCTTTTTCAGGAGTAATGTACATGGTTGGAATTAGGGGCAGGAGGAGGGATAGGGTTAGAGTTAGCAGACATGAGCAAGGTGGTCCTTACTCATGCTTGCTAACCCTAACACTAACCCTATCCCTGCTCATAACCTCTACAATGCACATGATCTCCCCAGAAAACTTTCTCAAGTACATAAATTACACCCATGCACACAGTTAAACCTACCCCCTTACATAGGCTTATCTCTAATCCTAACCTACAAACAATCACTCATATATCACTACCCACAATGCTACTCACTTACTATAACCTAAATCACTTCCCAACCACCATATGAACTTTTAGCAAAACATTTGAAAAAATAAATAAAATAAACCCATTTCACTCTGTTGGCAAACTGGAATATGTATATGAGTATATATATATATATATATATATATATATATATATATATATATATATATATATATATATATTTATGTGTGTGTGTGCGTGTGTGTGTGTGTGTGTGTGTGTATGTATGTATATATATATATATATATATATATATATATATATATATATATATATCAGTCTACTGCTCTACATAGAAAATACACTTCTTCGAAATAGAGCAGTAGACCCTACACTTCAGCGAAATTCCACTTAAATGAAAGTGCACTTTTGCTGAAGTCTAGTTCCCCGGGCTACCCAATAAAAAAAAAAAAACACTAAAACATGTTTTTGCAGGGGGGCAAGCCCTCCTGCACCCCCCATGTGGGGGGCTGTGCCCCCTTCTTTAATATACCAACTCTAAGATCGCACTACAGCAGGGAAAAGGGAATATTAAATGAAATGAATGGGAAAAAGTGCCCAAATACAAACTTCTTCTTCTTTCTGCTTTTTCCACTTAGGGGTCGCCACAGCGGATCACCTGTCCGCTCATGATTGGCAGTGGAGTTTTACGGTGTCGAGTTGCCAGCCCGTTGCCCAACCTTCCAAAGAAGGCACACACACACTCACACCTAGGGCCAGTTTAGAGTGTCCAATCCAACTACAGCATGTCTTTGGGATGTGGGAGGAAACCGGAGCACCCGGAGGAAACCCATGCGACCACAGGGGGGGCATGCAGACTCCGCACAGAAGGCACCCCAGCCAAGGATCGAACCAGAGAACCTCTTGCTGTGAGGTGGCAACGCTAACCGCTGCACCACCGCAACCAAAAAATAAGGCACTGGAGGGTTCACCAGGTAGCAAACCAACTTTAATGAACACACATTGTGTTCATTAAAGTTAAATGAACATGAAGTTGCTGATGAAAGCACTGTGGTCCAGTTTAAGGCATTTTGTTGTTTTGTGTGTTCATTAAAGTTGGTTTGCTACCTGGTGAGCCCTCCAGTGCCTTATTTTTTGGTTATTTGTTTGGAAAAGGGAATATTCCCATTAAGCGCTGTAGCGTGACTACCAAAGTCAATGTTAAAATTTTCACTACTTCGAACAAGTGGACTCGGTGAAGTGGGGTTCAAAGTAGTGAAACTTTGAACATGTTGACGGATCCCATATATATATATATATATATATATATATATATATATATATATATATATATATACTTTGTGAACTTCTAAATATAAAAAATAAAAAAATAAATAAAACGAAAAGCGGCTGCAACAACAGATAAACTTTTAAATATTTAAATAAATAAAAATACGCAGACTAAGAACAGATAAAAAGAAGTTATGTCTTACCATAACATTCCATCTGTGTTGTTGATCTTCTTCCATTCATCACTGATGGTTCAGTTCCGAGCCCTCGGAACCATGTCAGCCTAATACCAAGCTCGCGTGCACCAAAAACTCTCGAGCTAAGCTGCTACCCACAATGCCCTTGTCCCTGTTACCTCAGATCGAGTTTGCTTAAGACATATAGAAGTAAAAGCAGAGGCCATTTCTACACAAAAACCCTGAAAACACCACAAGGACCTATGAGATCCACCAGGAGCCTTTGGTGGGGGACAGAGGGTGGGATGTGATGAATGGAAGATCAAAAACACAGATGGAACGTTATGGTAAGACATAACTTCTTTATCTGAAGTTGTTAATCTTGTTTCCATTCTTCACTGATGGGACAGAATCCCAAGCTACCTGAAAAACCTGGGTGGCCTTTATAGAAGAACATTCGTGAGCACCATTGAGCCAAAGGCCGCTCTTCCCCTAGAGACCATATCCAACTTGTAATGTTTGATGAAAGTGTGAGGTTTAGCCCAAATGGCTGCTGCGCAAATGTCATCCATAGAAGCTCTCAAGTGAAAAGCAACAGAAGTTGCTATAGCTCTAGTTGAATGTGCTTTGATATTGTGTGGTTTAGGCTCATTTGTACATGAATATGAAAAAGCAATACCATCTCTGAGCCACTTTGATAAAGTGTAATTTGAAACAGCATATCCCATTCTTGGACCAGAGAAGGAAATGAAAAGCTGGTCTGTCTTGTGGATAGATTTAGTCCTATCTAGGTAAAAACGTAGTTGCCTATGCACATCCAAGGAGTGTAAACAGTATTCTCCTTTATTGGAATAGTTCGGGAAAAACACTGGGAGCTCGATGGATTGGTTCACAGAAAAATCAGAAATCGCTTTGGGGAGAAAAGATGGATTAGTACTTAGTGATACTCTGTCTTTATGAAAATTTAAGTACGGGCTCTTGATGCATAAGGCTTGTAATTCTGATATCCGTCTAGCTGATGTGACAGCTACCAAAAATAGAGATTTCCATGATAGGAATTTGAGATCACATTTTGCAGCAGGCTCAAAAGGGGGTAAAGAGAGAGAGAGACTGTAGTACTAGGGAGAGATTCCATGCCTTTAACGGACGCCTGATTGGAGGTCTGCTATGAAACAATTCTTTGAGAAAGGTCTTGCATAGGTGGGTGGAGATAAGCGGAGTGCCCTCTAATCTGTTATGAAAGTTGGAAATAGCTGCTAAATGGACTCATATGGTAGAAGCTGATGCTCCATTCTCAAAAAACTCAGAAAGGTATTGAAGTATAACAGAGACCGGAGCTGAGAAGGGATCTAACATCTGTTCTTTAGGCCAAAGAGCAAATCTTTTCCATTTATCTCTGTAAAGTTTTCTGGTGGATGGCTTATGGGAGGCCAGAATTATATTGTGAACAGGTGAGGAAAGGGTTTCCTGCCTGGTGACTAATGGAAGTGGAGAAACCAAGCTATCAGCTTGAAAGTGGACAGATTTGGGAGAGTCAACCCTTGGGGGTGAGAAATTAAGTCTGGATGAGTGTCCAGGATCCATGGAGGTTGGAACAGGTGAGGCCGGAGGAAGGGGAACCACACTTGACAAGGCCAGAATGGGGAAATGAGGATCACGTTGCATCTCAACCGAATTGCTTTCTTTAAAAATAGGGGTAATAAGGGAATTGGAGGATAAGCATAGAGGAGATCCGTGGGCCAATTGTGAGTCAGAGCATCTCTCGGGGTCACCCCCACTGGGGGAAAGAGGGCAAAAAAAGCTGCTGCATTTGTTGTTCGAAGGGGAGGTGAAGAGATCACAACAAGGCTGGCCCCATCGGCTGAAAATTTCTGCCGTCACTTTTGGATTGAGAGACCACTTGTGTGGAAGGAGGATACATCTGCTCAGTCTGTCTGTAATCATGTTGGAACTCCCTGGGCTATGCGTTGCTATAAGAAAGCGGTCGGAAGCTATTGTCCAGTGCCAAATCCTCATGGCCTCTCGACAAAGGGGGTAGGGTTTAGTTCCTCCTTGTTTGTTTATGTACCAGACTACTGACATATTGTCTGATGGAATCTCAATTGTTCCTGATGGAAGGAGTGGATGTAATGCCTGTAACGCCAACAGAACTGCTCTCAACTCCAGAACATTGATATGCAGGTTGGCCTCTAAGTTCAACCATGTGCCTTGGACTGTCTTTCCCTAAAAATGGCCCTCCCACCCTATCAGGGAAGCGTCCATAGTCTCTGTGGCATTGGGTTGATGTGTCTGAAAGGGGCGAAACCAATGTTCTGCATCTGGTCTCATCCACCAGAGGAGATCTTGCTTGCAAGAGTTGGTAATGAGGATCTGTGAGTTTAGGGGGTGAAGATTTGCCAACCATTGGGGCAATAGGAGCCATTGTAACAGTCTCATGTGTAATCTTGCCAGAGGAACTATCAGAATGGCTGCCGCCATGGACCCCAGAGCCTGGAGAACTTCTCTTGTTGACACCTTTCTTTGACAGAGTATCACCCGTACTTGCAATCTTAACCTCTGAAGCCTGTGAGCTGTTAGAGATACCAGGCATGTTCGAGTATTGAAAACTGACCCTATAAATTCCAGCTGTTGGGTAGGTTGTAAATTGGATTTCTCCCACTATATGGTGATGCCTAAGGACTCTGCTAGAGAGAGTGTGTAATGGAGGGCCATAGTCAGAAGATGTTTGGTGGGGGCGGAAAGGAGCCAATCATCTAAAAATGGAAACACCTGGAATCCTTGAAGTCTCAGATGAGCTGTGCTAGACATTTCGTGAACACTCAGGGGGCCGTCGAGAGACTGAATGGCAGGGCTCGGAACTGGTAATGATTGGCTCCTAGCCAGAAGCAAAGGAGACTCCTGGAGCATTTGTCCATTTTGATGTGGTAATACACATCCCAGAGGTCTATCGAGCACATCCAAACATCCTTCCATAAAAAAGGAAGAATGGATTGAATAGTGAACATGCAGAATTTGGTTTGAACCACTGATTTGTTTAAATGGCTGAGATCCAGAATGGGGCTCCAGTCCCCGGTCTTTTTTGGTACCAAAAAGAATCTTGAGTAAAAATCGGATCCTCATTGGTCTGGAGGGACTGGTTGGATGACTCTTTTTTTTGACACAGCTTTCTTATCTCTGAAGCCACTTCTTCCCTTTCATTGGGTGGAACATCGGGAAAGTTCTTTGTAGGTTTTGGATGGGAGGTTAGAGGAATGTAATAGCCTCTAGAGATCTCTGCAATCACCAATCATTTGTAATAGAGCACCAGGCAGTTTGGTGCAGAGAAAAACGAACCCGACTGCTTCCAGAGGAAAGCAATTGGGCAATGCTTCAGGAGCGTTGATAAGACCGCTTGGACAAAGAATCCCTGGAGTCTTGGTTTTGGGGACCCCCTCTGTCCCTAAAGGGGCATCTTCCACCATTGGAACCCCCTCTGCCTCTAGGGGAATCCTCACCACGTGCCTTACAGAAAGAACCTTGAGATTTCTTGTGCCATATTTTCCCACTCCTCTGGTTCCTGGAAAAGGAATGGTGGGGTTTGGAAAAATGTAGGCCAATGGCAGACAAAGTCTTTCCATCCTGCTTGTACCTGGCCAGTGTATCCTTTACTTTAGAACTAAATAAGAAGATGGTTAAATAGGGGCATTCAAAAAAGAGGACTTGAAGGAGTCTGCGAGGTCACAGATGCACATCCAGGCATGACACCTCATGACTATGCCTGCACCCACAGCTCTAGCTGCCCCTTCGGTTGTGTGGGAGAGCAACCTCATGGACAAATTGGAGATAGATTCAATGGTGGCAAGTTGAGAGGCAACCTTATCTCGTGCCCCGTCAGAAACTTGACCCGCGAGGGCTCCAGAGATTTCGGTAATCAGATCTCTTTGGAGTGTCATGAAATGTGCCAAGTAGTTCAGGGACCTGACAGCAAAGGTCGCTAAAGCAAAAACTCACTTCCCCAATCTGTCCACAGCCCGGGACTCTCTGTTGGGTGGGTGAACAGTAGGACTTTCTTCTGCTAGATCCTTTTTAGTGACCGCTGCCACCACCATAGCATCAACTGGCAAACCTCTAGACCAGTGGGGGGTGCTACTCCGGTGGGGAAAGAATCTTATCTGATCTCTGGGGAATGGCCTCAATAGAGTCAGGGTTCTTCCATACACACTGCACGATGAGCTGGACTAACTCGCCGGCAGGTGGGGGTCACCCAAGAGGTAGAAGGCCGAGAGCGAAAAGTCTGCAGGAAGACAGACTCCTCCGAGGAAGGGTTAGAGGGCTTCCAGCCACCCCTCTGTTTCAATATTTCCAGGATGTCTCCAAAGGAGACATCATCGGGGGTGACCATGGGGATCCCACCCCATCATCATAGTCCATATCCTCTGTCAAAGACTCTTCTGGAGAGTCAATGTGTTTCCTTTTACAGGCCTTCTTCCGAGGAGGTTCTTCAGTGGGAATATCTGGGGAAGGCTCGGAAGGATGGGTATCCCGAACTGGGGTTTCCTGAGGCTTCTAATCTCTGTGTCCTGGGGAGGTGGCCCATGGTATCTGTAGCTCAGAGGGAGCAGGGTGATGTTCCAATGTCAGAGGAGCACTTGCTGAAGCAAGCACTCTCTCCATCACCCCAAAGGCAGGCCTGCCTGAAGAGGAATGAGAGCCCAGAACCAAGTAGGACAACCTTGGAACCCAGGTCACACCCCACTCCATCAGACCTGCTCCCGGGGATGGAGCCTTAAGCATAATCAGGGAAGATGTTATCCCCAGATCCGAGGATGGAACTGATAAAACACTCAGAACCGTGCTCAGTACCAAGTATTCCACCCCCCCAACCATGAGTCTGACAAAGGGATAGTTCCGATGGAACCGAAACACAAAGAGGTGGCCTTGAAGCCTCAGTGAGAGTCACTATCAGTTCCAAGGAATGAGTTTCTACCAAGGATGTCAGAGCAATGGGCTTCAAAACCGACGGATCCGAAGGAGGAGTACATGTGGGTGTCCTGGGAGCGATGGACCCAAACTCCAAAGGGGGGTGAGTCTTAGGAACATTTATTATCCCTCTGGCTGTCAACAGCTGATCCAACAGGTGCACCACATCGAATTCGGAAAGACTCCTGGTGGACCTCATGGACACTCCTGAAGGGGAGTTGGGTCGGTCCAGAAAGGGACTGTACGTTTGACCTAGGAATGGATCCAATGAATGGGAGTATCGGGTCTGAGGTGTTTGAGCTAGTGGCACCATAGTCTCTAACTTGGAGACAGGTAGTAGAGGAATCAGTGGCGTCGAAAAAGGACTCGGTGCTGAGGAGGCACTCAGAGTTGAAGTTATCGGTTCCAAGAAAATTGCGTGGGTCAAATTCACTTTCTGTGTGGAAAAAGGCAAAGTTGGTGCCGTAGCTGTTGTGGAAGATAAGGTCGGAGTCGTAGCTGACATGGAAGCCAGGGTTGGTGCCGTAGAGGTCGGTGCCGAAGGTGGCACCGGCATCAAAAATTCTCTAATGTCTATGACTTCAGTCAAAGTGGCAACTGGAGGAGAGCTCGGAACAGAAGCAGTAGACATAGTCGGAGCCGATGAAGCAATCTTATGCTCCGATGAAGATTTGTGGGCCTTATGTTTGTAAGACTTGCCCTTATCACGAGCCAGTGAAGAAGGATCCAAATGGGGACATCTCTTGTCCTTCGCTGGAGGGGTTGAGACCTCAGACACAGAAAAGGCCTCTGAGAAAGGAGAAACTAAAAGGCCTTTCAAAATCAGTTTGTTTTTCCTTTTGTTCAGCATCCGCTGACTAAAACTTACACAAATCTGGCAAGGAGGTTTAACAGAGAGGTGAGAAACCCCCAGACAATAAATACAGTCATCATGGGAGTCACTGTTAGGGAGTTTGCCATTGCAAGAGGTGCAATGTTTAAACCCCGATGTCCCTTTTTTATCAGACATTTCTATCCACACAAAATACACACACTACTAGTACCTAAAAAGAAAGAAGGAAGAAATAGAAAGAAGATACCAACGATGGTATCAAGTGATACCACAAGGGTAAGGAGAGGGCGTACCAGCGATGGTATAAGAATTATCCAAAGGGCAGAGCTAGTTAGATAAAATAAGGGTAAAAGAGTGAGATTAGGAAAAAAAGTTAAAAAATACACAATTATCAATAAAATAGAACACTTAGCTGGAGAGCTCGGTGAAACGCTGCTATATGGCTATGCGGCAAATGAGATCTGAGGTAACAGGGAGAAGGGCATTGTGGATAGCAGCTTAGCTCGAGAGTTTTTGGTGTATGCGAGCTTGGTATTAGGCCGACACAGTTCTGAGGGCTCAAAACCGAACCCATCAGTGATGAATGTGAAGAAGATTCACAACATCAGATTTAAGCTTTCATTCTTTATAGGTGGTAGAACCTCTTCAGAATGTAATACATTTGAATGACAGTATGATAAAAACTAAGATACAGACCATGTGAGAGAACATTAGAATCTTATTAATGTTTATATACATTAACCAATGAACTAGCAGTATACATTGAAACTGAACAAATGAACACTTGTAAAACTGAATATATGCAAATTAATCAGTTAAATCATCTCAGAGCACATTTTATGTTTATATTTTCATTTAAACCAGGGGAAGCTTCAGAGTTCAACAGTAGCTGCCACTTAAGCTCCCTTAGTTCCAAGTAGGTATCTGTATTAGCAAAGAAAACATCAACCTGTTCCAACACCAAAAACTGAAACTTAACAAAATTAGCATGTCATACTATGTTTAGGTTCATAGGTTCATAGGTTCATACTAGGCTATCTGCCCTAGGGCATTTATAAGCCTAGCCAGAATGTGTTTGGCTTTCGCTACCCATTTTAAATTTATTTTGCTATGCCCTTTTTCGAGGTTAGTATACTGTGCCTCTATCTAACAGTGACACAGAAGTGATACCCGGGGTAAACCTACAATCTCCCATCCACTCATCAAGATTCCTCTTGAAGAGAGTCAATGAGGGACTCTGCCTAACCTGGACTGGGATTTTATTCCAGAGTGAAGGGAGCCTCTGGGTTATGAATCTGTCCCTCCAGCATGTCCTATTTATTTCAGTGCTGAGGTTCAAGTCTCTCGAGCATGTAGCTCGATGGGATTTGGATTTTCTGAGGTGCAGCATGTCCATTAATTCCGGGTTGGACATGGCTTTATATGTCAGGCACAGATCTCCTCTGAACAGGCAGTATGCCACTGAGTAGAGCTGGAGTTTCTTTAACCGGGCAGCATATGGCATCTGTTTGAGCCCTTTGATCCTCTTGGTGAGGTACTTTTGGGGTCTTTCCAGTTGCTGCAGGTGTCTGGTAAGGTACATCCCAAAAGGGGCATTGTACTCAATTATGGGCCTGATGAGGGATGAGTAAAGAGGCACGATGACCTCCCCTGATCTAGATGTGAATCCCTTCATGATTAGGTGGGCTATATAAAATGTTTTTCTAACCACTTTGGCCACGTGGTTGTCAAATGAGAGATTGCTATCAACTTGGGTCCCCAGGTCCCTAATTACTTCTTCTGTACTTAATGGATTTCCACCTATGTGGTAATTTGTGGGCACTTTGTTTTGCCAAAGGGATGACTATACACTTTTGGCATTTAGCTTGAGGCCATGGCTCTGGCACCAGTTGTCTGTTTCTATGAGGCCCTTTTGGAGGATGCTTGTGTCGGCTGGAGAGTCGATTATGGCACCCAGTTTGCAGTCATCTGCGAACTTGGTCAGCCACAGTCCTTCCGTGTTGGCCTGTACCTCCGAGAAATATATACCGAACAAGAGAGGTCCCAGGACTGAGCCTTGTGGGACACCACTTGTAACTGGTTTGGAGTCTGACATGGCTCCAGCAATTCTAACCATGTGGGTTCTGTCCTTGAGCTAGTTTGCAATCCATCTAGTGACATAGGGGTTTATATTTAAGCTGGTGAGCTTATCTATAATGCCCGAGTGGGGTATTGTATCGAAGGCTTTTGCGAGGTCCAGGTAGGCTGTGTGGACCACCTTCCCTCGTCAATGGCCTTGGTGACTGTTTCAAAGAAATCAACAAGGTTTAAGAGGCAGGATCTGCCCTTAACAAAGCCGAACTGGGTAGGATCCAGTGTTTGTAGGTCCCCAATATCTTTATTTATGAGGTCCATGATGATCCTTTCCATAGCTTTGCAGACCAAGCTAGTCAGGCTTATGGGGCGATAGTTTCCAGGATCCGTTGAGGCACCACCTTTATGGAGAGGGACCACTGTTGCTGTACGCCACTCTTTGGGCACATATCCTGTAGTAAGGCTGAGATTGAACAGTAGTTTTATGTTTGGGTTTAGCTCTTCTTTGAGTTCATGTACGATGCAGCCCGGGACACCATCTGGTCCCATTGATGCTGTGTTTTTTGCTTTGGAGAGGCGGCTCTTACCTAATCATCTGAGATGTCAGGGGGGCAGCACTCTGCTGGGATAGATATTTGCCCTTTTGGTGGGGGGGAAGTTTGCACTGAACCTGTCAGCTAGGATGTTGGCAATGTCTGTGGGTTCGGTGTATTTTTTGTCATTTTGGACTAATTCTGAGCATATCTGGGAATTACCACCCAGGTTCCTAACATAACTAAAGAAAGCCTTGTGATTATCCTTAGTGCCCTGTGCAATTTTTCTCTCGAAGCTGGCCTTAGACAATTTTATGTGTGCCCGTAGTTTTTTGCTAATACTGATCAGTGATGCCTTCCCTTTTGGGATTTTGCTTTATCATTTAGTAGCTTCCTCCTTCTATTGTATAGTTTGTTTATGGCTGGGGTCCACCAGACAGGACGTCTGCCTTTGGAGGATTGGGTCTTGGTTTTATTTGGGATCGCATGATCCATGCATTCCTGAAGGTGTTCATAGAATGCGTTTATAAAGGATTCTGCGGTCTGGGCTGTATTTTCACAGGCCCGGGGCTTTGAAGGATTCCACCTCAGTTTTGAGGAGTGTAAAATTTGCTTTAGAGAAGTTTTTCACTGTGGTTTTTTGGGCAGGGGGTGGGGTCGGGATGTGAATATCCAGTGAGATTAGTTTATGGTCTGATCTTACCAGTGAGGGATACACTTCTGGTCTGGAGCATAGAGTCCCCATGTTGGTGATGATCAGGTCCAGTATGTTTTCCCCTCTTGTGGGAGTGGTAACAAGTTGTTCCATAGCATTTGAGTTTATAAATTCTAGGAACCTTTGGGCTAGGGTGTTGGAGCTAGAGTAATGCTCCCAGTCTATGTTTGGGTAGTTGAAGTCGCCCAATATAATGGTGTTTGGAGAGACCTTCATATTTTCCAGTGTTCTCAGGAAGGCCGAGTGGGGTTCCTGGGTTTGGGAGGGTGGTCTGTAGCAGGCTATAAACTGGAAGGCAGTTTTACCCACTGTTAGTTGCACATGGATAGTCTCTGATGCTTCGTGCTTTGCCACCAACCTGGAGGTGTGGGTATCTTTGATGAATATCGATACTCCCCCTCCTTTTGTGGTTCGGTCCAAGTTTTGGGGCCGAAAAGCATGGTATGAGGTATAACCTGGTAGTGCTGGGGTGCTCTCGGGAGCCCTGAACCAGGTTTCTGTTACTGCACAGATATCGATGTTCTCCATGCTAAGGAGAGTTTTGAGTGTGTGCATCTTGAGGTTTAGACTTCTGGCGTTGAGTAGCATTACTCTTAGTTTCTTATCCCTTGTGATACCTATGGAGGTGGGTTTGTCTTTTGAGCCTTGTCTAAAAAAGGCACTATGGGGGTAGCAAGAGCCTTTGCCAATATCTGAAAGCCCAGGGGTGACAGGTGCAAGCCGTCCCTAGCGAAGCATCGTGGCTTGTCGAGCATATCATCCCAAGCTGACAGGCATTGGATCCCCTTTGAATGACACCAGTACTTAAGCCAATTGTTGAAATTGATCATCTTATCTTCATATTGTGGCATCATTCTTGGTGAGGGTAAGATGCTACTCAAGGTCAGGGTCATACCGGCCTGGGCTACATGCTCAGAGAGCTCCTTTATGTCTCTTTTCATGTAGTCCAGGGAGGTACGTCTCAGGTAATTCACACCAGCATGGACAATGACTGAGTCGTATTTGTACTTGCCTTGGAGTGACCTGAGTGCTTGTGTTATGTGGTGGATCCTAGCACCCGGCAGGCTGATCACCGTGACCCTCTCCTTGTTCAGCCTGGTGAGCGAGACGTCAGTGTGCCTGACGATAGAGTCACCTATTACAAGTGTATCAGGTGTGTTGTTTAGTCTTAAGGGCTGTGACTGTTTGGCACACTGGCTTTGTGAGATATGTGTTGCACGTGTTTTGTTTTGGGGTAGCGGCTGCTTGGGTGTCTGCTTTGGAGGTCTCTGCTGCTTCGGCAGATCTTTATTTAGAGCCTCCGAGTATGTTTTTGTGTGATTATGTGTTTGATTTGCTGTCGTGGTAGGTCTATGTGAGACTGGAATTGTAGTGAGTATGGTTTCCTTCTCCTCCTGACTGGTTATGCCAGTACTGAGTTGAGAGAGCTTAGCCTCCAGTTTGGCTATATGGTTGCATCTCTCACATGTGTTGGAATTTGTTGGGAGGAGGAGAGGGTTGTCTGTGTACATGAGGCAGTTGTAACATTGCCTCAAGATTCCCAGATTCACCAGCTGGACCGGAGAGGAGATTGACAACTGACCTTTGGACATGCTAGAATAATATTGGGAATTCCTTAATAATTGAAAACCAGGGCCAGTGGGGAGTGAGGGTGTAGTGCTTTTAATTTTTAGTGCTGACTTATATAATTGCTTTAGTGAGCAAGTGCCAGGTAACTTAAGTGCAATGTGTTACAGGTAACTTAAATGCAAAAACGACAAACAGTAACTTTCTTTCAAGTGAAGCAAGGAAATAAGTACAGTAAGCAATGCAGATATCACTAGTGAGCCACAGAAGCGCTGAGAAGCCGCGTATTAGGTGGAATTAGCGTTCCAGGGAAATAACAAGCAAACAAACAACAAGCATATAAACAAAACTATATTCAGCAGGCCTGGATCTAGTCTATGCTACAGCAAACAAGGTGTACCAATTTCAGTAAGATACAGTTCAAATATTCAGGCACTATAAACCTTTAACCAGAATAGCAATAGCAATGTTCATGTTCCTAGACCTAATGTCCCCCAAATGCTCTTTAATTCTGTCTGACAGTCTTCTAGAGGTTTTCCCTACATAAAAGCTGCTGCACGAAGAACAAATACCAGCATATACAACAGAAGATGAGTGACAATTAAACTGTCTAGAAAAAGTGACAGTATAGTTGCACTGTGGGAACTTATAAACAGAGCATAAATAGATGTAGGGACACACAACACATTTATGACAACAAAACATCCCTGGAGCTGTAGAATCAGAGTTAGGTGTTTCTAAAAGAAATTGTTTATCCCTGTTTTCATAACAAGCCCTTATGTTCCTGGATCTTTTAAAAGTAAATGAGGGTGAGCTACCAAGAGAAGAATAATATAAGATATATTATTTATATATCTTCTTCTTTCGACTTTTCTTGGTTAGGGGTCGCCACAGCAGATCACCTGTCTACTCAAGATTGGCAGTGGAGTTTTTTTTTTTTACGGTGTCGAGTTGCCAACCCGGCGCCCAACCCTCCACAGAAGGCACACATGCACACACTCACACCTAGGGCCAATTTAGAGTGTCCAATCCACCTACAGCATGTCTTTGGGATGTGGCAGGAAATCAGAGCACCCGGAGGAAACCCACGTGACCACAGGGAGGACATTCAGACTCCGCGCAGAAGGCACTCCAGCCAAGGATTGAACCAGAGAACCTCTTGCTGTGAGGCGGCAATGCTAACCACTGCACCACTTTGTCCACCCATAATATTTATATATAATAATATAAATAATATAATATAATAAGATAATTTGATGCACAATATAATGATGTTAATTTACATGATGATAGGCATGCTTTTGTTAACACTAATTTATATGATCTAAATGCTCCCTAAGAGTATTTCTATGAAGGGAAATGATAGTGGAGTACACATTAGTATGTCTGCTGCAGTTAACACCATTTTACATGATACGAATGCTGTTGTCAGGCTCTCTGCGAGTATTTCTGAGAAGGGATATGTCTCCAAATGAGACATTATCTGGAGGATAACTGTAACTAAAATGGGGAAAAGGGAGCAGCTAGTTTAGGTACAATCAGTAGGTGCTGATTATACAGGAAGTAATGAGGTAGTAGCATATTAATGCCAATACTGGATTTATTGGTGTGAGGTGAATGTGTATTTCTTTTCTTTGTTTTTTTTTTTTGTTTTGCCTCTCAAATTTGAGTTAAGGCAGGGGCCTCAAACTTGTGGCCCTCTCGCATCAAGCAGCCCTTAAAAAAGCATAATTCTAGGTGACAGAAGCTACTACACTGTATTTCTGACTGCAGAAGCATAGCTGATTCAACCAGCACCTTGGGCCGATATTGTATTCAAGCACTCCGCCCCTCTACTCTTCATTCAAGTGAAGAGCAAAAAAAAAAAAAAGCACTTCACTGTAATAAATTGATAAGCAATTGCTTAGTACTTAGTACAGGTAGATCTACAATTCACATCATCTCTTCCAATGAAGAGCAAAAAAGAAAAGGAAAAAAAAAGGACATTTATTTTACTGGCATACCAACCAGATGGTCAGATGTAGGACACACACCCCCTCCTGCCCCAGTCATTCATGTCCCATTTCTGTGCCCTGCCCCAATCCTCCCTAAACATGCGCTTACAGTTTAGTTAAAAAAAAACAAAACAAAAAAAAACAGTACTTTTCCTTTTCAAACTGTAGCAAAGTGCTTGCCATAAATGTAGCAAGCAGTTGCTACAGTTTATATCCTGCCTGCACAGAGTGTTGCAATACTCATGTTTTAGTTAAAAAAATAGTTTTAAACTGTAGCAAACTGCTTGCTATAAAATGTAGCAAGCAGTTGCTACAGTTTAGACCACACATGGAGCTGTCTGATTTTTAGTAATACACATCAGTGCAACCACAAGATAATCAAAGACAATGAGATGCAGTATAGTTCAGCAGCAAACTGGGTGACAGTATGAACTACAAGCAATTAAGGTATGGTGACTCCACACTTTGAGCCATAGTAATCACCATTATTGACATGGTGTATGCTCCACCCAAACTGACATAAGGTGTAGGTGAAAGTCTTTGGATAGTCTGGGAAGTATGAAAGCTTGAAGGCACAGTTAGCATACTTACTACGTTAAGAACAGCATTAACAGTTAAACTCACAGACGTTCAAAGTAAACTACATTTTGCAGCTGTATTATCATACATATGTCAGTTTCTGTGTCTTTTCCTATTTTACACTCCATGGTATTTAAAATCAGTGAAAAACAACATTTATTACCACCATTTGAAGCCATTAATGCTTGACCGTAAAATGGTTCCCACTACCATGCGTCTCCTACTTTGTTTAGACAAAGTTGTAACATAAGTATATTTGAAAAGCAATGCTTTACAGAATGGCATAGTATGATTTATGAGCCAACTGTTGCAGTAAAACAGCAAATAAACTTTAAATGCCCTCTTCTTGTTTGCACTGTCTCCTCTGCAGTAAATTATAAACCAGTTAATGCCCAAATGTATTGTTTGAGTCGGAACTAGTCCAAGCACTACTGCTTGTAAGAGTGTGAACCAGTGGTCATTAGTTTAAACACCACATCCTTATGTTTTACTTTCCCGCATAGCAAACTATGTTAGTGATTTGCCTGAGTAATTTAAACAGCTACTTTTTTACTCATAGGTAATTAAAGCTATCACTATCATGTCTTTTCAACAGCAGTATTTTACGTATAATAAAACAGTTGTATATTAAGCATATTGCAATACCCCAAATTAGCCTGAACAATATGGTATATTCAATATTATATTTACATACAAAATAGCAATTGTACCATCAGGTGTTGTGATGCAGTTCATGTATTTAATCTCCATGAGTCAACTGATAATTGTGCTATTATTAGCAATGCATCATTAAGCATGATATGTTTAAAGCTACTGTTTGGTACTGTTGTTTACATTCTGAACTGTAGTATTTGCAAGTAGAAATCAGAAAAAAAAATAAAAAAATAAAAAACAAACAAAAAACTTCCCTTTTCAAACTTTCTGTCATTGGCATATGCAACTTAGGTCTACCCACGCATCTCTAATTTTAGAAAACATGTTGACATCTCGATCTTAGCAAGATATAAGACAGACAGTGTAGGCTTAGTAATATTTTTAGAATGGAAGAGCACACAACCCAGCAACTCTGCGACCTATGCTTACTGCTACACTCACGTAAAACTTGTAAAAATATCTGTTAATATATGTCTATCTGAAAGGTGCAGTGTTACTGCTTGGTAACAGTCAGGACATTTTATGATCGGTTTGTATTAGCTGAGATTTTGGTCATTTTGATTTGACAAGTAGCTGTGATAAAACTTAAGACAAAGGTTTGAAAGTATCCCTCTCAACTAATACTGTCAGAGATGCAAAAGGTTAAATTGTAGTATATTTCACTAGTCAAAAACATACTGAGATTTACATGGAATTCTTGGGACAGATTTTACCCTGCAGTGGCCTCTGTTGCCCTAGACACATACCCACCCTGGTATACACTTTAGAAGTCTGATGTACTGTTACAGGGACCCTTGACAATGGGAATGTATTTTATGGGCCTTGTGGAGACATACCTGACAATGAACATTACACTGCATGGTGTTTTTGGTTAGGGGGTTTGTGGATAAGATCACATATGCACACACAGTGCTAAGGGGGTTATGGTGAATCTTTGAAATTACTCCAACAATATCTTTGCCATGCATTCTATTCAGTGGGGGCTACTTAGACTGTTGAGTAGTGGTTACTGCTTTGTCTACTAGTAGAAATAGTATTTTTTCTGTGGTACAGGCAGTTAGTATAAGGAATGAGGTCCACAGTAGATCTTGATCACACAGATCAATATATAATGTGCACGTATTTCTATAGACATCCTAAGTCTGTAAACTGTCAAGACTGCACAGTATACTGAGTGAGGCAAATGTGGAAAATGTTTTATGGTACTTTATAATATATACATTTTGAGTAGGTGTCAGCACTATTTCTCGAAGTTTCCTTGTCTGAAAATTCCATTACATATATTTTTACTAATGATAGTCCATAGGTTCATATTAGGCTATATTAAGCCTAGTCAATTTCCTTATTGATAATCAAACCCTGTACCTTATGTCTCTGAGGTTAACACCTTAACAATTATACCAACCCCAATCCCACAAATAATTAGTTTCATAGGCGAATACTAGGCTACCTGCCCTGAAAGGCCATTTTAAGCCTAGCCAATAACTAAAGGTCAAGATCAAACCCTGTACCTTTTCTCTTTGAGGTAAAGACCTGAACCATTATGCCAATCCCACTCACATAAATTCTATGCTCCTTGTGGGTCATTTTTTTTTTTTAAGTCTGGCCAATTTCCCCATGGTTAGAATCAAACTATTTATCTTGTGTCTGTAAGGTAAACACCTCAACCATTTTGCCACCCTCCAACCCCTGTCTCAACCCTGATACTAACAATTTTTATAGAAAAACTATTCAGAAACTGCAAGAGATAACAGATGTGTACTCTCATATAAGTTGATCTGTGAGGGAGCCCGCCATAGTTGCTGTACAGCTGAGGTATTCTCTCCTGCTTTATAAAACTTTTTTTCTCTTCAGATTCATCACCCAGAGGTTTATATGCCTCCTGCTTGTGTATGCTGCGATACTATGTGCTAGATTGCAGTTCTAGCCAGCTGCACCCACCAGTTCATCCCCATCTACTGAGTAAACACAATCTGTATGACAGCAAAGCAACCTGCAAACAAAACACCTTACAAGGATTAAAGGGATGGAAGTATTGATCAAACAAAAAGGATAGTGGGATAGTTGCTATCTACCTCCAGGGAGGACTCCCTCACAAATCAAAAGATATGATGCATATGTATCTGTTACATTTGATATAGAAAATCCCTCATAATGGGTGGACAAATTGGAAAAATCCTATGCAGTATAAGCAGATTCAGAGAAAGGCCAAAAAGCAAAAGTTCAGAAATCTGAGTCCTGCAACACAGAGGTGCCAAAGTACCCCAATCTTCTGAAACAATGGTCCATGCAGTACTGCTTTGTGAAGGTAAAAGCTTAGAAAATCAAATCACTCCACAGACGTGCCAAAGGCCACTCACCACACAGAGTCCCAGTCCAAGCAATGTTTCCCTATTAAATAAACGAACATTCAAAATTTCAAATGCCACTTTATCGACAGCTCAATGTTGAAACATCCAAATCCCGAACAGATGGAACACCGATTTTTTTTCTAGGGAAATAAATCACTGGTCCACAAAAAAAAAAAAAGAAAAAAAAGAAAACCAAACACAAAATAAAGTGGGGGAGGCTTTGCTCCCCACACACTCCCTACTTAAATATACCAACTCTGAGATTGCACCACAGTGGAGGAAATGGCAAAGTCCTGAAAACAGCCCAGTGATTTTTTTTTTTCCCCTGGGGAAAGAAATCGCTGTTCCGTGTCTTCGGGATTTGGCCTTTTTGCCAATCAGCTGTCGATAAAGTGGTGTTCGAAATTTCGAACATTCGTTCTTTTAATAGGGAACCCAAGTAATTCCACTTTTAATGATATGAACCAGTGGCCAAATGTCCATAGCACAGATGTGAACAAATAAATAATTTTAGAAAAGAGTTTGCTAGCAAATATGTCCCTTGTGCAGTGACCTTTAACAGCCACATTTTTCAGTGACTGGTGAGCTGCTGTTGGCAGGAAGCAGTACAATTAACAATCATCTTAGAAATGGATTATATAACAGCTGCTAGAATCTCCCTGCATGAGTAACTTTTCCATCTTTGGAACTCACTCTGGATAAGGTTTGAAGGGACTATTCTTCCTTGCCTTAGGTCGCAGAAAGAAAAGTGGATTATGAAAGGATTGATTTTATGATAGCTATGATGCCTCTTTCAGGAAGAAATGTGGGTTAGCCTTTAGACACACCTGATCTTTATGAAATAACAAACAGGGTTGCCTAAGGATATGAGCCTGAATATCTGAGATGTTGTAATGAGAGGTGAGGGCCATCTAAAAAGCATCTCCCAAGAGGTAAGTTTCAGAACTGCTGAACCTGCAGGCTTCAGTTTGAAATGGGAAAGCCTGTTAATCATGAAATGTAATCTAAAGGAAAAGAAAAGTTCCTTAATATAGGACATGAGGTATAGAACCCATTGAATAACTTGTTGACCAGACAGTGTTGAGCCACAGTCCTGTTCTCCACAAGGTCGTGAAAAGCAGAAATGTTAAACCTATGCACCTTGCCAGCCTGGCTCTAAAATCATACATGTGCAAGTGCTGTCTTGCTACTGGTCAATGGGCTCTTTTGATTAATTTTACCTTTACTGTACTATTATAAGTTGTCTGTGTTTTTTGCTCATTCTCTCAGAGCTGCTGAATATTAAGAAACCACACTACTGATCATGACTATGTTACACCAGAGTTGACAATTTATTTATTTTTATTTTTTATTTATTCATCATTTGTTTACTGGGAAGGTCTGACTTGGAACAAGCCAATTTTCAGAGAAGGCCCGGGAAGAAATGCTCCAGATGCATGTCTTTGCAATGTGAGACAAAAATGGAGCACCACGAGGAAACCCACACGAATGCAGGGAGGACATGCAGACTCTGCATAGAAGGCACCCCAGCCAACAATCGAACTGGAAACCTTCTTGCTATGAAGTAACAATGCAAACCGCTGCACCACTGTGTCATCCAAAGCTACGAAACTACCGATTGTAACTATTTTATGCCACATTTGACAAACTACCAGTGTAGAAACACCTAGGATAAGTACTTTTTGCATTCTTACTGAATTACTATGATAGCTCTGTACTTTTGTTTTTGGCATTTGTTGTAATCTGAGTTAGAATTGCTTTCATTTAAATTCTAGTGAGACTAGAGAAAGGACCTAGCATTTCTAGGACTCTGATTGCTGTTGACCATTGAAGTGTGCTGCTTTGTTATTGGCTGATCGTCTTCTTTGAATATTTTTACCTATTCTTTGCTATTATAAATTGCCCATTAATGTGGAACTGCTCATCTAAAAGACACATTAAAACATGCACTTAGAACCTTAAATGTCACTATTCTAACTTTTCTACAAATTCCTAGTGAACTTAATAACAAGTAGCTGCCTGAAGAGACCTTGGTTTGCAAGAAGAGACATGTTGCTCTTTTAGTCAAGACTTAGATGGTTCGTTCTTTAGATTAGACTAATATTGTTCATGTGGTTAACACTTCAGTAAATTGACTCCAGACTCCTTAGATACTACTACCCCTTCAGCCCACACTGGTAAATAACTATGCACTTTCTTGTAGTTTTTTTTTTTTTTTTTTCATTTTGGAAATGGTGCAGATTTCTGACAGAAGTGGAATATGGGAGAAAAGGTTGAAATACTGTGAATCGCATTGGCAGTTGTTATTAAATGCCTCTCAGACCCTAGGGTTAAATTAATATATTTCTGTTAATAGTGTTTTACAACTAAAGGCACCAGATTTGTAATTTATTGTCTACGATTGACTACTTATGATTTTTTTATATGTTTTGAACTTTACTCAGTAAGTTTGGATATTTTAGCATTTTTGAGGTGACTATTTCTTTAAGAATGTCTCGGGGAGGCTTTCATTTGTCATGAGATTTAATTTGTCATGTTATTACACTGGTTACCTAAAAAAAAAAGTGATGTCAATGTATGTAATTCTTATCACGTTTTTAACAGAGCAGAATGAAAGAGCTTAACTCTTGTGATTTATTAATTTGCATTAAATTTCCACTGGACATGGATTCAAATTCATTCTTTGAAGGCACAGCAACAGCATTTTTTGCATGGGATGGAATTATTTACGTCTTGGAGGTCAAAGCTAATATTAAGGGTTTGTGGCTAACCAAGTTTATAGATTACTGCAAACTTGGTGCCATCGTAAACTCTATAAAGGACACCAGGATCCTAGAAGAGGGCCTATCCAAGACAATAGTTGGTATTAAAACTTTGGACCAAAATGAAATTACAAGGAATGTATTATCATATTCTTCAGCAAGCATGATTCCTCTTGTAACTATCACATTGAAAACATCCCCCTGAAAACTGATCCTATTGTTAGATAGCTGGGAACCTATGTCAACAATGAACTACCCATTGATTACCCACTATTGTGAGAAAATCCTTTGTCATTGCACAGCTTATATCTAAAGGTATGGTTCTCCGATCCAGGAACATAATTGTTCCATTGTACTTGTCACTCGGGCTGATTATTGAGTATTATACCCCTTTTAGTATGTACCTGTCTAAACGCTTGTCATAAGTGGACCGATTGCACTTTCTCACTAGGGCCTAAATCATAAAAATTATGTAGATCAACTCAAAGAATTCTCTCTTTTCTCAGTATCATGCAGACTATTGAGATTCAACATCTGTCTTGTGTATAGAGCCTAACAGACCCTATTCTATCAGACCTATTGTACAATTGTAGGTCAACTGATATCATAGACCTTGATCTATTTTGCAAAATTAACAGACTATGCTGGAGGAATGGGTATGTATAACAGAGAATATTAATTCTCTGCATCTGTCCTCCATTCAACATAAAGCAGAATACCTCTCTTACTGTATTTATACATAAAAGGTTGGGTGGCACGATGCCAGGGTAATCCTATGGTTAGGCTTATAAAGGCCCCAGGGCCATTAGCCTAGTACACAACTATGAACTTATGAACTTGGACAGATGAATGAATGGGTAACAGCAAATTCACCCCTGGTTTAGCACCTCTGGCCCTTGTGTACAGGGAAAACATATAATTACCCCAACATATACTTCTCTTGCCCTTCTAGGATATTTGTATTGCAAAATATAAGGGCTAATAATTTCCATGGGAATGCAAGGCTGGGCTTCTAAAGATCCTCATAGGTTAGTAACCTAATAAATACCTATGAACCTGTGAACCTAAAATGGGCTGTACACAGTCAAATTATCCCAGGCAATAAATACAAATAAAACACATACATAAATAAAATGACTTATTTTAGTGATCAGAGAAATATTCATTTATTTATTTGTTAACATTTGTTTACCAGGAAAGCCTGACTGGGCACCAAAGGTTCCTTTTTCAGCAGTAGCGCAGGTAGAAAAGCTCCTGGTACAATGCTTTACGCACGTATTTTTATGACAGTAATAACTGAGTTTATATTATGAAATAATAGAAAAAAAATCATTATTATGACTGTGCTGCTTGTTTGAAAGATGACAGCTGTGTGCTTTGTACTTTTCTGCTTTAAGGTATTTCCTTGTTTCAAAAATTGTTTAGGTTTTTCTAGATTTCTTGCTTTCTGCAGAGGTCTCTCAGATGTCTGTCTTTGCTGGACTGCAATTGTATCCATGTACTATAAGAGCTATCATGGAATTTCATGAGACTGTTTAGTTCTGGTGTTAGGCATTGTTATATAGTGCCTCTGTGGAATTCTTTCTTAGTAGGGAAATGTGCGTTTGATTGAAGTAATGTATTCGAATATTGCAGTATTTGTTATTTCTCTGAAGTTAAACAATGCAATGCAGTTTGCAAGCTCAAAAATGAAAGCATTTTCTGCATTTGGACTGTATGCATTCTTTGGACTACTGGAAAAGAACAGAGGGTAGATGTTGAATAAATGGTTATCATTTCTGGTTGAGTGTATCAATAAAATTTGCTGTTTAGAACAAGATCAAGGGATGGGTATTTTCCTGTGAGGTAGTTAGGCTTAGTGGGTTAAGTTACTTGCCATGGGAGGTTGTAATTATTGAATAGTAAATTAATGTTTAAAAGGCCTTCAACCATATTAGTGTTAGTGAGTATGCATGTGAATTAATATGTTATTTAAGCTGGTGTTAAAGAGGGTTGGCTGCACTGGTTTGATGAAGGTGTAGTTTCTAATCGAATACTTGTGTGTTCTGTACACACTGCTGCTTTTATCTGCATTTTTCCTAAAAAAATACCTCTACCTTACCACTGGTTCTGTTTTGAAATGCTCCTAATGTAAATCTCTAGTGCAGATAATATTAATGTGAGCCTTAAGTGTGAATGAGATACTTACAGTACTGACTCCCAAGTTACATTACACAATGCTAAAGGGATGATGACCAGACAAGCTGCCCTACTTCTGCCCAGGTAAGGTACGTGGCAAGAAAACATTACATTTTTGCAATGTGGGTGATTGGATACTAAATTCTTTCATCTCTAACACAATGCAAAAGATAAATGAAGAAAAAAATGCATGCAGGACACTTGGAATCTATTATTATTTTGCTATATTAAAAGTCAGAAAAATAGGACAGGCTTTCAGACCTCATTTCCTTAATAATGTCATTAAAATAATTTTTAATGAATAGATATAATAATTCTGAATTTTCTGTGGAAAGCATACCACAGCATTATACATTGTACTTTCACAACAGAGTAGCTACAACCTGTATAATACATTGTATGGGTTTCAGACAGAGTACTGCAGACATAAAGCTTTGTAGGGATTAGTTACATCAGCATACTTAACTGAATCCATTAGTTTATTCTATATAAGATGCAGGATCAAAAGCCATACCTGGGTTGAATTTTAGTCAGTGTTATAATATACTATTAATAGATAGCATAAGATGAAGATATGTGTGTTAAAAATAATAATTTCTTAAAGAAGCAGGGAGAAACCCGTGTGGTAAGTATTGGGAGCAGAAGAGAGTAAAGAGGAGGAAGTTTGCTATTAACACTGTAAGAATTAATAACAGAGTTCTGTCTGTGAATGTGATAAAGAGTAAGTTATAATTAGACAACAGCCTGTGTTAGTACTTCCAACATCCATGATATACACACTGCTCACTACACACTTTGGGCCTCAGGTTTTATGAATGATACCTTGGAAAATACAGCTTTATTCTATGTTCATTTCTGTTGCCACATCTGACAAATGCTTTATTACATACTGTGTACAGGCATCTGCTGGATCCTCTGTTTTCACAATGTCTACCAGCTTTTGTCTGCATAGGCATATCTACACTCCAGTTAGGGTAGATTCATTGAGGGGATTTGTTTCAATTTCTTTTAATTGTGTTTTTTTTTTTTAAACCTTATAGACATAAACAGTGCAAGCTAGGTAGCATGGTGGATAAAGCCCTGACTATAATCCAGGTCTATCAGCTTGGGCATGTGATGGTGCCTTTAGGAAGGATGAGTGTGTCTGTCCAGGGGGCGGGGAGAAGGATGCATCTGCATATCTCTAGTAATGATCTGGTGGAGTCTAGAGCTCAGAGAGGTGATTCAGGGCTGGAGTGCAAGAGGATAGATTAGGTGTGCCATGCTACCCTATAGGGCCTGGGGTGGGGTGCACTTGAGGTACCCTATAGGGCCTTTGGTGGACATGCACTTTAGGTACCCTATAGGGCCTGGGATGGGGCATGCACTTGAGATACATCTCCACATCTACATCAAGCTGGGCAGGCAATGTGGAGCTAGAGACATTTTGATTTTAAACAGAAAAGAGCATTCCTTATCACTTAGAGTTTTTCTGCCTGTTATACCCCTTGCCACTCATCCGTTAATTACTTAGTGCACAAAGTCTGGCACATTATTTTGTTGTCAAGCACAAATGCAAGAAACAAGAATGCATAAAGCAGCATTTCGTGGTTTGGCCTTCCCATAAGCAAGAGCCCTTATCGTTCACCACAGCCTAAAATAGTTTTATTTATTCTGCTTCCTGCATTAACATTTTTGGCATGAAACTAGCTTATGTAAAGTTACTGGAAGACATGCTTTGCAAACATTGTTTACTAATGCATATTACTTTACTGACCTGCCACACCCACACACTAGTTTTTTTGCACTGATAAGATGTCACTAGTGCTAAGGGATGCACATGTGACTGATTATACACTGTAACAAGACACTTCATGAATGTTTTCATTTATTCATTTTATTATGCAACTGTGTGTACTGATCCAAAATGGACCCTTTTCAGCCAAGATCCAGGAACAAGGTGTAAAAGCAGTACAGTGCTGAGTTCAGAGTTTACGTGTCTAGCAGACAGAGCTATAGATCACAACAGCATTACACTATAGAAGGGGGACAAGGCAGGTGCTTTTTATATAATTTTAGAATGCGTGACTAGTTAAACTCTGACATTAGTCATTATGCTGTGATCAGCTTTAACTAAATATCCATGTAGAGATCTATGACTAGATATCTACATCTTGAAAAAATGTGCAAAGGCTGCTTAGAAATTCAAATCTGACTTTGCTTCTATTGTCATTCTACTCCGGTGACTCACAGAACTCAGTTAGGATAGCCTAGATATAGCATGTTATATTTTAACGCATTAATAGTAATCAGTACTCTTAAGTCTGCAACAGAAACGTGTTTTATCCTGCATTAGTTGTACAAATGTACCCTATAACCCATCAGTTTATGTAACATGCATAAACTTATGTATGTACATATTTATTCATTCATTCTTTCTTCCTCATTAGTACTGCAGATGAGGGGTAATAATAAAAAAATAATATAAAAGTATATGTGATTGTGCTATTGGAACTACATTTCTACTGCTGATTGTGGCAGAAAATTTTCTACAGCAGAGTAAAATTTAAAAAAATATATTAACATTTTCTATTTTCATCTTCTTCAAGACACAGCCCCATATCAGACATACCATCATTATGTAGAAAAATGTCAAATGCCTCAGCAAGGTCAAGATAAGCAGCACGCACTGTCAGCCCTCCCTCAGTTAATGGTATTTACAGAAGTATCTCACCCAGTCATGCTTTTTATTAATTTTCCCATGCATGTACACATGCCAGCAACTCATGCAGGAAATGCCACATACATCCTATATACAAAATTGTTCTGCCTTAGTCCTAAATGCCCTAGCCTTTTCATAGCACAGACTGAAGTCAAACCTAAAACTAAGTTTTCATATGCTCTTCCCCTTAAAAATAACCATGTCAGATGCCTGCATAAATTAACCTAACAAGTGGATAGCAACAATTTATGTAAATGTATTTCATTCATTTTTCAGTGCTATGCAATGATAAAAAATCCAGCTTTTTATAGACAGGAAATATTTAGTGACAAGACTAATAGAAAAATAAGGGCACCCTATGTATTATTTATTTATTTATTCATTTATTTATTTTGTTAACTATGTAGGTGGGTTGGACCAGGGACTCTTCAGACATGACTTGGTCCCCAAACAATATTTGTACTGAGGACATTTCCAACAATCATTGAGGTAGCAATATGTCTGAAATGCATTTTACAAGCAGCAGGATGTATTTACAGTATTAATATAATGTAAGGTAATAAACTGATTTGAAATATTTTTACAATTACTTTAAGGTACTCACTGTAATACTCAGACTTCAAAAAAGAGAGATTTAAAGAGACATTAGATTTAGTACAATCCTGCTATATGCATAGAAGGCCAGATATAGAAAAAGTGAGCAACATAAAAAATTCACATGTGGCCTTTGGTAATAATTTGTCCAGTGACATCATCTCATACCTCTCAACCTCTTAGAGCAAGAAATCTCAACAAAGCCACAAATAATGGGGGGGCAAAGGTCCTAAACTAGAGACACTCTTTAATATTCTTACAAACATAGAAAGTTGATAGACTAACAGGTTTTGCATCAGCATGAATTTTCTAAAGGATATTAAGTCTGAAACTCAAATGTCTGCCATTATTTTCTGAATTTAGTCCTCAATAATTTGACAGTGATTTGCCAGAAGACTACAATTTTATGAAAAACAGGCCAAAAATATGAGGCAAAAATATGGGCATTCTGCAAAAATCTGGACAGTTGAGCAGTATCATCTTCTTAACTACCTTTTTTGCCAAGAAAAAAGTTGAATATCACACATTTGAAAACAATAAGAATCTGTAACTTGTAAAAGGCAGCTTGATGTAGGTAGACATCATTCTTTCAAGGCAAGACAGTTATTACTCAACAAAACATGCTAAACAACTAAACAGCCTTCATTTTTAACATCCAAACACTGGAACTGTTTTTTCATTAGCAGTATGACAATACGTGAAAATGTGTTTTTTACAGTGAATACCTTCAATGAAAACATAAATCAGGTATTATATTAATAAAACACTAGAAATAAAATTCAATTGTTATTCATCAAACTAGAGCATGTACTCTTTAAAGTATATTCTTTAGTATCAGTCAGTGCACACATTGGACTTCTACAATCACAATGGCTAACTGCAGAGTTATTGTTATAACTCATTTGGCATGTTCTATCTACGAAAATATACAAACTGGGTAGGAATTCCAAACAATCAAATCAAGTAAAGAAAAGGATTAGAAGAAAAGCTGGTCATCTGTATATGCATCAGGCATGCAATTACAGATGATTTTGAAAAAAACAATTAATTCTTTGCCCAGGTCCAGTCCACATCAATGATTAGAAATTAACATCACATTGATGTTCTGCAAAGACATTGAACTGATGAAAAATGATGTTGTTAAACAAGTTAAGTTATGCTAATAAATGCGGTCCATTCTTAAGCTGACATAGATAATGGACCATAAGTAAAGTAGAATACTAGCGTAAGCTAGGCATATAAAATGTCACATGCCACTATTGTTAGTATCTCATCCATATGTATGTCTAAATGAAAAATAAATAAATACAGCTGCAGACAAAAAAGAAAGCATCCACTATTCACTACTTATTATGCAAACCACTGCTCATTAATCTTCTAAATACTCAACAGCATAATAGCTAACAGTATTATAAACATTCTTTATATTTTTCACAGAAAACATAAAAAGAGGGGACCAGTCCAAATATACATTTCAGGACTTCTGCTGAACTCAAAATCAAAAATGCTGCTGAGTCTTTCATTCCATACCACTTCCTAGCAAACTCTTTAGGTATCATATACCATGGATTCCCCATCAAAAGTAATACATGTCAAAATCCATCATTCCGTAAACATTTCAGAAGTCGCTCCATAGGCCAAGACTCAGAGACAAGTTACACTTTACATATGGGCTCTCTGTTCCATGTTACGGTTGTGAAAATGGTTTGCTGTTTATAAGCAAGCATTTTACATATCATAAAAATTTCTTTGCATTTTATAATCCAGTGCATAAATAAAAATAAGGAGAAATAAATAGTAGGTGCATTATAATGCCCTTTGGGAAACCATCAACCCAAGTTAATTACTCCATCGATAAAATTCCCCTAAGAGTCAAGCCAGTAGTAAGGGATCTCAGAAAATATGTAGACAGCAATCTGGCCTTTGACCAACATGTAGCTAATATAATAAGAAAATCATTCTATGTTGCTCAGCTTACAGGTAAAGAAAGTATGGCATCCAGGTCCAAGGAAGTTATAGTACCACTCTACTCGGCCCTTATCAGACCTATCATTGAATACAATGCCCCCTTTGGCATGTATCCAGCCAGATTCTTGCAACAGTTGGAACACCAACAAAGGTTTCTCATCAGGACAATTCTGGACATGAATACCCTGTCCTACACTAATCACCTAAAGGCTATGTCTCTTTATTCGGTCCCCTACAGGCTGTTCATAGAGGATCTTTGCCTGGATTATATGACTTCTTCAGACCCAGCCTTGATGGATCTATTGCACATGCCCAAAATGAACAGCACCAGAAAAGTAGATCCAGTGATCAGAACTTCACTTATGACATAAACAGAACATGCTGGAAAGACAGACATGCACCAAAGGATCCCAACACTATAGAATAGGCACCCCATCCATTTAAAACAGAGTTCATCCCTGACTGTATTCAAACAAAACCTTGACAATTGGGTGGGAAATAATAAATTTGCCCCCAGTCTGGCCCCATACCCCCTATGGACAGAGGCAATCAATAAGAAAAGTATTATCCTAACAGCCACCCCTATAAATCCTTAGTTACCACCCTACTAACATGGCTCCCCATAGATACACATGTTACTTGAGATCCAAATGGTTTGGCATGCACGACTAGGCTTGTAAGGGCCCTAGTGCTCCTTAGTCTACTAAAAACCTATGAACCAGTGCAAATAAAGGTCTACATAGTTCAGAAAGTGTGTTACAATGTGGTGTTTAATTCATATATAGAATAAATTCTCAAACCTAGGCATGCCAAGATTGCATAACACACATTCATTAATCTGTGTACAAAGGAGAGAGACAGAACTATGAATGCTACAGAGTTAAATGTGGCTAGACTGGAGGGGTTACACAATAATAATGTAGTAGGTGCTGACAGTGCATACCTTATCAGACTACAGTGCAGAAGGTATGCATATTGTTACTCACACAGGTAATGCTTCATACTCTCTGCAATCCTAGATACCGATTACAGTCTATCATCCTCCCACATTTACTAAAGAAAGGTATTATAAGCCCCATACCAAATCACTGTCAACTGGGGAGTGAGCATCTAGCCTCCTGTAAGCTGTTTCAGATCTTTAGCTACCACTGGTGGGGGTCTACATTAGAGCCTAGGCAAAACTTGAGGAATGCTACTCACAGCTATCTTGTTGCATAACAGGGTGACAAACAGACAACTAGTAGCACTGTGTCTCATGGACACATGTCCCAATGCCCCAGATAAATACATTACTAGACAGAATGGGACAAGGTATAGCTTAGGGTGAGCCATCCATGAAATGTAATCAGGGCCAGACTTTGGGCAACTGGTGCCTTAGGCAAAAGGACTCCACAGCACCCCCATCACCACCTGGCACCCCCATCCTAGCATACCTACACCACCCAGATTACTGGAAAAGCTCCCCTGCTAAAGCAGTGTTCTAGGCAGCATTCCTAGTTGGCATATGCCTAAGGCCAGCTATGCATGTAATGCTGAATATAATCTGCATAGTTAGACCATAACACACAGATGCTTTTCTTGTCTTCAGCTTGGCCATCCAAAAATTAATTATACTTCATCAGTTTTTCTGTAGCAAGAAACATAAACTGAAAATACCTAAAAATACAAAAAAGTACTTTCTTTTTTGGAGGGTAGTTTGTCCCTGCACTCACCCACCCTCAAACTTACAAATACCAATTTTACTTTTGCACAACAGTGAAGAAAAGTGAAAAACACCACTGAAGTGCACCACCCAGGGCCAGTGGAAAATACGGCCCAAATCGCAGAATCCTTTACAAACACATTCTATGGATACCTACAGGAATGCATGGATCGTGCTATCCCAAATAAAACCAAGACACACTCCTCCAAAGGCAGGAGACCTGTCTGGTGAACCCCAGCCATAAATAAGCTGTACAACAGAAGGAGGAAGCTACTACATGATAGAGCAAAATCCCTGAAAGGGAAGGCAACTCTGATCAGTACTAGCAAGAAACTACGATCCCTCATAAAATCATCTAAGGCTAGCTTCGAAAGAAAAATTGCACAAGACGCTAAAGATAATCACAAGGCTTTCTTTAGTTATGTCAGAAACCTGGGTGGAAACTCTCAGATATGCTCTGAGTTAGTGCAAAATGACAAAAAATACACTGAATCCACAGACATTGCCAACATCCTGGCAGACAGGATAAGCGCAAACCCCCCTCCCTCCCCATGTCCAACCCATAAATAATGGACATGCTCCACCTCAAGAAATCCAAATCCATCAGAACTACACGCTCCAGTGACTTAAAACTCAGCACAGAAATAAATAGAACATGCTAGAGGGACAGATTCATATCCCAGAGACTCCCCTCACTCTGGAACAAAATCCCAATCCATGTCAGACAGAGCCCCTCAATGACCCTCTTCAAGAAGAATCTTGACGTTTGGATGGGAGATCGTAAATTTACCCCTGGGATCTCTTCTGTGTCACTGCTAGACAGAGGCACGGTAAACTAACCTTAAATGGGCTATCTTCTGTGACCTACTATACAGAGGCACAGTCAACTAATCTAAGAAGGGTGGCGAAAGCCAAACACACTCTGGCTAGGCTTGTAAATGCCCTAGGGCAGATAGCCTAGTATCAACCTATGAACCTATAATTTATTTACTTATTTTTCTTGCAACTCTTCACTGACCTCAGATCCCCAGCTGCCTCCACAACTCCAGCTCTACTTTGACATCACCTTGGGGAGCACCCTGACATATCCCTTTACTGATTGGATCCTGTCCCCCTGAATGAAAATAGTATCTCAGACAGAGTGTGCTATGTAATCCCGCAGCACAAGGAAAAGGC